>NC_135484.1:55845698-56153106 GCF_052094955.1 Ictidomys tridecemlineatus | reverse complement strand
TACATCTTAGCATTTTGCAATATCATACCATCTTGATTACAGTAGCTTTGTAATAAGCCTTGAAATCAAATAGTGTAAGTTCTCCAATCTAGTTACTTTTCTAAATTGTTTGCTATTCTATATCATTTGCATTTCCATGAGGTTTTAAATGAACTTGTCAATTTTTTTTTTTAAAGAGAGAGTGAGAAAGAGAGTTTTAATATTTATTTTTTAGTTTTCGGCGGGCACAACATCTTTGTTTGTATGTGGTGCTGAGGATCGAACCCCAGGTCGCGCGCATGCCAGGCGAGTGCGCTACCGCTTGAGCCACATCCCCAGCCCAACTTGTCAATTTTTTTAAAAATCTTCTGTAATTTTATTTGGGATTGTTTTGAATCTACTGACCCATTTGGGGAGAATTGATATATTAACAATGTTAACTCTTCTAATCCTCAATGAGCATACACTGTCTCTGCATGTGTTTTAGTAAATACGTTTGCTGTGACCAAAAGACCTGACAAGAACAACTTCTGAGGAGAAAAAGTTTATTTGGGTCTCAGTTTCAGAGGTCTCTCTGTTTATAGATGACTAACTCCATTGCTCTGTGCCCAAGATGTGGCAGAACATCATGGTGGAAGGGTGTGGTGGAAGGAAGCAGCTCAGGACAGGACAATTAAGAAGCACGATTCTCACTCACCAAGAACAAAATAAACCCAGACACAGTGGTGCATGCCTATAATCCCAGTGGCTCAGGAGGCTGAGGTAGGAGGATCATGAGTTCAAAGCCAGCCTCAGCCAAAGCAAGGCCCTAAGCAACTCGGGGAGATCCTGTCTCTAAATAAAATATAAAAAGGGCTGGGGATGTGGCTCAGTGGTAAAGTGCCCGCGGGTTCAATCCCCAGTACCCAAAAGAAAAATACTTAAAAAAAAAAAATGGGAGGGCTGGTGTTGTGGCTCAGTGGTAGAATGCTTGCCTAGCATGTGTAAGGCACTGGATTTGATTCTCAGCACCACATATAAGCAAATAAATAAATAAAGATCCATCAATAACTAATAAATATATTTTTTAAAAGAATAAATGGGGGGCTGGCGTTGTGGCTCAGTGGTACTCTCCTAGCATGAAGGAGGCACCAGGTTCAATCCTCAGCACCACATAAATATAAAATAAAGATATTGTGTCTACCGAAAACTTAAGAATAAATATTTTAAAAAAGAATAAATGGGAATATGATGCTAAGTGAAATTAGCCAATCCCCAAAAAAAACAAATGCTGAATGCTTTCTCTGATATAAGGAGGCAGATTATGTTGGGTTGGGAGGATTAGATACACTCTAGATAGAGCAAAGGGGTGGGAGGGGAGGCATGGGGGTAGAAAGATGGTGGAATGAGATGGACATTATTACCCTAAGTACATGTATGAAGACATGAATGGTGTTAATATACTTTGTATACAACCAGAGATGTGAAAAATTGTGCTCTACATGTGGGATATGAATTATAATACATTCTGCTGTCATATATAACAAATTAGAATTTTTTTTAAAAAAAAGAATAAATGGGTTTGGCTAAGTGCCTTGAGTGAGCTATGCCTAGACTGGACATAGACTGGACATGTTTGTGTCTTTCTGAAATTCAGAATTTATTGAATAACAATAAATTCACAAGCTATGTTACTGTCATTAGTTACAATTCACCAAATACATGAGTCACTTGGTAGTCATAATCCAGGCAAACAAGGTTTTATGTATTTCAATCTTAATTACTAATATCTATAACACTCAAGTCACACTCACACTTTACAATCATATATATGTGTGTATATATATATATATAATGATATATAATAGAAATTTTATGTAATAATAATGTATAGTCATGCATTATATATTTTCTATTATATATTTATATACATATATGTATCTCATTATATATATATATATATATATATATATATATATATATATATATATCTCATGATACATATCAGAAAGGCCAAGAAACAATCAAGGTGCCCACAGAGTATTAGGAGGCTCCACCGAGAGCAAAGGCAGAGAGCAGATGGGGAAGAGTCACTGCGGGTGGTTGGATAAGATTATGGACCAGCTGAAGAACCTGTTCGGAGTGCCTGGCAGAGCATATTCTGGGCAGGGGCCTGGAAGGGAGGCAGTTTGAAGTGGTCCTACCAAGTAGGAAGATGGAACAGAGCTTAAGCCCAGGGGCAGAGTCAAAGGTTCTTTGCCTGTTAACCTAGTGATTTGTTCACAGCTCCGTCTGATGACAAGTCGGTTTGTGCTGCCACAACCAGTTTTGAGTTACTTCTCTTTTTATAGGTCTCAGGGAAGGGCATTACCTCTTGTGAGATGGATAAGCTCTTGGGCCTGGTTTTTCTCATCTGGGGTGGATACACCCATGTATCCATGCGCTTCTAATTCGATTTGATACACTCACCGGTGGTCATTTTTTTTTACTAGTACAATTATTTTATTTATCAGTCTGTGCCTTATGGTCCTGCTGAGCAGATGGTGGTTGTTTACTTGTACGAACGAGGAGCACAGTCATTCTACCTTGGCGCTTGTTCCAAACAGGAGTACATGGTGCAAACTACTGCTTTACAGATGGAGTAACAGCATTAGGCATAGCCTGAAAACTGCTGTTAAGTTCATCATGGAGTAACTCAGAGTAGGACACAGTCTGCTGTCCACACTGTCCAATAAATCTTTACTTACAAAACAGGTAGTGGGGTCAAATTTGGCCCTTAAGTCATACTTTGTCACCTGTGATTCAGACCAATGAAACAAAAGATTCAGAAACAGAACCAGATATGTTCTCAATTGATTTTCAACAATTAAGGTGCTAAATCACTAGGTGGTGGGTCTCCAGAGAAAGAGAAACAATATGCACATATATGAGGGAATGTATTAGACTGAGAAGTCCTACAATAAGCCAGGTGCAATCTGGAGACTCAGAGACCATTAGCATGGCTCAGTCCAAGAAACCAGAAGCTTCAGAACCAGGAAGGGCGCTGGTGCAGCCCCCAGTCCAAGGTTAAGAACATGGAGTCTGGTGTCCGAAGCAGCAGTAAAAGGAAGAGCCAGAGAGTGAGTTTCCCCCTCCTTGCATTTTCTTGTTCCAACCAGGCCTCCCACCAATTGGACTTTACCCACCTACACTGAAGGTAAATCTTCCCTACTCAGTTCTCTGATTCATATGCCAATCTTCTCTAGAAACACCCTCACAGACATGCCCAGATGTTATGATTTATCAGTTCTCTAGTCATCCCTCTACTCAGTCAAGTTGACTTTCAAAATTAACCATCACCATGGGGAAAGGATAATCTTCTCAGTGAATGGAATTAGAACAATTATAAATCATTTGGAGAAAAAAAGGAACCTGGACTTTGCCTCATACCATATACCAAATAAATAAATAATTCAAAATGGATTATAGACCAAAATGTAAGAGCTATACCTAGAAGGAAATATAGGATAAAAATCTATGTCTCCATGGTTAAGCAAATATTTCTTAGATACAACACAAAAACACTAGTCATAAAAGAAGAAAAAAGATAAACTTAGCAAAACTAATCCCAATGCCCAGCTTGAAAAAGAACACAGCACTGAATATCCAATTAGCTACTGAAACCTTGCTTCTGGCAGTGCAGGTGGCCCTAAGAGGCCAAATGATTTTTCTATATTTGCTTCTGAATTTATAAAAAGAAAGTTAAGGAAACACATCTGAGTTGAGTCTTTATACAGGTACTCATATAAATAATGTAAAAGAGATGAAAACTCATCTGTGCAGAGTACAGAGATCTACCTGATTTACTTCAAGAGTAGTTGCTTCATGTAAGAACCCACATGTCCAGGAACTGGACTTGGAAATCCCAGGAAGCATAAAACTTCTGAGAACTAGACTCTCAACATCTCTACTTTTCTCTGCAGTTTCTATAGGTCAGCTCCCCTGCCTGTCTATGTGCTCCCTCACGTGCCGCTGTTTGCCTGACTCAGACCTGGCTCATGGTCACTTTGCTTAGTGCTCCTAGGCAAGTGCCCCCAGCATCTCCTGTTTCAGGCTCCCTAGGGAGGTATCCTGATTGGTCCAACGAACCTGATCATGCCAGGTCACATAATGCTGGCCAATCTATAGATTTGCTTCCAACACTAGCGAGAGCCAGAATAGGGAACAGAAGGATCACATCACATAAAAGGGATCACTATCCATGGAGAATCTGTCAAGCATTTCAATTCCAGGAGCATTGAAAGACCTGATCAATCCAGAACTACCATTGTTTCCTAGTCAAGTACATGACATTGGGAAGGTTCTGTGTCCTTGCCTACATGGTGCTGATGCTCTAGCCAATGAGGAAACAAGTTGATTCCTGTGCTGGGCCTGCAATATGATAACTCCATCAATTATGGGTTTTTTCTTTTTCTTTTTCTTTCTTTCAATGGGGTCTCAGTATATTGCCCAGGTGGTCTTGAACTTGTGGGCTCAAGTGCTCCTCCCTTCCTCAGCCTCCTGAGTAGCTGGAATGATAGCATGTGTCACCACACCCAGCTTCAACTCTCTCCTTTGACATTTGAGAGTCACTATCCTCCAGGCTATATCCACTTGCCAAGGTGACAGACCCTAAAAGATTTGGTCTCAACCATGAACCATTTTATATCATGGAAATATTTCTTCTAGATGAAGATGATGTACACTTGGTATCTCAGGCTGGGACCCTGGGACCAGAATTGAAGTGCAAGTAGTTTATTAGACAGCAAATACCAGTAACAAAGTGGAGAAATAAGATAGGAAAGAAAAGGAGCCCCAAAAGTTATTGAACTTATCACCGCAGGCAACTAGAGGCTTAATCCCACTCTTGAGCAACAGTGGAGAACATCCAGAGTTATCCCATCCATTTTTAGAGAAGAGATGCTCCTGGAGTCAGGAGCTCTCCAGACTTCCCGTCTACCCTGCAGGCAGGTGGAGAAAAAGGCCCCAGTAGGAATCACCATTTGTCATTGAATATCCCATACAAAGACACAGGGAATTCCAAGAGGATGTGCTCAGATACTAAAAGCATCTGCTACATTTTGCTGGAAGTAAGAATCTGAGATTCTTTTTTAAAGAGTAAAACAATACCAGCCACATGACATATACTTACCAGAAGACAAAACAAACTCATGGTTTATGAGAAAAAGTATTCTTTCTGGAACAGAGGACTGAAAGAAAATTTTTCCCATGATCCCTCAAAGAATATTGCGTATTAACTTTAGCAAATTGAATAATCTAAGGCTGATGCCTAAATTAAATCCTAATCTCACCTCTGGGCAGTGATAGACAAAGGAAGTAACTGCTTTTAAAAATGAGATTTTCTCAGAAAGCAACCAGTGGTCCTGCAGGTGAGTGAGGCACTGATGTACTGCATGATGGGGCGGAGGCTGGGCTCATGCTCACTGTGGGCCACCTACAGCTCCCATCAAAGGAAAGAAGCTGTGGTGAAGATCTACCCATCTCTTGGGACAGAGAACGCTAGAACTGAAAAACTCCTGCCTCGAAGAACATACCCACCTTTAAGCTTTTGATACATTTTGTGAAATTGCTTTCCCAAAGAGCTACCAATTTACTAATAATCATGATCACGTATGGTTTGTTGCTGGGTCACAGCAGGTAGAACACATCTCGGAAATCAAGACACCAAGAGAAGGCAAAGAGTAAAACAGTTACCATTGTTTTCTTTATCCACCTCTATTCTCTCTGATGAGTATTTGGGGGATGGGAGGAATTGAAGGTCCCAGGTGATCATGGAATATACTCGGTTCCTAAAATGTTCCTGAATTCATTATTTGACATAACATGACTGTGATGGTTAATTTTATGTGTCATCTTGTTGGTCACTGGATGCCCGGATTTTTGGTTGAACACCCCTCTGTGGTATATCTGTGCAGGTGTTTCTGGATGGGATTAACAAACACTTGACTGGGTAAATTGAATAAAGCAAATTGCCCTCCCTACTGAAGGTGGGACTCTTCCAATCTGTTGAAGGCCTGAATAGAATGAAATGCAGAATCAAGGAGAATTTGCTCTTTGTCTGCCAGTCTCTGAGTTGGGCCACTGTGGTCTTTTTCTACCTTCAAATTTGGACTCAAGCTAGAAATTAAAACCATCATCTCTTTTGGGTCTCAGTTCCTCAGACTCAGAATAGAACTCTAGCATCAATTCTCTGGGGTCTCCAGTTTGTGACTGCAGATCTTTGGGAATCCTCAGACTCCATAATGACCCAAACCATTTCCCTAATTCCTTACAATAAATATATAAACACGAAACTGGGCACAGTGGTACACGCCTATAATCCCAGCAGTTTGGGAGGCTGAGGCAGGAGGATCATGAGTTCAAAGCCAGCCTCAGCAAAAGTGAGGCAGTAAGCAACTCAGTGAGACCCTGTCTCTAAATAAAATACAAAATAGGTCTGGGGATATGGCTCAGTGGTCAAGTGCCCCTGAGTTCAATCCCCAGTACCCCCCACCAAAAAAGAAAAGAAATACATAAACACATACAAATTAATCTATATACATTCATAAGATATATATATGTATATATGCATATATATAATATGTATACATACACACACACACACACACACACACACATCCTATTGGTTGTTCCTCTGGAGAACTCTAATACAATGACTCAAATTTACCAAAATCAAATCAACTCAAAACCAAGCGAGGACTGGGGTTGCGGTTCAACGGTAGAGCGCTTGCCTAGCATGTGTGAGTCACTGGGTTCAATTCTTGGCACTGCGTACAAATAAATAAAAATAAAAGTTCATTGACAACTAAAAACAAAAAGGAGAGTGAAAGAGTCTATTTTGTTCCAGTTTTTATAATCCTCCATACAGAGCTGTGATACTCAGTTCTCCTTTTTTTTTTTTTTTTTTTGAGAGAGAGAGAGAGAGAATTTTTTTAATGTTTATTTTATAGTTTTTGGCAGACACATCTTTATTTGTATGTGTATGTGGTGCTAAGGATCAAACCTGGGCAGCACGCATGCCAGGCGAGCGCACTACCGCTTGAGCCACATCCCCAGCCCCTCAGTTCTCCTTTAACATCTTTTCTATTCCCTCATCTTGAACAAGAAACTGGAAATGTCTGAATGAGCATATTTGTCCTTATCTCTCTCATCTGCCGCAAATCTATGTCATCAACTCCTCACAGCACAAAATCCTCATAACAGATAATCCTCTTCAGCCCAAAGAGAATGTCATGAACCATAGTAAAATTCAGTCTCGTTTTCCTTTCCTCTCCCCTGTTTAATTACTCACTTCATTTGGTTTTATTTTTCTCCTTCACATTAGGCAAAGACAGCTTTGTATTTGAGTATATTGGTGTAAGATCCTAATAATAAAGGAAAAACATTTCTCTTTGACATTTATTACTACGAAGAAAATTCCCAAATGTGCCTTGAACCACTAATATTTACATATTACAAACAAGCGCCCATCTTTTCTGTCATTAAACACCTCGGTCGATCCCTCTCTCCTGCCAAAATGACTACTGATGGTTTTCTGCTTAAAACATTGTTGGGAGATGCAGATGCCTTGGTCCAAAGGAAGCAGTTGGCCTTGGGAATTACTTAGAGTGACTGATGTATATGATTCCAAAGAAATTCAATTGCATTACACTTTAGCTATTGCTAGTTGTACGATTTCAAATGTTGTTTTCCAGGATATCCTTTCTCATCATTTCAGACTCAGTCACAGCTGGATTTCAGTCCCTGGCACTGCTCTTCCCAACTGAAAGTCCCCCCTGGGACTTATCCTAATGGTTCACATTTCCTAATGGGGACTATTAATGATTTTCCTTTTCTAGCATTAGGCTTTGATAACCAAATGAAAGCAGCAGCAATGAGACTGTGAAAGTATTTCTTTCCAAAATATTTAATAAACCACTTCCTCTGGCACATCAGACCTGGCTCTGACCATACAAAGGGACAAAAAAGATTCCATTTTCTCATCCCACAAAACCTAAACAGAGCTCTGAGGCCATGCCTACACATTTACAATGGTCAATCATTTTCTTTCTTCTTTTTTCTTCAAATGCTTGCTCACATCTCTTTCAGATGTAGGCTTGTTCTAATATGTAGCCTTCCTTCACACACACACACACACACACACACACACACACACATCGTGACTTACTATACACAATACTACGCTTTGGAAATGGAAACGTTTTGTGTAAAGAATCAGCTAAGAGTTCATATTTGGCTCTAAGCAGACTAATGTGGTTTAGTGGATTTTATGCCCTCACAGAAGTATGAAACCACAAATCCTGTCACTCTAACCTGGTTTTCTGGCAAAGTCTAGACAACTAATGATATTTGATATATTGTAACTCACGTGGGTACTTCCGGGATTGCCACCAGCTTGTGAAATAGTTATTAAATGAAGTTTATCTAGTGTGTCAGTTGCTTTCAATAGCCACTTATTCCCCACTTTGAACATGAGCTCTTAGTTCTTAAATATGATCAAGGCGTAGTTGGTGGTGATCAGAAAAACCTGTTAGCCATTTTATATTTCTTATGTAATCCTTTATCCCAAAGCAGCATCTTTCTAGTCAGATAAACAATAGAACAATCTCTAGATATCATAAAATCCAATGTCTCCATTTTACAGAGTGCTGTTGAGGCCAGAGGAAAACTTAATGTTAAATAATTAAGTAGAGATGGTACTATGAACATTTGTATAGAACCCTGCCATTTTTTTCTCTTTCTTCCTTCCTTTTTTGGGGGTGGGGTGGGTAGAATCAGGGTCTCATGTGTGCTGGGCAAGTGCTATACCCCTGAGCCACACCCCAGCCCTGTGCCATTTTCTTTTATCTGATTTCCACAAAAATCACATGAAAGAGCTAAGACAGTCGTTACCATGCTATGTTGGGGTCAAAGCTAAGCTGCTGTAATAAAGATAGTAACAATACAAGAGCAAAGATATCCACTTCTCTATTTTTTTTAATTGTTGATGGACATTTATTTATTTATATGCAGTGCTGATGATTGAGCCCAGTGTCTCACACATGCTAGGCAAGTGCTCTATCACTGAGCTACAACCCTAACCCAATGTCCATTTTCTCACTCACAAACAGTGTTGAGGTGATCTTCCTGCTTAATGACATAGTTTTGCTCTGTACAGTCATTTAGGGAGTCTGGTTCTTCTGTTTGTAGCTCTTCCATTTCCTCAGGATTTTTTATGGTTAAAGCTGAGTGGTCATGATATCGCCAATCATTAGTAATGAGTGCTCCCTCAAATGTTGACGTTTGACAAGCATATAAAGCAGGGTTTACTTAAAAAGGGGTAACATAGACTTCTCCCTCAAGGGAGAAGGGGGTCATAGCTGGTATCCTGGTACCCCAAGAGGTGAGGTGCTCTGTCCTTTTTATATGACCTAGACTTCCTCTGTTCTCCTGCCTTTTCTCCCTTATCGTTCTCCTTTCTGCCTAGAAGACTAGGTCCAGGAATGCTGGGTGGGATGGCCAAAAGGTGGGAAACAGGTGGGCTGAAGGGGGAAGGGCAGGATGGTGCAGCCCAGGACACATTAATTAACAACTTTATAGCTCCCTGTAGGGAAGGGCAATTCCTGAGACAGGTTACCTTAGCAACAGTTTGGAGCAGGGGCATGTTCTTGATTATGGTGGAGAAAGGGTTCTGAAGGAATTAACATTTCAATCCAGTCTCCAACTTCCCAGGACTCACTCAAAATTGGCCTGACTCAAACTGACCTGACTCGATTTACCTGTCTATACTGACTGCCTGTCTAATTCTGGATTCAGTCACAGATCTATCCCTGGCAAAAATGGATAGATGGCACAGGTAAAGTATACCTACCATTTAAGATGCGAGCCCAAAAGTGGCATATTCCCTACTATCACAGTCCATTGGAAAGAACATAATCACATGTCCAGAGGTGCAGGAAATGTAATATGCCGACGAAATAGGGAAGATGGATTTTAGTGGGTGACCCACAATTTCTACTATACTTTTCTAATTTTACAGATAACAAAACTGAAATTCAGAGGATCCATAATACAGAATGAAGTAGTTTCACTTGCAAAATACTATGACATTTCCAATGACACTTACTTTAAATGAGCATAATTGAAGAAATGGAAACATATTATTCAATGTCCTCCAGAGAAACAGAACCAATAAAATGAGAGAGAGAGAGAGAGAGAGAGAGAGAGAGAGAGAGAGGAAAATTTTTAAGGAATTGGTTCATGGAGGCTCGCAAGTCCAAAATACACATATGGGCGGGCAGAATGGAGTCTCAGAATTCTCTCTCCCTTGGGAATGTCAATCTTTGTTCTAATAAGACCTTCAGAAAATTGGATGGTGTTCCCCGACATTATAGATGCTAATCTGCATTACTAAAACTCCACCCACTTAAATGTTAATAATAAAAAAAATTCCCTCATATAAGCATCCAGAATGTTTGACCAAATATCTGAGCACCATGGTCCAGCCAAATTGACACATAAAATTAACCTTCAGGGCTGGGGTGGTAGCTCAAGGGTAGAGTGCTTGCCTAGCATATATGAGGCCCTGGGTTCGATCCTCAGCATCACATAAAGATAAATAAATAAAATAAACGTATTGTATCTCTCTCCTACATCCTGTGCAGGGGATGGGATTTGGTCTTCTCTGCGCAAAGCAGGCTGGCTGCGAAATTAAGCTAAGGGAAAAGAAGCCATGAAAAAACCACACTATACTACACCTGAGAGGTCCAGCTTCCACACTGGGAAGAAAGAGAGAGCAGGAGCCCCAGTTAGCTTTATTATATATGGGGAAACTTCAAAGGTTATCCACAGAATGTTCTTCACCAAGTAAGCCGGAAGGTGGGCTGTCCAGGCCTGATGGGTCATGCCCAATTCCCAAGCTGTAAGAGCTGACTTCCTACCAGCCAGAGAAGGCTGAAGTCACATGCATTGTGTAATCCATTAAGTGGAAGGGGCCACAAAATAGCATGCAAAACCAAACCAAAGTCTCCTGGGCTTAAGGTCAAGTGAAGGTGCTAAATAGCTCAGGAGTGGCTTCCCACATGTATCCATCTACAACTACCAAAAAAAAAAAAAAAAATTTTAAATCAACCATCATAATTCCATAATTCCTCAAAATCTCCTTTAGCACTCCCCAGACCCTACATGAAATATGCCTGGTACTTAATTGCACCCCAGTCAGTAACTTGAACATCTCTGCTCACCAGCTAATTCTATACTATTGGAAAGGAGACCATTATTTCCCTCACACTGAGAACAAGAGAGGAAGTAAGAATAAAGGTGTCTGTGTAAACCTTTTTCAGATTTGAGCACCCCGGGCATTATTTCCCCATAGACCACTCAGTCTTTTCTCAGAAGGCCTACAGATATAAAGGAAAAGAGAAAGGATGAGACAGAAAAAAGAAATCCTGTAGGGGAAGGATTACTAATTGCTCATTTGTCAGACCACCTCTGTCCTCTTTCCACGTGCTCCCTGTAAAAGCACTGTGTTTGGCCCAGGATTGTTCTTATCAAATATTTACTAAGTGTCTTCTATTAGATGTTAAATCCAACTAAGATATGAATATCAGCCAAAGCAGGCTTCGAATTAGAGTGCTTGAAAGCATTAACTGCCAGGTGTTTTACCAGCCATGGATGATTTGAAAATCAATGTCAATGATTTCTAGCCATTTCCTAAAAGACTGCTTCCCATCTGCACATTGCATAGTGTTCTGGAAAGCCATGTGTTGTGTTGTGCTCTGTTCTATGCTGCCAGCAAAAGGCTGAAGCCTGCCCCATCCCCCATACCCATTAGGGCTGCTTAATTTAAAGTATCTCCATGTCCCTGGCTTTGGACCCTCCTCCTAATCTCAATGCCCCACCCCAAGGATCCTCGCTGTCCTTCCACCAACATTAGTTCTTTGTAATCCCCAAACTAGCTTCTTTCTTTTCCTTTTTCGATGCACCAGGGGTTGAACCCAGGTGTTCACACATGTTAGGCAAGCACTCTACCTCTGAGCTACATCCCTTGCCCTTTTTTTTATTTTTATTTTTATTTTTGAGGTAGGATCTCAATTGCCCAGACTGGTCTTGAACTTGAGATCCTCCTGCCTCTGCATCCTGAGTCACTGGAATTATAGGTGTTCACCACCATGCCTGCTACCTTATTATATATGTAATTATAGAATCCCAGAGCTAGAATAGAGGGACTGACTTGTCAGAGTTGTTACCCTTTCTACAGTAGTCCCCCAAGTTGTAGCATCATGTATGCTTTGAACAAGCCCAGAAACGGGCAACTCCCAAGATAGCCCAATCCTTCTTTATATCACACAGACTAATAAAAGTGTCTTCTAAGTGTCTACTCTGATTGATTAATCAGGGAACTATACAGAAAGACAGTTTATCCTCCTACATGGTCCTCTTCCCACACACAGAGGAGAAAACTATTTCAAGATGTGCTAGATACCAGCCAGATGCCGTGTCACATGCCTGTAATCTCAGCAGCTCAGGAGGCTGAGGCAGGAGGATCGCCAGTTCAAAGCCAGCCTCAGCAAAAGCGAGGTGCTAAGAAACTCAGTGAGACCCTATCTCTAAATAAAATATAAAATAGGGCTGGGGATGTGACTCAAGGGTGAAGTGCCCCAGGTTCAATCCCCAGTATCCCCCACAAAAAAAAATTTACTTATTAGCATGACCCAAACTATTATAATGTTCCATGTATCTAAAAATAGCCAATTGTGTGCATTTATGAGACCAAGTTATTTCAGTGATTCTTACTGACTTTATATTTTTAATATTAATAATAGTGTCAAATAGTTCAGAAATCAAAAATAATAAAAAAGGATGCAGTGAAAAGTTTCCTTACTTCTATCACACATGTAACAATTCTTCCCACCTCTCCTTCAGACACGGAACCACAGTTTCTAGTTTCTCACATATCTTTCCAGAGACATTTTTTATAAGCAGATACAAATGTATATAATGCTTCCTCCTTTTAATAAAGTTGGAATCACACCACACATACTCTCCTATAACTTTTTTTCTAACAACATATGTCAAAGATCTTTCATTACCAAAACAGAGTGGTGGGTTGTTTGTTGTTGTTGTTGTTGTTTGGTTGGTTTTTGGGTTACTATTTTTTTACAGCTAAATGTATTCCGTGGCACAGATATACTATAAGATTTAGCCAGTTCATTATTGGTGAAACATATATGTCATTTCCTGTTTATGCTGGTATAAAAGTATAAAAAGGACTAACATTGTATAGACATTATTGTTAGGGTTTAGGTATATGGTATCCCCCAAAAGCTCATGTGTGAGTCAATACAAGAATGTTCAGACACGAAATGACCAGGTTATGAGAGGCTTAGCCTAATTGATGCATTAATCCACTGATGGATTAACTGGGTGGTAACTGTAGAGGCAGGTAGGGTATGGCTGGAGGCGGTTACTGGCACCATGCCTTGTTAGTGTATGTTTTGTTTATTGTGAATAGAGCATGCTCTCTCCCCACACCCCCCCTTTCCTAATTGCCATGTCCTGGGCTGCTTTCCTCCTCCACATCCTTCCACCATGATGTTCTGCCTCACCTTGGACCAAGAGCTATGGAGTTGGCCATCTATACTGAGAACTCTGAAACCATGAGTTCCAAATAAATTTTTCCACCTCTACATTTTTCTTGTGAGGTCTTCTGGTCACAGTGGTGAAAAGGCTGGCTAAAACAATCATTTTGCATATGACCAATTATATATACAGGCTAAATTTTTTAAGTGGGTTGTTGCATCAAGAAAGATGTGCATTTCCAACACTGATAGGTATATCCAAATTGCCCTCCATAGACATGCCAATTTATATTCCACTAGCAATACAAAGGAGTGTCATGCCAACCCAGTATTTTATCAAATATCTGGACTTTTGCCTATATTATATGTGAAAAAGTTTTAAAATTCTGTTTAAATTTTTGTATCACCTATTATGAATGGTGTGGAACATTCTTTAAAAATATTTAATAGACAGAAGACATATAAATAGGGTTGGGATTGTGGCTCAGAGGTAGAGTGTTCGCCTAACAGGCATGAGACATTAGGTTCAATCTTCAACATCACATGTAAAATAAATGTAAAATAAAGATAAAACTAAAAAATAAATATTTATTTTTTATATATAATAGCAGAATTCATTACAATTCTTATTACATATATAGAGCTCAATTTTCCATATCTCTGGTGTATACATAGTATATTCACACCAATTTGTGTCTTCATACATGTACTTTGGATAATAATGATCATCACATTCAACCATCATTAATTACCCCATGCCCCCTACTTTCCTCTCCTACCCCTCTGCCCTATCTAGAGTTCATCTATTCCTCCCATGCTCCCTCTCCCTATCCCACTATGAATCAGCTTCCTTATATCAAAGAAAACATTCAGCATTTGGTTTTTGGGTTTGGCTAACTTCACTTAGCATTATCTTCTCTAACTCCATCCATTTACCTGCAAATGCCATGATTTTATTCTCTTTTATCGCTGAGTAATATTTCATTGTGTATATATGCCACATTTTTTTAATCCATTCATCTATTGAAGGGCATCTAGGTTGGTTCCACAATTTAGCTATTGTGAATTGTGCTGCTATAAACATTGATGTGGATATGTCCCTATAGTATGCTGTTTTAAGTCCTTTGGGTATAGACCAAGGAGGGGGATAGCTGGGTTAAATGGTGGTTCCATTCCCAATTTTTCAAGAACTCTCCATACTGCTGCACCAATTTGCAGTCCCACCAGCAGTGTATGAGTGTACCTTTTTCCCCACATCCTCACCAACTTATTGTTGTTTGTATGCATAATAACTGCCATTGTAACTGGAGTGAGATGAAATCTTAGAGTGGTTTTGATTTGCATTTCTCTAACTGCTGGAGATGATGAACATTTTTTCATGTATTTATTGGTTGATTGTGCATCATCTTCTGAGAAGTGTCTCTTCAGGTCCTTGGCCCACTTATTGATTGGGTTATTTGTTTTTTCGGTGTTTAGCTTTTTGAGTTCTTTATATAACCTAGTGATTAGTGCTCTATCTGATGTGTGAGGGGTAAATATTTGCTGCCAAGATGTAGGCTCTCTATTCACCTCACAGATTGTTTCTTTTGCTGAGAAGAAACTTTTTTAGTTTGAGTCCATCCCATTTGTTGATTCTTGATTTTAATTCTTGCGCCTCAGGAGTCTTATTAAGGAAGCTGGGACCTAATCCCACATGATGGAGATTAGGGCCAACTTCTTCCTCTGTTAGACGCAGGGTCTCTGGTTGTATTCCTAAGTTCTTGATCCATTTAGAGTTGAGTTTTATACATGATGAGAGATAGGGGCTTAATCTCATTTTGTTGCATATGGATTTCCAGTTTCCCCAGCACCATTTGTTGAAGAGGCTATCTTTTCTCCAATGCATGTTCTTGGCCCCTTTGTCTAATATAAGATAATTGTAGTTTTGTGAGTTAGTCTCTGTGTCCTCTATACTGTACCATTGGTCTACCAGTCTGTTTTGGTGCCAATATTGTGTTCACCTAAAACTAAAAAATAAATATTTTTTTAAAAAGAAGACATATTAATAGCCAATAAGTATATGAAAATGCTCAATATCACTGTACAACAGAGAAATGAAGATTAAAACCATAAGGACATAGCATCTCACTCCAGTTAGAATGGCTACTATCAAAAAGACAACAAATGAGGAGAAAGAGGACTATTATATTCACACTGTTGATGAGAATGCATATTAGTATAACCATTATGAATGCAGTATAGAGGATCTTCAAAAAACTATAAATAGAAATCCTGTATCATCCAACTATCTCACTCCTTGGTATACATCCAAAGAAAATGAATTAATATTTCAAAGAGATGCCTGCTTCCTTATATTTATTATAGCACTATTCACAATAGCTAAGATACAGAATCATCCAAGGTGTCTATTGATAAATGAATAGATAAAGAAAATATACACCTACACAATGAAATATTATTCAGCCATAAAAAAATATGGAATCCTGTCCAGTTCAGGTGTGTGGCTAGAACTGAAGGACACTGTGTTAAGTGAAATAAGTCAGATAAATACCCTCTATTCTTACTCTCATGTGGAAGCTAAAAAAGTTAATCTCATAGAACAAGAGAGCAGAATAGAAGTCCCAGAGGTTAGGAAGGGTAGAAGGGAAGACAGATAGAGAAAGGTTAAATAACAGGTACCAAAATACAGTTAGATCAGAGGAATTGTTCTAATACTCCATAATTCAGTGGGGTAACTATCGTCCACACCAATTTGTGATATATCCCCAAATAACTTGAAGAATCTGAAGTTTTCCAAAGCAGAGAAATGATAAATATTTGAGGAGATAGAAGTACTAATTACCCTGACTTGGTCATTACATATTGTATACTCATATTGAAGCATCATACTGTACTCTATCAAAATGTACAAATATTATGTGTCAATTAAAACTTTCAGAAATATTTAACAATTATGTGTATTTTCTTTTCCGTGGGCTCTAGTCATAACATTTTCCCACAGTTCTATTGGTTGGTTGTTTATTTTCCTTATTGATTTTTAGGAATCCATATGTTATGGAGGTTAGCCTCTTACCTGTGACATGAATTGCACAAAATGACATGAATATTTTCCAGCCTGTCATTTGCCTTATGGATTAGTTTATAGTAGTTTCTATGTAAACATTTTAGTGTAGTTGCATCTATCATTTTAAACATGATTTTATTTAACAAAAGGTTTTGCCCTATTCTGAGGTGTTAAAATAATTTTCCTATGTTCTTTTCTATTCTCATTATTCCTTCACTTTATCACTAAATCTTTGAGTTTTTTGAAGAAGTATGAGGTATGCATGTAATTTTTTTTCTTCCAGATAGCTCCCTGGTTGTCCCAAACACTTAGTGACAATTATATCTCTTCTGTGAATTTTGTTTAAACTATTACAACATAGAAGAAGGGCAGATAAACCATGGCCCAAGGGCTAAATTTGGCCTATATCCTATTTTTGTAAATAAAAGGGTCATGGAACATGCCTGCACCCATTTGTCCTTGATTTCTTTTGCACTATGAGGAGCGAATTTAAATAGTTGCAACAGAGACACTTTGACCTTTAGGGCCTAAAATACTCAAGTTTCTGGCCCTACACGGAAAAAGTTTGCCATCTCCTACTATAGCAGAAAGACAGGAGAAGAGGAGATAAGGCAGAGGTAAGAAGAGGGGGCATAGGAAAAGAGGGAAGGGGAAGAGTTCCAAGAGGAGGGAAGGGGAAAGAAGAAGGAGGAAAAAAGACATTCGAAAAATAAATTGAATTTTTTGGCATAAACTGTGCAAAGGAAAAACATTCATTATGGGGGGAAAAATAGAACTGATATTGTGGGTTTATTTTCCCCTTGTATAATCTCCTTTGGTACAAACTGAGATGCTCTGTTTCATCTTTATATACTGTGGTCCACTTCACAAAGACCTACATCATCATTTTTCCTACCAGACTAGGCCAGAAGTCCCCAAAGAGGTTCCAAGTCTCATGCCTGTTCATGTGTTCATGAGGTGTGGGATGATCTCAGGGGACCCCTTGGAATTTGAAAAGCTGGTTTCTTTTTTATTTATTTATTTTTTAACACAGCCCTTTGAGATATTAAGTGCTACTGTCTTTCCATCCTCCTTTCCTATAGGGCTGACAAGAAACCCATCTAAACGGGTGTTTTATGTGTTTGTTTTAATGTGTTGCAACAGGACCCAAAGGACTTTTTTTTTCCCCAGAAAGTATAGTACTTCTTCCTTCTAAATATTAAACAAAGAAATTTCTTCTTCCGTGTCTCAGTGAGTTACTCCAGCATTTTAATGCCCCAGCTGTTTTCCCTTCTTTTCTCAGTCACGGCAGTTTTCTACAAGTTACTAACTATTCTCATTGGGCCCTTCTCAGCCATCCTGAGCACACTTCACCTTCTTTCTCGAGGTAGCTATGAAGCACTGGTTACTCAAGAACAAAAATACTGAGCAGCGTGCAGAGAAAGGGAACAGGGTGAAGCACAGCATGAAGTTCCTTTTGCAAAGAGCCATGCTTCAGGGATAAACTCTAAAATACACAAATATTTATTTTTTTATTGTCATTATTTCCATATAATGTTCTGTTCTCAACTCCAAAGTTTATGAAGCACAAGGAGAACTTAAGAGTGCCCACACATGAGCCAGGCACTCTGACACACGCCTCAGGAGGCTGAGGCAGGGGGATCACAAGTTCAAAGCCAGCCTCAGCAATTTAGCGAGGACCTAAGCAACTCAATGAGACCCTGTCTCAAAATAAAAAATAAAAAGGGCTGGGGGATGCAGCTCAGTGGTTAGGCAATCCCTGGTACCAGAAAAAAAGAAAAAAGAAAGAGAGAGAGAGAGAGAGTTTCTACCCCAGCGCTGAAAAGATTAATAAAAAAGAAGGGGGGAAAAAGGTGTTTATGCATTACTAAAATACTAGAAATAAGCACTGTATGTGAAAAACGTTTGTTTTTCAAAGCAACTTTACATACATAATTCTATTTTATTCCCAGGATAATCAAATGGGTAGGGTTATATGGAAACTGAGTCACAGATTATTCACTTGATTTTTTTTCTTTTTCCAGAGCTAGTTTTTATTTTTATTTTATTTATTTATTTATTTTGTGTTACAATTCTTAATACACCATTATACAATAATTTATCATATCTCTGATTATATATAAGATATTTTAATCAAATGTTGTTGTTGTTGTTGTTTAGTGCTGGAAATCAAACTTCACAGGGCTTACAGGCTTCACGCATGCTAAGCAAATACTCTATCACTGAGCCATATCCCCAACCCTCATTTGTTCATTTGTTCATTAAATAGTTGATACTGTTTAAAATTCCAAAAGTATAGATTTATATATACAGTGAAAAATCCCCCTTCACTTCTCACCTCTGTCCACCTAGTTTCCCTTCCTAGAAGCAATGGCTATTCCATATTTCCTACATATACTCCTGGAAATATTGTATTTTATGTAAGCTAAATATGATTTTCCTTCTTTTTACAAACATATTTTGTTATGGTCATTATTCTGAACCTCAGTTTCATTTCTCTTAATGATATGTCCAGGAGATCTGTCACATCAGTATGTGATAAACCTTCTTTTGCTTCTGATTTTATACTAGTTGATGCAGATACTTGTAATTTATTTATTATATGCATGGGGTAGCCTGCTACTCAGTGAGGCAGGTCCTCAGCCCATCCCGGGTCTGGAGGTAATTACCCAGAGCAGGCTCAGGCTTTCTCCACAGTGCCCTAGACCTCGTCTGGATTGTTATGAACAAAAATCTAACAAGATCGTCGCTAACCAAGAGAGCTCATCTGTCTTGTTTAGATACTATGGCACTGGACTGTGACTCTCGTGAGGACAGGAGTCACCTGTTTAGTTCCTGCCCAGTCCTTGCCACCTAACCCAGAATGTGATAGGAGCAGCTGTTTAGTAAGAACTCGGGGAGCATCTGTGGAGGCCTGTGACATGCTGGGTACAAGGGACACAAATGTGACCAGTCCCTGTCGGCAAGGGGTATGGGGATCAAACTCAGGATCTTATGCATTCTGTCACTGAACTATATCCCCAGTCCTTTTTTTCTTTTCTTTCCACATTTTTTATTGGTGTTTTATAGTTGTACATAAGCATCTGTTGTCACATATTCATACATGCACACAATATATCAATATAATTTGGCCAATATCATTCCCCAGCCCTTCTTCTCTCCCTCCCCTCTTCCCAGCCTCTGGTCCTTTTCCTCTACACATCTCCCTTTGATTTTCATGAGATCCCTTCCCTCCCCCTTTCTCTTCCTTTTTCCTCTCTAGCTTCCATATATGAGAGAAAACACATGACACTTGACCTTCTGAGTTTGGCTTATTTTGCTTAACATAATGGTCTCAAGTTCCCATCCACTGACAAAATTTCATTCTTCTTTAGAGCTGAATAAAACTCCATTGTGTGACACTGCCCCAAACTCAACTCAAAATGGATCAAGGACCTAGGCATTAGACCAGAGGCCCTGTGCTCACTAGAAGAAAACGAAGGCCCAACTTTCCATCATGTCAGCTTAGAAGCCAACTTCCTCAATAAGACTCCTAAAGTGCAAGAAGTAAAATCAAGAAGCAATAAATGGAGTTGGGCATGGTGGCCCACGCCTGGAATCCCAGCAGCTCAGGAGGCTGAGGCAGGAAGATCATGAGTTCAGAGACAGCCTCAGCCAAAAGTGAGGCACTAAGCAACACAGTGAGACCCTGTCTCTAAATAAAACACAAAATAGAGCTGGGGATGTAGCTCAGTGGTTGAGTGTCCCTGAGTTCAATCCCCAGAACGCCTCCCCCTAAAAAAGAAGGAATCAATAAATGGGATGATATCGAACTAAAAAGCTTCTTCACATCAAAGGAAACAATCAAAAACATAAAGAGAGAGCCTACAGATTGGGAAAAAATCATAACCACCTGCACGTCAGACAGAGCATTAATCTCCTGGTTATACAAAGAACTCAAAAAACTTAACAGCAAAAGAACAAATAACCCAATCAAAAAATGGGCAAAGGAACTGAACAAGAAGAAATATGAATAGTTAAAAAATATATGAAAAATGTTTAACATCACTAGTAATTAGAGAAATGCACATTAAAACTACACTGAGATGCCATCTCATTCCAGTCAGAATGGCAATTATCAAAAATATAAGCAATAATAAATGTTGGCAAGGATGTGAGGAGAAAGTTACTTTTATACCTTGCTGATGGGACTGAAAATTGGTGCAACCACTTTGGAAAGCAGTCTGAAGATTCCTCAGAAAACTTGGAATGGAACCACCATTTGACCCATTTATCTCACTCCTTGGTTTATACCCAACTTAATATCAGCATACTAGAGTAACACAGCCACATCAATGTTTATAACAGCTCAATTCACAATAGCTAAGCTATGGAACCAACCTAGGTACCTTTTGAAAAATGAATGGACAAAGAAAATGTGGTGTATATATGCAATGAAATATTACTTAGCCATAAAAAAGAATGACTTTATGACTTTTGCAGATACATGGATGGAACTGGAGACTATCATGCTGTGTGAAATAAGCCAGTCCCAAAAAACCAAAAACCAAATGTTCTCTCTGATATGTGGATGCTAACCCCTAACAAGGGAGGGTGGGGATGGGAAGAACAAAAGTCCATTGAATTAGACAAAGGGGAAGGAAGGGAAATAAGAAGGACAGTAAAATTAATTGGACATAACTTTCCTGGCCTTGTATTTGAATACACAACCAGGTTATTCTGCATGGCATACAACCACAAGAATAAAATCCTAATTAGAATAAGATATACTCACATATGTATAACATGCCAAAATACATTCTTTTTTAATATTTATTTTTTAGTTGTAGTTGGATCCAATATCTTTATTTATTTATTTTTTATGTGGTGCTGAGGATCGAACCCAGGGCCTCACACATGCTACCTGAGCGCTCTACTGCTGAGCCACAACCCAGCCCCCAAAATACATTCTACTGACATGTATATCTAAGAACAAATAAGGATTTTTGTTTTTTGAAGACTCCATTGTGTATATAAACCACCTTTTCTTTATCCACTCATCCATTGATAGACACCTAGGCCCCACTTGTAATCTGTTTAAACAGTTTATATGAATGGATTTTTAGATCGCTTCTAGCTTTCTAATGAGTGATTTTATGTGTGTGTCACTTGTACATGCACAAATACACCTGTTAGATTACTTCTATATTTGAGTTGTTTGGTCAAAAAAATAGGTGAATTTAAAAATTTTCCCATAAATTAGGTACAGATTTTTAGATGACTTAGCTGAGGCTGCAGAACTAATTTTTGATGGATTTAAAATTAGAACAAATGTTTCCTAACTAGAAAATAGAAATCATACAGAATGGCATAATGACATATTTTCACTTGTGGGGGAGGGCACTAATCCTTTGTGAAATATTACATTGGGGCATCTGTAAGAGAGGAGAAGAAGGAGCTACCTCTTCCGTTGTCCCCTTGTTTCATATTGCATTTTG
Organism: Ictidomys tridecemlineatus; assembly: GCF_052094955.1. Lineage (NCBI taxonomy): Eukaryota > Metazoa > Chordata > Mammalia > Rodentia > Sciuridae > Ictidomys > Ictidomys tridecemlineatus. The sequence goes on along the minus strand of NC_135484.1, from coordinate 56,131,009 downwards.
TCCTTACACCCTGAGCCCCAGCACCGCGGAATTAACCTCGGGGGGCCAATACAGGTCTACCTCCTGTCCGCCTCCGCCGATTATGCCCCCATATCCCATAGATTACGGCAATGTGGGCTGTTGAGCCTGCACTGTAAAGTTGAAGCAATTAAACTCATCTACCTCAAAAAACAGACAGCTAGAAAGAGAAGGGGGATGAGTGTTGAAGACTCTCCAACATACTACAAGTCATCAACACATTCTCCTGGAAAGTGGTACCCTCACTAAATGCTTGCCTTGCCTCATGGGCCCCTGTCCAGGGTCCTGACAACTCTCCTGTGGGCCAAGGCATGACACTGTTTCTATTCCTGGGACACTGAGTATCCTGGGGCACCAAAAAAAAAAAAGTTAATGCACATATTTTTGACCCAACTCAAACATAGATATGTGTATACAAACACCCATATACAGAGATATACAAAACCTCCCAAAATCTCTGAATAAGGGAGGAAAAGAAGAAATCAAGGGGAAAACAAGGGTAGGTTACTCCAAGAGGCAGAGGATGTATAAGATTAAATGAAGAAGGAATAGGGATTGGTGCATCATTTGGTACTGTTTACAAATCATCTTCACAATGGCGGACTTATGCAAATTACCATATGCTCTTCATTACTGTATGCATATATTCCCTGTGGACTTAAAGAAAAGTGAGCTTATAGGAAGAACTGTGGCAAGAGTTATATCAAAAATTCTGGAATGGGCAATTTTAGAAATAGGATGGATTGCCATCTGCCTGAGCTGGTTCAACTGTAATCCTGCCAAAGGCTGCAAAGAGACTGGATAACCTCTCGAGACCCTTACAATATTTGAAGTTAGGACTTCAATGAGAACAGTCATCCTACTCTAGCTCTTTATCTCTGTTTGAGCTTTAGGGCAGCCTGGATTTAAAGTAACATCACAGGCTATACTGATTATTTTGTCTTGTCTAAAATCAGTTGCCTTCAAGTGTTGTTTTAATACACCACAAGGTGATAACTCTCTCAACAAGTCACTTCTTTTCCTATCAACATAAAAGTACAATATAGAACATAAATGCAACAGTTTCCATTCATTCCCCATTGCTGCACTGGAACCCAAAAGTCTTCCATTTGTATGATTAAGTTTGAAAAATATTTATGTGTTGGTGCAAGAAGAAGAAAAAGAAATCTTTTAATTTATATAAAGTTCAAGTATAAAAAATATAAAGTTTTTTTAAATATTTTTATACTTGGCTCCATTTTCATTTTAAAATGGTGGATTTTTCAAATTGAAGAGAACACAATTGGGGATTAGGCCAGAGATTCCATAAATGTTAGAATATAGTTTCCAATATTTTAAATGGTTTCATTGGCAATGCAGCTGGCTTTATATGGCTGGTTGTAATTATAATTGCTGCTGCTACAGGGACACACACTGTCTGGGCTTGGAGAGGTCTTGCCTAGGAGCAATCAAAGTAACATTTTTATGTCACATCACTAGACATAGTATTCAGGGACCCCTATAAAAGGATCTGTGTCCAGATAGGGTGAAATTTCCCCACAGGCCATGAGAAAGTAACCGATTTTCCCCAAAGCTTATCCTATTTTCCTGTACACAATGATTCATAAGCCATCTGATATTCCAAGCTGAGGGACTGTCTTCAAGTTCTATATCAAACTTCTCCATTCCCAGACTGTGACTCAGCTCCAATCTAAAATCCATTTGAGAGAAGAACACATTTAAGAGAATCTTAATCTTCTAGATCACTGTTTCTCCACTTGTTTTCCCCTTGCACACAGCTAACACTATGACCAGTTCTCAGCACGCTGCAATGATTCTCAAGCACCAAGCAGGAGTGGGAAAGGCAGGAAGGCATGTCCCTTTCTGCTTCACCCAGAGAACAGACGCTTATCAAAATCCAGGTAGGGAGTAAACTTTACAAATTTTCCCAAGTCTCCAATATATCCTCTTGGCAGGATGCTTCCACATACCTTCTTTGCCCTTTCTGTGCACCAGCAAGCTAACAAACCTTGGTGTCTAATGGAAGTCAATCCATGACTAGCACCAGCATGAACTAGAGGAAGTGGTGGGGACTTCAAGCTCTTTATTTCCCTGGCTGTCTGTGGGACTGCTTCAGGCTGGGCTCATGATTTGACTAAAGGTCACCACTCCCATCAGCCAGCCTTCTCTGCCCAGCCTCTGTCTCCAAGATTCATCCTAGTAACAGCCCTTTCTCTCATCCTTTTAAGGCTAGGAAGATAATAGCTACTAGCCTCACAGTAGTGAGGTGTCCCTTGTGGTTTCCCTACATCCTGCACACACCTTTGTAAAGAGTCCCTGTATCAACTCAAAACACCTTTTCTTTTCTGCAAGGATCTAGACTGGTCTAGTGTCCATCTCCAAACCACAAAGAAACTCTCCTCTGCAAAAATCTAAATACTATATTCTAGGTCTTTATTAAAGAAAGATATATAAATTACCTATATGAACAATATTCATCTTTCAAAAGCCATTGTTAAATAGGTGTCTCTTGTGTCATGATCTACACAATCATTTTCTTATTTAATGATCTACACAGTAATTTTTTTAAAGAGAGAGAGAGAGAGAGAGAGAGAGAGATTGAGAGAGAATTTTTTTTTTTTTTTTTTTTTTTTAGTTTTCGGTGGACACAACATCTTTGTTGGTATGTGGTGCTGAGGATCGAACCCAGGCCGCACGCATGCCAGGCGAGCGCGCTACCACTTGAGCCACATCCCCAGCTCCACAATCATTTTTTAAACTGAAATATATTTTTTAAATTCTTTTTAAGAGAGAAAGAGAGAGAGAGAGAGATTTTTTTAACATTTATTTTTCAGTTTTCGGTGGACACAACATCTTTATTTTATTTGTATGTGGTGCTGAGGATCGAACCCAGCGCCGCGCGCATGCCAGGTAAACACCCTACCACTTGAGCCACATCCCCAGCCCTTAAATTGGAATATTTTTAAGATATGAAATATTTTTTCCCAAGAAAATGATCCCTTTTTAATTTATGTCAAGAATTCTTTAACTTAAAAAAAATAATTCTTTAACTAAAACAAATAACCCAATCAATAAATGGGCCAAGGATATGAACAGACACTTCTCAGAAGAGGATATACACTCAATCAACAAATATATGAAAAATATATAATGTTCATTATCTCTAGCAATTAGAGAAATGCAAATCAAAACTACTCTAAGATATCATCTCGCTCAGTCAGAATGGCAGTTATTATGCATACAAACAACAATAAGTGTTGGGGAGGATGTGAGGGGAAAGGCACACTCATACATTGCTGGTGGGACTGCAAATTGGTGCACCCAATATGGAAAGCAGTATGGAGATACTTTAACTGTCCGTGGTCGCATGAAGGAGGCTGCCAATTCCATTTCAAAGCAGTTATGAGTCTGCAGAGTACACTTAATTGTCATTGAAATTAAATGGTAGCAAACATGTCCAAGGAATATTGCAGGGATTTTGTCCCTTTGTGAATCTTACAATAGACGTGTAGAGATGGCAACTAGCAGGCAACAGAACAATATTAGAATGTGGTAATACAAGAAAATAGTATCATCATGTTAGAAGCCTTGGAATGAATATAAATAACTGTTCAGCAGAGAAATCTATGTGTCCTTTCCAAAGAGCCTGTTTTACTAAGTCATGTATATATTCTTATTGAACTGATTGTTAAATAAACTTTATTAATAATTAATAAAAAATCTGTAACCAATAACCTATGCCTTCATTCTTTAAGGACCAGCAAACTCACAGTCAAATTTATAGATAACTCAGGGTATGAACATTAGCCTGCATTTTTGTTCTATTTATTTCTTCTTCCTTCTATTCAGGATTTAATGTTTTATTTTCCTTGTAATGGTTATATTAAACCATATGATTTTTTAATTATAACCATTTTGAAGCTTGAAAGGCCATATGTCACAAATAAATGTTTGTTATATCTGTTAATAAATATTGATTGGGTTCAGGTTATAGTGATGTGGGAAAATTTTTCTTACTCTGAAAAAAAGCCTCAGCATTCAGTTTCTTCCTATAAGCAAACCCCCTAATTGAACATTTCTTTGTAAAAGGAGTCTCTAAGTTGAAATGGAATAGATGTCAATCAAACATTTTCCCCAAGGTTCTGATTAACTAAAGCTCATAAACATTGTAAACCTACTATTCTATGGTAGAAATCTAACCTGATGATCATGAAAATTTAATAAGAAATTTCATGTTTTTCTTATTATACTTAAAAATCAGGAATATACAGGAGCCTTCTCTTTTTTTTGGCGGGGAGGGGGGTTACCGGGGATTGAACCCAGGGGTGCTTTACCACTCAGCAATATCCCCAACCCTTTAAATTTTTTTTAATTTTGACACAGGGTCCCTTTAAGTTGCTGAGGCTGATCTCAAACGTGCAATCCTCCTGCCTCAGCTTACCCAAGTCTCTGGGATTACAAGAGTGTGCAGTAATAAATCTGTCTTAATGAAAACAACAAAGATCTCAAAATAATGGCCTTCCCACCCATGATGTACTACTATAACACATCAATAAATTTTTTTTAAAAAAAAGCATTGGCCCTTAACACTAATACATTTATTATTCCCTAAAATACCCCCCATTTGATATTCTTTGTGCATATGTCTTCCAAAAGTGCTTTCTGAATTGAGAAAGGAAAATCATATACAAATATTGAGAAGCATGCCCAGAAAATTCATTGTATGGTTTATTTCTTATCCAATAAACATTTTTTTGAGTGCATACTCTTCTGGCCAAATCACTCATAGAGAATTAAGATAGTGAACTAGAGAGAGGTCAAAATCAGGATTAAAAACAAGCAGCTTCCCGGTGGATATTGAACAAGGTGGTGGGACAGAGATGGTGTGGGATGTTTATATCTCTAAGTAGCTGGGTTATTAACTGTGTCACAAGTGGGCAGGCTCTGAGGTGGCACTAAAGGCTCAAAAGAATACAATCTCAAGTGGGTGAAGGGAAATTCAGTAATCATACAAAAATAAGAAGTTAGAAAATTGCAGCTACTTAGAGAAACACTGAAATAAGAGGGAAGGGGAGGCATTTATGTAGTGAAAGTATAACGTGTCAAAATTTAATTCTTTTTTCTCTTTTAAAAAGTTTTTTAAATATAAAGCTTCAAAACAGAAACATGTTAAAGAACTATAATAAAATGAACTTTTCTGTACCCCAAAACTAGTGTAAGAAATCTTGGGGCTGGGGCTGTAGCTCAGTGGCAGAGCGCTTGCCTAGCATGTGTGAGGCACTGGGTTCGATTCTCAGCACTGCATATAAATAAATAAAGGTCCATCAACAATTAATAAAATATTTTTTAAAAAGAAATATTCAGATTAATGAGAAATGTAGTTCATTCATAAATTAAGAATGAATGCTATGAAAAAGAACAATTAAAAACAAGAAATCACTCTTAGAAATTTAAAATATTATTTCTAAACTGAAAAGACACTAATAAACAAATTAGAAGATAAAGCTTGATGTACTTTTTAGGAACTATGGGAAACATGAAAAAAAAGATAAGAAAGTCAAGTCGAGTATAGTGGCTCATGCCTGTAATCCCAGCAGCTCAGGAGGCTCAGGCAGGAGGTTCATAGTTCTATACAAAAAGCTTACAAATTCTGTATGTCAGAATTTTCTGATGAGGCACAGTGGACAGTTTTTTGTTTTGTTTTGGTTTGGTTGTTTTTTTTTTTTTTTTTTTTTTTTGGCCATGTTTGGGACCTCGACTAAAATGACATAGAAGTGACTTGACACCTGGCGGCTGATGTAACCTGTTATTTCACCCACATCTGGTAATTAATGGTGGTTGTTGGCCAGGACCTCAGCTAATGCTGTCAATCAAATCATCTATTATAGCTCCTTGCTATGTCCTGGGCTTCCCCACAGCATGGCAGTAGGATTTCAGAAGCAAATGTCTCAAGAGGCAATAAACTGGCAAAGGGTCACTACCACCATATTCTATTGTAGGAGACAGTCTATTATGGAGAGGAGAGAGAAACATGGCCATCATTGCTGAAATTAATCATTATGAAATTAATACTGGGAAAAGTATTGATTTCATAATGCAATAGAAAAGATAAGATAGAATATATCATGGGAACTATCTTTGGAAAATACAATCTGCCATCATATGCTACCATTTGTATCAAAATATCAAAATTATATATATATATATATATACATGTATATGTATATATATATATATATATATGTATGTATATTTGCTGTTATATGCAGAATTCCTCTGGAAGTTGTGCCTCAGAAATACTTAATACCAATTGCCTTTGGGAAGGCGATTATATTACTAGAGAATAAGAATAGGGGAAGGATTTTACTTCATACCCTTTTATACACATTTGAATTTTGAATGATGTGAATATATTACTTATTCAAAACATACATATTTAGCCCATATCCTACCAAAGTAACAAGATGATTCTAAAATCTTCTAAAGAGAAGCAAACAAACAAACAAGTCACACACAATGAATCAGGAATTAGAGTGAGAGTAGACTTCTCTGGAACCTAGAAGACAAGGGGCAATGCCTTTACCACTTGAAGGGAAATTCTTTCCCAAACTAAAATTATACCCAGAATTTCTATCAATCAGGCATGATGTAAAAAATAGAAAAGTTCATATTTCCTACTTTTTAAAAATTTTTCTATTTCATGTACCTTTAAAAAAAAGATACTACTTAAAGGTATAAGCTACTAATACTCTATAATTTTAAAAAATGTACAGGAAAGAACTGCTGTATTTACTACTTGCATATAACATTCTTATAGCTGTAATAATGTAAACTCCAAGTAATGATTTAACCAAGAAAGTGTATGTTAACTCTCTGAGAGGGCAGATGGAAGAGAATTATAAGGTAAAAATATAAACTGCAAAAGAGCTGAGATCTCTTATAGAAGAAAGTCAATACAGATCTAAAATTCAAATACCAAGAACTGGCACAGTAGCATCCAGTGATTCAGGATACGGAAGCCTGAGGATCCAAGTTTGAGGCCAGCCTGGGCAACTTAGGGAGACACTGTCTTATAATAAAATTTTAAAAAATTAGAGAAAGGGCTGCCAGGGACGTGGTACATGCCTATAATCCCCACAGCTCAGGAGGCTGAGGCAGGAGGATGGTGAGTTCAAAGTCAGCCTCAGCAAAGGCAAGGTGCTAAGCAACTCAGTGAAACCCTATCTCTAAATAAAATACAAAATAGGGCTGAGGATGTGGCTCAGTGGTGAATGCCCCTGAGTTCAAACCCTGGTACCCCTCCCCCACCAAAAAAAGAAAGGGCTGTGGATGTCATTCAGTAGTCGATCACTCCTGGGTTCAATCCCCCATACTGAAAAAGAAAAAAAGAAAGAAAATATCAGTATAAACATGTCATTTGGAAATCTAAGGGTAAATAGTGGGGTTTTGTTGTTGTTTATTTGGGGTGTTTTGCAAGGCTGGGGATAGAACCCAAGCCCTAGCACATCGTAGGCAAGCACTCAACCATGGAGCCACATCACCAGCCCTTTTTATTATTTTTTATTTTGAGACAGTATCTCAAAATAAATTGCCTACAGCCTGGCTAAGTTGCCAAAACTGGCCTCAGACTTGCAATCTTCCTGCCTCAGCCTCCTGAGTTGTTGGGATTTCAGGATACAATTACAGGTATCTGCCACAATGCCTGCTTCATTCTGATTGCTCATCCTGGTCAGCTTGAAGGTCAGTACAAGGGATCTGGTGACCAGAAGTTATTTCCCTTACTGTGAATTCATTGATGAGTCACAGTAGCCTGGATGAGTATGTTTGATGGGTAGGAATCCGCCTAAGCTGATAAGCAAAGCAAGTATTACAGAAAGTGAGTTTGAAGCCCAGGGATCTGTGAAGATGCTGTCCTCCTGTGAGACTGCATTAGAGCAGCCTCCCCAAAATTCATGACTTTCTTATCTATAATGAGATCCACAGTATCCATCATCTGAAAACCAAGTGTGCATGTCATCCAAAGTATTTACTATGAACCAAAGCCAAAGCCTTACCCACACTGCTTGATGCACACCTATTTATGGTCTTTGTTGACCCTACCTGTTCTCCCACCTTCTCTGAGGACCAGCGGTACCACCAAACCAGAAGTGTGCATGTAACTTGTGTATCCAATCTGTGTATCTATACTGTCAGGGATCAGGCCAGGGATAGGAACCTGATTCAAGGTAGAACCGTGGGTCCTGCCTCAGGGCTTCATCCAGCTGCAGCTGAGTTTGGAAAGAGCTCTCTGCTGCTCAGGTCTCAGGTAGGTCACTGCAGGTTGTGAAGGTCCTGGCAGCCATGTCTCCTGCTGTGGGAAGGAGGGGCCTGCGAGAAGAGGAGGAGGCTGACACGCAGAACTAGAGGAAGGACTGGTAGTCCCAGCCCCCTCCCTGCCTCGCTCTTCATGGAAACCTGTTTTGCTTAAACCTGTTCCAGCCCAGTGTCTGCTCTTGGCAACTGAAGGACTTCCGGCTAATACAGTGTGTGACTGACTCTCAAGAACACACAGGCCATTTCTTCCAGATTGTAGCCCCCTGCAGAGTGTCTCTCCTGGAGGGCAACAAAGGCTGGTGGTGAGGAGCAGGAACTTTGGAGCAGGCCAAACCTGGGGGCTCAAACCCTTACTTCTACTGGCTGAACCGCTTAAACCTTAGTCTCTCGTGTGTATCAACAGAGGTCACGTGTGTGCAAAGTGTGGAACACAGGGTGGGCATGGAGCTGTTTTCATCTTTTTATCTCCCGTGTCTATCTCAGAGGTCTTCTTTAGATGTGGCTTCATTTCTTTAGAGGAAAGAGATGCTGCATTGCTATCTAAGTTCATTGCTATATTTAATTTTATTTGCAAATTTCAGAAATGTTCTGAATTTTTATGGGATTACACTGAGGTCAGCAGTTTAAATAACTACTCGTAATGGAACTATGAATGATTGGACTGTGAATAATAAACATACATATAAAACATGACAACCTGTATCTATAAATAAAGGTTGAAACAAAACATGTCGAAGTCTTAGTCTAAGAATTTAAGTCCAAATTTTTAGACTAGGACACTTCAAAGCCAAAGTTAGAGCTTCATCCACTTAGTAAAGTGTGACCAGCTATCACTGGGCCCACAGAGCACATATTGCAATAGAAACTCCCAGGAAGAAACATCAAGAAGACCAGGTAAGGCCAAGTTGAATGTCACAGGTGGCATAGTCAGGTGAGGCAGTGCAGGGATTACCAAACCCTCCCCCACCCCCAGGCTCCAAGCAGAAGTTGGTTGTGCAGTTTCAATCATGCTAAAAGGCCAGGACTCCATTTGTAAAATAAAAATATTAAACTGAGCCCTTTATTCAAGGGGCCAGAGGACTGTAACATTGGCTCAGGGAAAAAAAAAAAAAACAGCTGACTGCCCTTAAGCAATGCACTTAAACTCTCCTGGAACAACATTCCCTTCTTCTCTGAAGTGAAAACTGTGATCCAGAGGGTTTAGGAGGTTCTGAGATGATATCTTTGCTTTTCCTCTTATCTAGGCATTGAACCAAGACAAACTGTCAATCTTCAGTCTTCTGCTGTGGCTTCAGTATGACCACTTCTCTGTCTGAGTTTCGGCCAGAGGTACAACACAAAATAAAGAGCTCCGTTGCTCTTTAGTTTTTTTGTTTTTGTTTTTGTCTTTGTTTTTGGTACCAGAAATTGAATGCAGGGGTGCTTACCCACTGAGCCACATCCCCAGCCCTTTTTTGTATTTTATTTAGAGACAGGGTCTGGCTAAGTTGCTTAGGACCTCTCTAAATTGCTGAGGCTGGCTTTGAACTCACTATCCTCCTGCCTCAGACTCCTGAGATACTGAGATTACAGGCACCACACACTGTGCCTGGCGCTCTTTAGTCTTTTTATATTAAGTGAAACATGTTTTCCATGTGCTCTGGTTGCAGACCAAAGCCATTGAATTGGCAAGCTGTTCTCCTAAAGCAGTCTCTTCTCAAGGATTACTCTCTAGCATTGGAGTAAGAGGTTCATTTTGAAAAAAAAAAAAAAAAAATTGGAACCACATATCTACCATGGAATCTTATGCAACAATAAAATGGAATGAACTACTGGACAAATATCCAGGAATTTGTGTTTACACGAAAAACTAAATCCCAAAAGGTTACAGACTATATGATTCCACTTAATACACATTTTGAAAGGACAATATTAGATTAGGAAATTTCAAAGCCAATGAAATGGAAGACAGATAAGTAAATGGTCATCAAGGGTTAGGGACTGGGATGGGGAAGGAGGGAAATGGGTGTAGTTATAAAAGGGAAACACAAACCATCTTTGCGATGACCAAACTGTTTTGCATCTTGATTATAAAGGTAGGTACCCAAACCTATACATTTGATAAAATTGTATAAAGGGGCTGAGGTATAGCTCAATGGTTGAATGCTTACTTGGCATGCACAAGGCTCTGGGTTCCATCTCCAGCACTGAAAAAAAGAAAAAAAAAAGTTAAATGCATAGAATTAAATACACACACACACACACACACACACACACACACACACACACACACACAACCAGTGCATGCAAGTAAAACTGAGGAAACTTGCATAACACTGGTGGATTGGTGGAGGAGGGAGGGAATGGGAAGTTGGTAGTCAAAGGATACAAAGTTTCAGATAGACAAGAGAAAAAGTTTTGAGTACAGTCTTTACTAATGTATATTTGAAAATACCTAAGAACAGCCAGGCACAGTGATGGCAGGTGCCTATAATCCCAGCAACTCAAGAGGCTGAGGCAGGAAGACCATAAGTTCAAACTAGCCCCAGCAATTTAGTGAGGCCCTATCTCAAAATAAAAAGGGCTGATGGTGTGACTCAGTGGTTAAGCACCCCTGGGTTCAATCCCCAGAACCAACAAAACAAAACAAAATAACTAAGAACAAATTTTAAATGTTTTACCACCAAAAATGGCAAGTAACTGAGGTGGTAGATATGATATGTTCATTTAGCTTGATGTAATCACTCTACATTGTAAACACATAGCAAAACATAACATTGTATCCCATAAATGTATATAATTATGATTTGTAAATTAAAATAATATTCATTTTTAAAAGATACTATGGGGATGGGGTTGTGGCTCAGTGGTAGAGCACTTGCCTAGGATGTGTGAAGCACTGGGTTCTATCCTAGCACTACATAAATAAATAAATAAATTTTTTTTAAAATGCATTTAACTTTATTTAAAAAAGATAAGAATTTTCAAAAGATTAATGGATTAATGTCAACATCCTAGTTGTAATATAATTTTTCTTTATTTATTTATTTTGGTACTGGAGATTGAAACCAGGGCTTCTTAATCACTGAGCCACATCTCAGCCCTTTTTTGTATTTTATTCACACAGAGAATCTTGCTGAGTTGCTTAGGGCCTCGCTAAGTTGCTGACGCTGGCTTTGAACTTACCATCCTCCTGCCTCAGCCTCCTGAACTGCTGGGATTACAGGCACATGCCAGTGCACCTGGGCCTAGTTGTGATATACTCTTATTTTGCAAAATATACCATTGAGAAAAGCTAGGCAAAGTGTACATGGGATCTCTCTGTATTATTTTTTATAACTGCATGTGAGTTTACAATTATCTCAATAAATATTTCAACTTAAATTAAGGTTTATTTTTCCATCACTAGAACTGAGGTTAAGCCTTTTCCTCACAGTCTGAAGAAAGCTTTAGGATGCAGCCTCATTTGACCAGATGAGCTTTGATGCCCACCCGTGTGGACCCTAAAACCAAAGACTAGCAAGCTAGCTAGTTGCCTCAGGTCCTATCTTATCTGGGTTTAACCCAGCAAGTTGAGGGGGCAGGGGCAGAGTACCAAGGATTGAACCCTTGGATGCTCTACCACAGACCCACATTCCTAGCCTTTTGTATTTTTTTTTATTTTGAGACAGGTTCTTCCTAAATTGCTGAGGCTGGCCTTGAAGCTGGGATCCTCTATCCTCAGCCTCCTCAGTCACTGGGATTATACACATGTGCCACCACACACAGCTAGGTATTTTAAATAATCAATTATGTATTTGTAATAGTGGGGGAATATTGATCAAAGGATATAAAATTTCAGTAGATAAGAGAAATAAATTCAAGCCGGGTGCTGTGGCACACACCTGTAATCCCAGCAGCTCTGGAGGCTGAGGCAGGAGGATGGCAAGTTCAAAGCCAGTCTCAGCAACTTAGTGAGGCCCTAAGCAACTCAGTGAGACCCTGTCTCTAAATAAAATGCAAAATAGGGCTAAGGATGTGGCTCAGTGGTCGAGTACCCCTGAGTTCAATCCCTGGTACCCCTCCCAAAGAAAGATATAGAGAACTAAGTTCGAGATCTATTATACAATATGTTGGCTGCATTTATTAACAATGCATTATATTCTTGAAAATCACTAATGCCATAGGTTTTAAATATTCTCACCATAGAAAATGATAAATACATGAGGTAATGCATGTATTAATTAGCTTGATTTAGTCATTCCATGCTGTATATATATATTTTAATATACTGTGTTGTACATGGTAAATAAACACACTTTTAATTTGTTAACTAAAAAATAAATGTAATATGATATTTAATAATAAAATGTAAGAGCCATCTCCATGAATACAATGAACAAGGCAAAGTAATCTATTATTGAATCTTATTGTAGAAATGCTAGACAAAATAATTAAAAAGGGGAAAAGATACAAAATATTGGCAATAAGGAGACAAACTTTTCATTTTCAGAAACTATATATCTGTATATCTGAAATTTTGGAACAGCTGAAATGGAAAGGTATTAGAAGTATCAAGAGTTTGATTAGATGGTCAATTAACATAAAAAGAACATTTTCTTATATGGTTATCATAACCAGAATTCTTTTTTTAAGCCAGGGATTGAACCCAGGGACACTTTACTTCTGAGCTATATCCCCATCTCTTTTTATCTTTTATTTTGAGGGTTTCACTAAGTTGCTTATGGCCCCACTAAGTTGCTGAGGCTGGCCTTGAATATATGATTCTCCTGCCTCTTGAGTCCCTGGGATTAGAGATATGGACCATTGCACCTGGCCTATACCCAGGCTTAAAAATATATTTATATATTTATATTCATACAAATTTATATGTATGCATGCATACACATGTATATATGTGTGTGTACATATTTATAATGTATACATAAAACAAAAAATCATAATGTAAACAAAATGCACAAAGTATTTAGAAGTTTGGCCTGGGGTTATAGCTTAGTGGTAAAGTGCTTGCCTAGCATGTGTGAGGCACTGGATTCGATTCTCAGTGTTACATATAAAAATAAATAAATAGCCAGACACAGTGGTGCACACCTGTAATCCAAGCAGCTTGGGAGGCTGAGCAGAGGGAGTTCACAGCCAGCCTCAGCAAAAGCAAGGTACTAAGGAACTCAGTGAGACCCTGTCTCTAAATCAAATACAAAAAATAGGCCTGGGATGTGGCTCAGTGGTCGAGTGTCCCTGAGTCCAATCCCTAGACCAATTAAAAAAAAAAAAACAATAAAAATAAACAAATAAATAAAAATAAAGGTTCATCCACAACTAAAAAAAAGAAAAATTTAGAAGTTAGCTAAATAAGCAAATTGCACATTTAAAAAAAAAAAAAACTACACCAAGAAGATATAAATAAAGGAAATGTCTTGCTCACACTGGTATGCTCCAAGAGCCTTCTTGTCACACTTATGTTATTTTTGTCATACTTATGCTTGTCCTCCTAAACATCCAGGCTCTGGCTTCTGAAACAGCAACTGGTCCCCTCTCTCTGGTTTTCCTGCCCTACTGTGTGCAACCTGTTGAGGCTATCACTCAAAGTGTCCCGCCCTCCAGAGTTCAACCAAGGGCTAGACACGCTACTCAACCACCAATGAATTTGTTGTCAGAATCCAAATTTCAGGGACTGGGGTTGTGGCTCAGTGGTAGAGCGCTCAACTAGCATGTGTGAGACACTGGGTTTGATCCTCGGCACCACATACAAATAAAATAAAGATATGTGTCCACCTACAACTAAAAAATAAATATTTTTTTAAAAAATCCAAAATTCAAAGAAAACGCCTCAAAAATGGAAAGTTGATGAATTGAAGAACACACACAAGAATTACATTCCTCTGGTTCCAGAGAACAGCTGTTCTGGTTCTTGTCATTGCCACCCCTGGCTCGTCCGCTTCTCTTCACCATGAGTTACCCCAAGTCCTTCAGAAGCTCTTTCATTTTATCTTTTCCTTTAAGGCAGCCTTCGCAGTCTGTTCAGCTGCTAGAACAAACAATCATAAACACTGATACCCCTGGGTCCCTTAAGCAATAAAAATTATTTCTCACAGTTCTTGAGGTAAGAGTTCAATGTCAAGGCACCTGAGAGATCCGATGTCTGGGAAGAACAGCAATCCTACCCATGAGGGTTCCACCCTCATGACCTGATTAATCTCATCCCCAAGGGCCCTATCTTCTAATACCACCACACTGGAGATTTAGCCTTCGCATGTGAATTTTGGGAAAACTGTCAGATATGGTGGCACATACCTAAAATCTCAGCAATTTGGGAGACTGAGGCAGGAGGATTGCAGGATCAAAGCCAGCCCCAGCCACTTAGCAAGACCCTGTCTCAAAACAAAAAATAAAAAGGGCTGAGGATGTGGCTCAGTGGTCAAGGGCCCCTCCGTTCAATTCTTGGTACCAAAAAAAAAAAACCCACAAAATTCAGTCCATAGCATCAGCCAAAACCAGCTTCTGATTTTTTTTTTTTACCAAAGAAGATGACTAGATCAAGTAGAAAGGCATAGTAATATAAAGATGTCACCTAGGTCTAAATTAACCTATAATTCATTGCAATACAAATCAAAAATCATAATAGAACTAGAACAAAATGGTTTAAAGTTCATCTTGCAAAATGGTACTCAACTTTGGCAGCTCATTAATATCATCTAGGGAGCTATTAAAGCTCTCTCTTCCCAGGTCCCACCCCACAGCAATTAAACTGGCACCTCTGGGAGGGGCTGGAGGGTATCAGTGTTTATAAAAGCTCCCTTGAGGATTACCAGGAGCAGAAGCCAAGATTGAGAGCTACTACTCTAAAAACCTAAGCATGTAAGAATAGCAAGAAATTTGGGGAAGAAAATCAAGCAGGTTTTTCCTATTA
Source organism: Ictidomys tridecemlineatus (assembly GCF_052094955.1). Classification (NCBI taxonomy): domain Eukaryota; kingdom Metazoa; phylum Chordata; class Mammalia; order Rodentia; family Sciuridae; genus Ictidomys; species Ictidomys tridecemlineatus. Next base: position 56,115,789 of record NC_135484.1, on the reverse strand, counting down.
GCAACTGAAATATACCATAAAGTGATAGTAATTAAAACAAGGACTCACAGAGAAATCAATAGAAGCAAATAAATACTCCAAAAAGAGTCATGTGTATACAATTTAAAATATAATAAAGGTAGCATTTTTGGCTGGGTTGTGGCTCAGTGGTAGAGGGCTTGCCTCACATGCGTGGCACTGGGTTCAATTCTCAGCACCACAAGTAAACAAATAAATAAAGGTCCATCAATAACTAATAAAATATTTTCAAATCAGTAGAGGAAAAATGTATTACTTAGTATGTGACAACTATTTAACTATATGGAAAAACAATGAGTTTTAATAAACTCATCTAGCGTTTAAAAAACTCTAAATGACTCAAATGTTAAATTAAGAAAATTAAAAGAATAAAAACATGTTTCTGGGGGCTGGGGTTGTGGCTCGGTGGTAAAGCACTTGCTTAGCATGTGTGAGGCACTTGGCTCAATTCTCAACATCATATATAAATAAATAAATAATAAAGTTCCATCAATTTTATATATATATATATTTTTTTAAATATGTTCCTTCTGCCTGCATAGTATGTATTCATCCTTCTTTTGGTAATAATACCTCAGTTTTCCTTGGGAAGCCATTCTCCTGCAATTTTCAAATCCATGTAATTGAAGATTGAGGTAAAAAGATGAAAAGATATTAACCCTTATTAGGAACCAAAGAATATAGTGAGGCTTGGTGGTGATGTCTATAATCCCAGAGGCTTCGGAGGCTGAGTCAGAAGGATCCGAAAGTTCAAATCCAGCCTCAGCAACTTAGCAAGGTGCTAAGCAACTTAACAAGACCATGTCTCTAAATAAAATATATTTAAAAAGAAGACGAGATGCTGGAAATACAGTTCAGTGGTTAAGCATCCCTGGGTTCAATCTCTGGTACCAAAAACCCCCCAAAGAATATAACAGAAGCAATGAGATATCACTTGTTTTAAATAAAATTTTAAAAAATAAAAAAATATTGGCAATAGGTGCTTTTGGTGATGTATGGGAATTAGAAACCTTTGAAGAATACTATAAATATACACATCTTCAATCCAGTAATTCAACTTTTGGTAATATAATACAAGCTGACAAGCAGACAGAATCACAATGATATTCATATGAAGATTTTTGTTGCTCATAGCTTTGTTTCCACAGTGAAAAGGTAAAAACTAGCTAAATGTCTTTCAAGAGGATAACCAACCTATACACATGTCAACATTAAAAATTTACCATGAGTCAGGGCTGAGGGTTTAGTCCATGGGTAAAGCACTCATCTAGCATGCCTGAGGCCCTGGGTTTGATCTCCAGCACAACACACACACACACACACACACACACACACACACACACACACACACACACACATACACACACACGATTTCTTTGACTCTTCATGATTCTTCACATCCATTAGGATAGAGATTATATTAAAAAGTGATAAATGTTGGTGAAGCTGTGTAGAAACTGGAACCCTTGTGCACTTTTGATAGGAATATAAAATGATACAGTGGCTATAAAAACAGTACAGCAGTTCTTCAAAAAGTTAAACATAGAATTAACATGAAAATTGGCTATTCCATTTCTGGGTATATACCAAAAAGAACCAAAAGTAAGGACTGGGAATGTAGCTCAGTTGGTCGAGTGCTTGCCTTACTTGTGCAGATCCTGGGTTCAATCCCCAGCAAACACACACACACACACACACACACACACACACACACACACACACGAGAAAATCAAAAGCAAGAACTCAAACAGACATTTCTATGTCCTTGTTCACAGTAGCATCATTCACAATAGCCAAAAGATAGAAGCAACTCGAGTACCCATCAATGGGCGAGCAGATGAAGTGTGGCATATACATATAGTAGAATATTATTCAGCCTTAGAAGAATATTCTAATGCACCAAGACATTGCCTTACTCTATTGTGCATATCTATAAAAAAAAATACCACCGGGTAATTTGGGAACAACAAGAGTTACTTGGCTCACGGTTCTGGAGGCTCAGAAGTCTAAGATGAATGGACTGGATCTGGTGAGGGCCTTCTTGCTGCATCCTAACATGGCAAAAGGCATCACAGGATGAAGAAGCACGTACATGAGAGAGAAAGGGGACAAACTCATCCTTTCTTCAGGAGCCAACTCCCACAGTAACAGCATTAACCTAATCCCCTCTTACAGGTCCACCTCTGAACAGCTTTGCATTGGGAACTAACTTTGGGGCACAAATTCAAACAGTAAACCTTCAGGACATTATGCTAAGTGAAATAGCCAGTCACAAAAAGACAAATATTATATGATTCCATTTATATGAGGTACTAGAGTAGTTACCATCATGCAGACAGAAAGGAGATGGTGGCCACCTTCAGTGGCTGAAGATTACAGCTACTCAGGAGCCTGAGCAGGAGGAGCCCTTGAGACCAGCCTGGGCAACAAAGCAAGACTTTGTTTCAAAAGAAAAACCCAAAATTATAGTGGGAAATTTTCAACAAACAAAGGGTATAGAAGATTTGACATGGGGTTGGAGATGTATGTAGTTCTGTGGTGGAATACATGCTTAGCATGTGTGAGGCCCTCCCTAGCATGAAAAACACAATAAAACAAGATTTTTAAAGAAAGTAGAAGAGTTTTTGCCAGGGGTGGGAAGTAGGTGGTGGGGCATGGGAAATTAGTGTTTAATGGGTAGAGTTGCCATTTTACAAGAGGAAAAAATTCTGGACATGGATAATCATGATGGTTATAAACCAATGTAAATGCACTTCATGCTGCAGAACTATACACTCAAAAATTATTGAGGCTATAAATCTTATGCATATTTCATACTACCATTTCAAAAAAATTTTTGTGGGGGGGGAAAGGTGGGGTTTTTTATTTTGACTTCAAGATTTCACCTTATCATTATTGTCTGGGAAATTCGCCATCATGCTGAGTCATTCAAGAGTGATTCTTGCCAGGTGCAGTGGGGCATGCCTGTAACCCCGGAACCTGAGGCAGTGGGATCCAGGGTTTGAGACCAGCCTGGGCAACATTTCTCTGTGGGAGGAGAGGAAGTTTAAAAAAGAATGATTCTAAAGCACAAATACTGAGAACATTCAGCAAAGTTTCCTAGATGTCCTTCTTAATTGTTTTTATAGTTTGTGATCATTAATCACACTTATTTGGAATTATTATTAATAATGGAGAAGGAGGGTAAGGAACAGAGCTCTTAAAAGCACCAAAGAGGATCTTCATAGAAGGTCAATCACAAATGCAATTACAGGAAATCAGGTGGTGACATCACGTCTTAAATTACAAGTCATTTCTTTGTGGTGTAATTTTCCATATAGGAATTTTTGTTCCACATTTTCTCAGCAGCTCCATTTCACTCCCAGAAGCTGCTCATAAAGAATCCAGTGGCCCAATCATGTGTGCCCAATCCTGAAATCTGAAAGGATTCCCTTGGCTAGCCAAGAACTCTTAACTAGAGGCGATCTGGTTTCTGTCTCGGGGCAGAAACAAAATAGTGAAAATATTTCCACTCAAAATAAGAACCACAATTTGAATAAAATCCACTTCTTATTTTTTTAGATGAAGAGGGCTGGAGGTCTAACTCAGTAGGAGAACGTTTGCCTCACATGCACAAAGCCCTGGGTTCAGTCCCCAGCACTGCAAAAATAAATAAGGAATGAAAGAAGAACACAAGTAGAAATATGGAAGGGAACTTTAATAAAGGAGCTACACCCAGGAGGTGTGGCCCATACCTATAATTCTAGTGACTGGGGAGGCTGAGGCAGGAGGTGCAAAAGTGCCAGGCAAGCCTCAGCAACTTAGCAAGCCCCTAAGCAACTTAGTGAAACCCTGTCCCAAAATAAAAAATAAAAAGGGATGGGCATGTGTTCAGTGGTATAAACTACCCCTGGGTTCCATCCTCATTACCAAGGAAAAGGAAAAGAGCTACTGCACACATAAACAAAATCTTATTCCACTTTAGATTGAATGACAAATACTTTATTTTAAAACTGTCTCTAGAGCAACTGCTTAGCATGGAACATGATCAGAATAGAAGAGAAATAATGCCAACTTCTTGTCAGAAAATCCAAACACTAAGCCATCTGAAAAGCAGGTAAATGTTTCCCTTTACGTCTGTTTAAATATGTACTGGGGTTTATAGACACAAAAGTGCCATTGTGAATGCAGGATAGAGTCTTATGTAATTTGATCCAAGGAACTAACTGACTTTGATAAAGGTCCCCATTTACAAGCAAACTCAGTAAAGTTGTTCAAAAGAACAAGAAAATTCTTGGGACTGAAAACAGTTAAGACTGTCTGCTCTCTGACCACATATGCTTCTGTTCCAATATAAAGTCACTTTTAGGGACTTTGTGCCATCTGTTTCTGAGGATTTATTTAGACTAGTTTTGGTGATTGCATGCCAAAAGTGCATAAAAGTGTTGTTGTTTCACTCTGGCATTGGGTGAGAAACTTCTCGAATAAATTAAAGGGGCAAGATACATTCATATTTCTTAGGTTTTTAAATTACTTTTGAATGCTGCACAGAACTAATACATCACAAAAATATTAGCAAAGTTCTGCCCAGTCTCATTGTTGCATTTGACCTTATTCAGTCATTCTACTGTACATGGGCATGTATGTAGAGCTGAAGCAACATGACTGAGTCTAACAAATGCCAGACTTTGCTAAGAAGCCTCAGAAATCCGTCAAGCAGCAATCTGGATGCTCACTGAAGTCACTGCCAATAAATCAGTTGACCAAGTAATCAGTTCCTGCCATGGTTGAACTGAGCACACCCCCATAACCCAGCAACTTCATATCTAGGTAAAAACCCTGAAAAATGCATGCATAATGAGATGTGTACTGTTTGTGGGAACATAATTAGACAAAAACTTATAGGCACATCACCAGGAAATTAAATATGTAAATTGAAATGCAGTTGTATAGTCAAATACTAATAGAAGTCAAGATAAATAAATTACTATATGTACTAACAGCATGGATTGGTACATATCAAATTCGGGGTTTTTTTATTCTTTTATTTATTGGTTGGTATGTGGTGCTGAGGATCAAACCCAGTGCCTCACATATGCTAGGCAAACACTCTACCACTGAGCTACAGCCCCAGCCCTCCAATTCTTCATACTAGCTGCTTCTAGAAGCTAGGAAAGGAGAATAAGACCAAAGAGGACCCCATGGAATGTCAAGGGTGTATGATTTTCTTTGTTTGTCTGTTTGATTGATTGATTTTGGAGGAGAGAGGGTGTAGGGGATCAAACCCAGGAGATCAAACCTCTGCGTTACATCCCAAGCTCCCCACTCTTACCTTTCTATATTTTACTTTGAGACAGGGTCTCACTGAGTCACCCATCCAGACCTAAAATTTGTGACTCTCCTGCTTAAGCCTCCCAAGTAGCAGGGATTACAGGTATGCACCACTGCCTCTGGTAGTATATGGCATTTCTAAAGTATTTGAGACCAATGTAAATACAAAAATCCAGGTGATTATAAGAGCCCATGTGTTTTTCTGCATTCACTTGTTCCCCATCAGCCCCAAAATAAATCTAGTATTTAAATTCTAGGGTTTTATCTGGTTGTTTTCTTTTTTTTTTTTTCCCCTTGGTTGTTCTTATCATATCCCTATCCAAAACACAAATCCTCTCATCAAAAAAAAATCTTATAGGAGCTGAGCACAGTGGTGCACGCCTGTGATCCCAGCAGCTTGGGAGACTGAGACAGGAGAATCACAAGTTCAAAACCAGCCTCAGCAACTGTGAGGTGCTAAGCAACTCAGTGAGACCCTGTCTCTAAATAAAATATAAAATAAGGCCAGGGATGTGGCTCAATAGTCGAGTACCCCTGAGTTCAATCGCTGGTACCATAAATAAATAAACAAATAAATAAATCCCTTAACACAAACCTAATTGTCGAAGGACCAACTTAAAATCCTTGATAATTTCTTTTGCTACTATGAAGTTTTCATTTATTTGCTTGTTTATTTTTTAAGAAAGTTGCTTTAAGAAGTAAGGGTAATGTGATCCTGCAATCTGTACACGTGGAAAAATAAGATATCATACCCCATTTGAATCAAATGTATGATATGTAATGTTCTGAATTAACATTGTAATGTTTTGAACAACTAATAAAAAAAATAAAAAGAAGTAAGGGTATATGCCGGGCATGGTGGCACACAGCTGTAATCCCAACACTCGGCAGTCTGAAGCAAGGGGATCACAAGTTCAAAGCCAGCCTCAGAAAAAATGAGGCACTAAGCAACTCAGTGAGACCCTGACTATACATAAAATACAAAAAAGGGCTGAGGATGTGGCTCAGTGGTCAAGTACCCCTGAGTTCAATCCCTGGTACCCACCCCAACCCTCCCAAAAGAAAGAAGTAAAGGTATAGCCAGCATGGTTCTGCATGCCTATAATCCCAGTTACTAGGGCAGTTGGGCAGAAAGAGCACAAAGCCAAGGCCAGTCTGGACAATTTAGTGAGACCCTGTCTCAAAATAAAAATTTAAAGGTCCAGGGATATAGGTCAGTGGTAGGCTTCTGCTAGGTTTATCCCCAGTACTGAAAAAAAAAAAAAGTCAGGGTATAAATTTATGCCATTATTTCTTGTGAAGACCTTTCTGGATAATAATTAATCAAATTTACTTGAAAGCTTAGTTGCTTTTAAGTTAATTAAGCAAAGACTCCATGATAAATGGAAAGCCTGGTTTCTCAGGTCTGTATTCTACAGGAGGAGCTAGTGAGTTTCAGGATAGTCAATTATCCATGATTATATATGTATTATACTGGAGAGAAATTGGCCAAACTTCCATTAGCTAGTTCAGACTAAATCTGGGCAGGAGTCAGATATGGGCTACACTAAGTGGCAGAACATACTATACTAAAGCTCATTGGAAACCATTCCCAAAGGTAACCACCTTGCAGGACCATTGCACATATCCCAGAGATCAAGAGAGAGGTCAGATATGATATTGTGAGAGGGTCAACTAGGATGTTTGGGATGGTCCCCTACCTCCTGAATTTAACTTCAACCTCAAGATGGGCCAACTGTACATTTCCCATAACAGGCAGAACCCTGGAAACAGTACACCAGAAGGTTTAACTAAAGAGCGCTAAATGAGAACTACTTGCCAAAATGTTGATAGGATTAAGGGAACCAAAAGGGGAAGCAGAAGCCTACAGTCTAGCAGCAATGAGAAGTCTTGACCTCCCTAGATTTCAAAGTAGTACTAGAATGGAGAAAGAGTTATTCCGTGGAAGAGGATCCTGGGAACTGAACACAGAAAGGGCCGTCATGGTTAAACTGAAGCACAGTTACCCAGGAGGTAAATATTCCAATCCTCTCCCCTAACCCTCCAAATACCTTCCAGTACTTCCCACTACTGACTTAACCAGTAGCCAGAGGTCAAGGGCATCTGAGGGATACAGTCAGCATCACAGGACATGGAGCAGTGGAAAAAGTCAGAGAATGAATTTTTTAGGAGCCAAACAAAAAAAAATAAAATGAACTTTCACATCTTCTCAGAGAAAACAGAGAACATTATCCTATACACTTTTAGTATACTATTATTGCCAAAAATTACAAGTGGCAGAGAAAGTGCCTGATGATTAAACATTTTAAAACCCCAAGTCTTTGTTTTATAGATGTTAATTGAAAATCTACAAAACAGCCCATCTCTGGGATTACTTGTTTACTTAGGAAAACATTTGAAATAATCTTATCTTTGAAAGTATACAGCACGTAAAATTTTTCAAAGGTGGGCCTTCTATGGATTATATGCTCTATGCGTTTAGATTATGGGTAACTGGTAACATCTGCTTCACAAAATTTTTAAGCTAAAATTACTACTAGCTGGTAGGAATGGAAATTGACATGTCCTTTCTTGCAAGTGTGTGCATATACACACATACAATATCATAAAACATTTGGAAACCACTTAAATGTTCATTGGTAAGAGACTAATTAAAAACCTGGCCTTCTCCAAAGGTGTCCCAACCTGACCTTCTCCAAGGGTGTTCCATTTCAGAGATTGCCATCCATTCATTTGGGCACACTGGAAGACAGCCCAAATCCCTGTGTCTAGAAGAGAGAGAACCTAGCATAGGGTAAATATTCAACAAATTTGATCAATAAATCTTTCTATGGCCTGCTCACCCTCATCCAGGTTATCCATAACCCATTGTCAAGGAGTGTTGACTTTACTTTCTAAATATCTCTCAAATCTGCTTTTCTACTCAACTGTTATTATTCATCCCACATTTGGATTATAAAATAGCCTCCAGTTTGGTCTCTCTACATCTATCCTGGCATCTTACAATAAATTCTCAAGGCAGGTCCTCTTTCCAAAAGGAAGATCTAGTTACGTCACTCTATCCCTAAACCTTCAATGATTTCCCATTTGTATAGTTTGCCAGAGCTGCCATTACAAAATAACATAGACTGGGGTAGTTTAAACAATAGAAATGTATTTTCTCACAGTTCTGAAGACTAGAAGTCCAAGATAAGATTCAGCTGGTTTTGTTTCTTCTGAGACCTGTCTCCTTAACTTGTAGATGACTACCTTTATACTGTGTCCTCACTTGACTTTTGCTATGTGCAGATATATGTCCTAATTTTTTTTTCAGTACTGGGGATTGAACCCAGGAGTGCGCCACTACTGAGCTCTATCCCCAGCCCATTTTTAAATTTTATTTTGAGGCAGGCTGTCACTAAATTGCCCAGGCGAGCCTTGAACTTACAATCCTCTTGCCTCAGCCTCCCCAGTAGCTAGAATTATAGGCATGTGCTACTGCACCCAGATTGATCATGTATATATATATATATATATATATATATATATATATATATATATATATATATATAGAGAGAGAGAGAGAGAGAGAGAGAGAGAGAGATTTGTCCATTGTTAACTTTGTGTCAGTCTGTCTGCTGGGTCCCTAGGGGTCACCTGTATGATTTAACAAATGGGAGGCACCAATAAAAGATCTAGATATGGAAAGAAGGTAAAGTTGAGGTGATTTTCCACTGGATACCTCTCTGTCCGGTCACCTCAGCTTGGGTGTATCCCTCTACTAAAGGCCACAACTGTCTTTAGAAGACCTGTGCTCACAGTGACCAACTGTATTCCAGTAACTGCTGCTGCAGTTACTGGAATACAGTTTGGTGACTGGTGACTTCCTGCTGGTGTGAGCCCAAAGATAATGTTCATCCTATTACTTTTACTAGGCCCCACCCACACCTCTTAAGTAGGCTTCTTATTCAACTGTCCTTAAATTTCGCAACTGCTTCCTGCCAGGTCACTAATACAACTACAGCAGCTCGCCAAGTCTGGCCTTTGCCAAACTCTCCACCCTCATGGCACACTCCTCTCCTCTTCACTCTCTGCTACAACCACTCCAGCTTTCTGTAAACTCTTCAGATATGCCTGCTGATTTGAAACACAACAATTCATTTCTCTTGTCTTTAAACTATTTTATAAAATGTATGCAACATCTCATCTCAGGGCCTAAAGAAGCAAATGCCGAAACAACAATTTGGGTGCAGGAAGTTTGTTGGGTAATACCCTGAGATCAACAGCTTTGAGGGTATGAGAGAAGCAGGGCTGGGCAGAAGGAGACCTTGGGCTATGCCACTGTCCCAGCAAAGACCTCAACTGGACCCATGGAGCTGGGGTGGGTACTTCCTCTGAGCTGCAGGATTGAGGCCTTGATGCCTCCTCCTAGAGCTGGTGGACTTGAACTGTCCTTGGATAGGACATTATCTTGAGTGAGGTAATTTTCTTCAGAAAAGGTTGGTCCTGGAGAGGGAATTAGTTATGAGCTGTCAGTAGTCAACACTCTCTGAAAGGGGAAATGAGTCCCTGAGTCCTGAAGGAAGGAGGCACAGAATATCCACAAACCTCCTATTCCTAAATTTTTTTTTTTTTTAACCAGGGGATTGAACCCAGGGCACTTTACCACCAAGCCACATCCCCAGCCCATTTTATTTTTTATTTTGAGACAGGGTCTCACTAAGTTGCTAAGGGTGACTTTGAACCTGCAATCCTCTTGCCTCAGCCTCCTGCTGAGCCACTGGGATTATAGGCATGCATCACTATGCCTAGCCTAAGAATTTATTAAAAGTGGGGTTTAGGAGCACTTGTTTAGTCTGCACAAGACCCTTGTTGCAATTGCCAGCACTGAAAAATAAAGTTTCAGAAATGGTTAATCATATACACATTATTAAATGAAAAAGAAAATTAGAAAACCCACTTCACTGAAGTATATGTTTGCATGTACAAACATTTGCATAAATATGTAGGGAAAAAAAGACTAGAAGTCTGAACATCAAAATGCAAAATTGTAGTTATCACCAGACTTATAATTTCTTCTTTGTATTTTTTCCCCAAATTTTTCATAATGAACATATAATGATGTCATAATTAGAAGGAAAAAATGAATTTGGAGATTAAAAATTATTATGGCTGGGACAGTACAGAATTGTGATTTTCAACTTGTTTGCCATGAAAATTCTTAATTAATTAGAATTTACACATAGCTGAGCACAGTGATACATGCCTATAATTCTAGTGGCTTAGGAAGCTGAGACAAGAGGATCACAAATTCAGGCCTAGCCTGGGCAACTTAGCAAGACCATGACTCAAAATAAAAAATATAAAAGGACTGAGTATGTAGCTCAGTGGCAAAACACCTCTGGGTTCAATCCCTAGAAGCAAATAATAAACATAAAAAATACCAAATAAAATAAAATAAACATAAAAACCCCAGAAGAGAAATAGATCATCACAGAAGCACTCAATTTGGCAGGGGAGGGGCTGGGAACACAGTGTGTTCAGTTCTGTCCTTTGCCACCTCCCCCCAACCCTCCCTATCCCCTTCACTGGGTCCCTTCATATCCTACTTAAAAACTATAGGTCTCTGCAGCCTGCAGCACCAATTCTATTGCATGTTGAAGAAGATCTGAAATTATTTTATGAAACAAATCTAAATCCGGCCCACAGTATACCATCTGCATATATGAACACGACATAGCTGTTGTTCAGCCCTGAGCAGACTCCTTCATGTTCATGATATATTAGCTTTACCCTAGGCTTAAGGAGTTGCCAAAGCTTATACATTATGGGGTGCAGTGGTACACACCTATAATCCATGCAACTCTGGAGGCTGAGGCAGGAGGATAACAAGTTTGAGATCCGCATCAGTAACTCAATGAAACCCTGTCTTAAAATAAAAAATAAAAAGGGCTGAGGATATGGCTCAGTGGTATAGTACTCCTATACTGAAAAAAAAATATTTAAAAGCTTATACATTTATGCTTAACAGTAAATGGAAGAGCCATACTGAATGATCCTCTGAGAGATAATCCCAAATTCTCACAGAGTCAATTCTATTGTAGTGACCAAGAAAATGGGGTCACCTGGTGTGGACTAACCACCAGTTGACCCTGGGCAAGCTACCTAACATCTTTCTGTTGTAGTTCCTTATCCGTGAAAATGTGATCATATGGTCATGGCAATGACCACACAGAAATGTTGCAAGTATTACTCAAGTGAATATATGTAGAAGTTTTTAGAGTGGTGACTGGTATATGCTGTTTGCCACTATTACTTTCTGCTCAATCCAGATCAAAAAGTTGTTTCGAGAAAGAATATTTATGGAGGATACTGTTATTCCTCTAAATATTCAGGGTTCTTTCTAATAAATTTTCAAGTTTAGAGATGCATATGTGGTTAGCAGTGCTATTTTAGCAGCTGGCAAAAAATACTTCTGCTAAATTATTATTTGCTGTGTCACTCATTTTGATGCATATTATAAGAAATGAACATCAGAAACTTGCTGTTGCATTCACTGCAGGGATAGAGCCAACAACATTGATCCTATTTCACTGGAAGCCCCTTTCATTAGGACCTATATGAGTGTCTGGTTTAATCCTGTGTTTAAATGCACCATTTAACTTCAATTTTTACCATTTCTAATCATGGCCCCTTTCTGCCATTGGCCAGAGAAGCTATTCAGGACTCCACGCCAAACATCCTTGAAGCCAACGCCATGAATTCATGGGATTTTTTTTACTCTTGTTTGTCCTCTACCTCAAATTCCTCATCTATTTGTAACCTGTTGTATGATATAATGCCCAAGTTGACCCAAAATTCTTTTTTTAGTAAAAAATTGAACAAATAAGAAAATGCAGGTTAAGAATCCCTAACCCAAAATTTCAAATCCAAAAGACTTCAAAATCCAAAACTTTTTGAGTGACAACATTATGCCACAAGTGGAAAATTCCACAGCTGACCTCACATGACAGGTTGCAGTCAAAATGCAGGCATGCGAAAAATATTGTATAAAATTACCTTCAGCTTGTGTTAGATATGCAACATAAATGAATTTTATGTTTAGACTTGTATCTCATCCCCAAGATATAGGTAGAAATGGCAGACAGCACTAATTTTAAAGAGTTTCCCAAGTAATTCTAATATGCAGTCAGATAGATTAAGGAGGCTACTTATCTAATTTTTTTAAATTCCAAAAAATTTTTTTAAAAACTCCAACATCAGGAGTTCATAACCCACTTGAATCAAAGTGTGAAATATGATATATCAAGAACTATGTAATGTTTTGAACAACTAACAATTAAAAAAAAGAAAAATTAAAAAATTAAAAAATAAAAAATCCAAGATCTTCAGCACTTCTGCTCCCATTTTGGATATTAAAAAAAATACTTGGTATGTAATAAGTAGATACAAAACTGAATACTTGCTGATAACAGTAGTAATAATTAGACTATACCGGGAAAGCCTGTTTCCTGATTGCATTCACATTCATGTCTCAACAAAGGTTGAGCCACTAGTGGTCTTTCATAAGCCCAACCAAACCGTTTAAAGTTGTCACCATCACATTTAAGACAGACAGCAACTACCAATTAGACAGTCAATGGTGCTAATCTATCATTAAAAGAAACCTCTTCCAAGTGCTCATAAAATACAGTAGGGTGGGGACTGGGGTTGTGGCTCAGTGGTAGAGCACTTGCCTAGCATGTGCTCTGGGTTCGATCCTCAGCACCACATAAAAATAAAATAAAGACATTGTGTCCAACTACAACTAAAAAATAAATATTAGAAAAAATACAGTAGGGTGCAAAAATGAAAAGGAAGTAACAGAATGAATGAATGTCATGAACACCTGGTATCTCCTAGAATATACTAGTGCCTTCATGTTAATTTTTGTGGGCTCCAGCTTGGGAGCACTGGGCCCAATTTCCACGGGTGGAAGAGCAAGCTCACAAAAGTCTAAAGAAAAAAATAATAATAATAACATTCTGAATCAATGGGATTTTTTTTAAGTGGGATGGAATCTCAGCCTTTTGAAACTGAAAAAAATATCCCCAAAGCACAATCCTCTAGAAGCTCAGAAGTGCGATGTGTAAGGAATATATGCAACATAAATGAATTTTATGTTTAGTCTCGTCTCTCATCCCCAAGAATCATGAAGTCTCAGGCATTGGACAAGAATGACTCTAGCAAAAATCCATGTATCCATTCAAACCAACCCACCATGGGGCTGGGTGTGGCTCAATGGTAGAGCATTTGCCTAGCGTGCACAAAGGCCCTGGGTTTAATCTCTAGCACACAAAAAAAAAAAAAACCCAAACCCACTGCGGTAGTTATCACATTCTCCAATCTGTGGTACTATCCTACTCATCTTTCAGGTAAAACGGAATGTTTTAACTGTACAACTTGAGGGTTATTCACCACCTTAAGGGAGTACAGCCTGCAAAATGACTCAGAGGGGAAGTGCTTGCTCTCCAACAAGAATACAGACAGAGACACTTGTTCAAGGCCTCTTTGGGGTTGGGTAAAAATCCAAACAATGAGCTGGAGGAAACTGAGCTTACCTACCTCCATGCATGGCCCTGCTGTGAGTGCCTCTGCGAGGCACAGGATTTGAAATCGGGGGTCAAACTCATGCCTCTGTCAACTGGGCCCTGCCAGCTACTTGGTCTGAGAGAGCAAAGGGGCATGTATCCATTCTCTGACCTGTTCTCAACTTGGCTGTACTTTAGAATGATCTGGGGAGCTTTTAAAAACTTCTGATGACTGCACTCCACCCAGACCAATTAAATCAGAATCTCCTAGGCAGGTGGAAGTGGCAGACATCACTAATTTTAAAAAGCTTCCCAAGTGATTCTAATATGCAGTCAGAGTTGAGCGCTACTGCTATAGATAGATAAGGAGGCTGCCTATCTAATGAGAGAACTGAGTGGCCCTGAGAGGCCAGCCTATTTAGAAATAGTCCCACCCACCCCCTCTTGCTTTCCTCCAGGTCCTAATTTAGTAGCAAAGTTCTGCCTTCCCTTTCTCTCAGCTTCCCCAGGACTAAAGTACTACTGTTGTCTACTTACTCAACATTGAATACTTACTTTGTCACGAACAGGGGGCCTAGAAATGATTAGGACTCAGTTCTTGCCTTTCAGAAGCTCACAGACATGTCAGTGCAATTTTTATACCTTAATAAAAGATAAGGTTGGCCAGTGGTTATCAAGCACTTGCAATGTTCCAGACACTGTTCCAAGACTGTGTACTAACTCACTTAATTTCTAATGAGAAAAGGCTTGTTACTATCAAGCCCATTTTATAAGACTCCAAGGCCACAGAGAACTTTTGTCAGTGTCTAAGATCTTTTAGCTAATAGCATCTGGGCTGGGAGTCCAACTGAGGCAGCCTGTCTCTACCATTCACACCTTTAACTGTTAATTGAATGGATAGGTAGATGAGTTAAGTCACAGAGGTATGAAAAAAAAAAATGTTGGTTCAAAAGATGACCAGTAATCCCATGAGGCTGAAGATGGGGCTAAGAATTTGGATTGTGGCCAGATTATAAAAGGCCTTATGCACCATGAATGGAATTTCTATTTTTACCTCTTGGAGGTAAAAGGGGAGCCAGCCAAAATTTTAAACTGAAGAGCAAAATGAGCAGATCTACATTTTAGAAGATAAGAAAGAGAAAGGAGGAGCGATGGTAAAGAAGTGCAATTTCGATAGATGATGCAAGCTGGAGGAAGACAGTAATGGGGATGGAGTAGATAGTAGAAGGCCCAGACACCTGACTTACAAGTGACAGGATTTTGCAGCTGATTGGGGATGGGAAGAGGCAGACGGCAGCTCACAGGCTCCTAATGAGGGAGCCTTGGCAGGTGGTGCTCTGACTACTGAAGCAGCAGTTCTGAGGAAGGAAAGTAATGAGTTCCATTCTGGATGTGTTAAATTTCCACCAACCCTCCTGCCAGCCAGTGGCTAAGAGGCCTGTCAGTTAAACCACTTCAGACCCTTCAGGCTCACAGAGAGATTTCTTGGCACAATCATAAATATGGAGACTTTCTAACGTTTCTTTAAAAAGCATTGATTTTAGAATTTGAAGAGAAACCAAGAAGCAACCCCTGATGGTGATTTTGGTGTTCCAAAGAGCATCCTTATACCCAATTAGGAAAAAGAAGAAAAAAAACACTCTCTTTATCCTGAGTAAGGAATCCAAAAATAGCCAAGACAAAACCCCAAATGAGGTCTCTGAAAAATGAAAAACACATACTTTTCAGCTACCTAAATATTTGAGTTCTATTTTAAGGACAGTGGTGGCATTGGATGTGTGTGTTTAGAATGTTTAGTTCTAAATAGATTTTTCTCATCTTAACTTTATGGCCTGGTGCTTCAACTAACTTCTCATCTCTACACTGGTGCTTTTATTTCCTAAGAGTAAACACAGTAGAAGAGACACTCATACAATGGCTATTTATTACTCAATTCAGTCATAAATTACATGACTAATATATAAGTGTAAATATTCTAAGTATAACCCTGAAATGGAATTTTTTTCTGATAAATGAAACAGCTCAGATTAGTTGAATGTCATTTTCAAAGAAAAGTTGAGCTGGGCACCATGGTGCATCCCTGTAATCCCAGCTACTTGGGGAACAGAGCAGGAGGATCACAAGTTCAAGACCAGCCTCAGCAACTTAGCAAGGCCCTAAAAAACTTAGCAACCCTGTCTCAAAATAAATTAAAAGGGCTAGGGATGTAATTCAGTGGTAAAGTATCCCTGGGTTCAATCCCCAGTGCAAAAAAAAAAAAAAGTTAAAAAAATAATTATGTTTCTTCCTCCATGTGTACTGATCATTATTTTTAAAAGATTACAAACATGTCAATATTCTCTAAAGTTTATGTTGGATCAGGGGTTAATGTGATGGTCAGTTTCTAGATTTCAAAGGAAAGCCCTGCTAGCCTGTACAGATAACGACTGTTTTGGATTAAGAGTGTTTGGCTCATTACTGAACTTTAGTAAAGCCTGAATCCTAACCATGGGCCACCACACAATCTGAGCTGTCCATCATGAGCTAGGTGTTATGTAATCCACCAGACACATTGGGTTGGATGTGTACAGCAGCATTCCATTGTCACATGAAAATAGTACATAAGCCATAGAGACACAAGTCAGTTACATGGAAAAGTAGCTCAAATGCCCAGGGCCACTCCTTTTTTTTTTTCAATATTTTTTCAGTTGTAGATGGATACAATACTTTATTTTATTTGTTTTTATTTTTATGTGGTGCTGGGGATCAAACCCAGTGCCTTACACATGCTAGGCAAGTGCTCTACCACTGAGCCACAACTCCGGCCTTATTTTTTTTCTTTTTTTTTTTTAATTGTACCGGACACAAAATCTTTATTTTATTTATTTATTTTTATGTGGTGCTGAGGATTGAATCCAGTGCCTCATGTGTACAAGACAAGTGCTCTACCCCTGAGCCAACTCTCCCCAGCCCTATTTTTTATTTTATTTAGAGACAGGGTCTCAATGAGTTGCTTAGCGCCTTGCTTTTGCTGAGGCTAGCTTTAAATTCACGATCCTCCTGCCTCAGCCTCCTGAGCCGCTGGGATTTACAGGCATGTGCCACTGTATCCAGCCTGGTTGAAGTATGAGTTTATACTGATTCATGGGCTGTGGCCAATGATTTAGCTGTATGGACTTAGAAGAGACACATTTGAAAATCGGTGACAAAGATTTATGGGTAGAGGGATATGTATAAAAATAAATGTAATAAATATGAGGTATTTATTGTACCTCATATAAATGCTCACCAAAGGGTAACCTCAGTAAAGAAGGATTTTAGTAATCAAGTAGATAGAACAACCTATTTTGTGGAGTCCGGTTAACTCTTTTCTTCAGCCATTCCTCTCATTGACTAATAGTCTCTGAACAAAGTGGACATGGTGGCAGGAAGCCAGCAACATGGATTTATATTCACTCTGGCCAACTTGGTGGCATACACTGCTGAGTGCCCAATCTAGAGTATCAGGGACTAATAGTCCCCTCAAAGGCACTATCCCCAAGAGTGATCAGCTGGTGATCAGTTACCCCGTGGAAGGCTGAGTCACTTCCGTTAAGGAGGGGTTCTAATTGTTCTTACTTGAGTAGATATTCTGGATATGAATTTGCTTTCCCTACATACAAGGCTTCTGACAAAACTCTCACCCATCCTTTATCTACCATCATGGTAATCCACACATCATTTTTTCTGACAAAGGAGTTCACTTGACATGAGATAAGCAGCTAGCCTTTCTAAGGACCTTTTGTCGACGGTTTTGCTTATTTGTTTTTGTGGTGCTAGATCTTGAACTCCAGGCCTTGAACATGCTAGGCAAGTGCTCTACCACTGAGCCACAATCCTGAGCCAGAAGGACCTTTTTGAAAGTCCAAGTTACAGCATTAGGTAGGGTCAATACCTTGCACAATTAGGACAATGTCCTCCAGAAGACAATATATGCTCTAAATATGGTGCCATTTCTCCCATGGTTGAGTCTCACAGGGCTAGGGATCAAGGGGTGAAAATGGAAGTGGGTGAGTCACTCTTGCTCATAGAGATTCACCAGCAGCATTTTTACTTCCTATTCAATATGCTCTGCTGGTCCAGAGGACTTGGTTCCCAGGGAAGAACACATTCACCAGGAGAAGCAATGACGCTCCCATTTGAACTAGAAACTGAGACTGCCACCCAGCCACTTAGGGCTCCTCAAACCTCTGCATCCAAGGACAAAGGGAGTTTCTGTATTCATGAATTAATCCTAATTACCAAGGAAAAATTGGTTCACCACTACACAAAGGAGGCTAAGGAAGAATGTGTTCAAAACACAGATCTCTTAGGGCATCTCTCTTAGTACTACCATGTCCTGTGATTAAATTCAGTGGATATGTACAAAAAAATTCAGCAAAAGTTTGTCACCCCGCCAGGCTAAGAACCATGACCAACTGAGATGCTTACTGACAGCAAAGAAACATGAGATTGACCCTGGAAGAAGGCAGTTATGTTTTCTTTCTTCCCTCTTATTTATCATATCACCTAAGATATTAATAATGGCTTAACAATGGTTAGTTTCCATTGCAAGTTAGTTCTAGCATACTGAGAAGTCAACACAACCCAAAGATTGCATCCTCTTCTGGGGAAGGTGTTTTAAATTGTATGCAGGATAATTTCCATCATGACAGGCACATACTTTATTTGATAATCAAGTATGGTTCAAAGACGTGCACAGGTGCCAAACTGAAAAAAAAAAGTGGACTGGGATGGACAGTTTACATGTTGATTTAGGTAAGTCCTCAGTTATTCAACCAAACACTGATCTAGTACTTCATGCTGCCATCAAGAATTTTGTAAATAATGATTCATATAAGAAAGCTGTCCCAGGTCATCTAGTTGGGCCCAATATCATCAGTTGAAAACCCTTTTTTCAGAACTGAGATTTGCTTGAAGACATTCCATCTGAGGACTGTAGCTTCCACTTATTCCTCAGAGTCCCAGTATGTCTTTTTTTTGATGGTCCCTGAACCACAATAAAGATGCTGGGACTCCATAAATGCACTTGATGTGTCAAAAGAATTCAAGGGTGTGAACGGAGCAGATGGGAGTAACAATTTAGAAAACCAAAGTGGTTTGTGGACTTCCAGGAAGATATGGAAAAAGTGGCTCAGACCTGCACCAATAATTCCCCTCAAATCCTCTATACTATCTTGTCAGTCAGAGGTCAGTTCTAATGTCCAAGAATACTCACCATTTCTCACCAATGGCCCTGGCTCCTGACACCTTGGGGTTTTCCTCAGAGCACTACTTGGCATATACCATTCGTCATGTAGATTCTATGTCTTCGTCTGGCAAGTTCAGCATTCAATCATCAGTACCCTGCCATGTGGCTGCCATCGGATACCAGGCTAAGGAGTGCTGCCTTAAAGATGTTGACTTTAGAGACAGAAGGAGAACAGTAGAGAAGAGGAAAGGGCCCAGTGGTAGAAGGGGAAAAGAAGATGTTGACATTTGGATGGAATTCTCTGGCCCAAATCCACTGCTAGTTGGCAATGCAGAAATAGACAATTAAGTATTCTACTTAATTGGAAAAATACTGAAGTAAATACCTAAGAGTTGAAAATAACAGACGCATACAACCATGACCGCTCAAAAGTATTCCTTGTACCAGAAAAATAAAATTCAAAAGATTGCTCTTTCAGCCATTTATTTATTTTTATTTACAGTTTGTGTTCAATGCAAATCAATTCCATAACATGAGAAGTTACTATGAATCAAAGCATAAATACACAAACACAATATACAATCCAAATAGATGTACAGCATTCAGGTATGAAGCAAAGGGGCATGTTCATTCACACACACAGTAGCTTTAGATCTGTTTGATCTGGTTGTTCCGTGTAGGTTTCTAAAGATGAGAAAAAAATGATTTGGGTTATCAAGACTATGGTGGCCATATTAGATACTGGAACATGTAAGCATCAGTGTGTGACCATGCGAACAAAACATTTTAGGGAGTGTGTATTTTTCAAAAGGTTTCTGTGTTTCAAGGCAGTTGTAAAAGATTTAAAAGATCAAGACTGCTTTTAAGCTTAGGATCAGGTTCTAACTACCTAAAAATATTGACTGATAACAGAAAGTGTTCCAAAATGTGGCTATTCTGATCCATAGTTTAAAAAAAAAAGTATTTACAGAAAAAGTATAAAAGTTTTTGTGAATTTAATATGCAAGCTAGCTTCCAGTCTTCACTTCCCAAATGCTGATTTATAAATTTGGCTTCTTCACATAGTTGCCTTTCTAATTTCAAGATTTGCCATTTTACCTTCAAAGCGGACCATTTTCAATTATGAAAAGTATTCAACAGATGTAGAAATAAAAAGCAGCATTTTGAAATTAGTTGAGGTCAATGCAGTTCTACTCTTTGGAATCAGTTTAGCTAAAGGAATCTGGCACTCTCGTTGAATGAAAACAGGAGATGGGAGATGCCTACCATTTGACTTTGAGAGGATAAGCAAGACTTACTCATGATGCCTGGAATTTGGGGTGAATTCCAATCTATCATTGCCCTGGCACATGTCAATTGCTACATAAAAGTTCAAACATAATGTCAAATCCAAAAACCACAGAGGAAAGCATTCAGTCCCCAAAGGAACAGAAATAGCTTAACAATGTGAAACTTTTTCTAGAATATATCAGCATTAAATTAGTACTGCTGAAACAATACATTGAGGATTTACAGTAACACCTGGAAGTTCCCTCTAGTGTACGTATAAATAGAATCATGGAAGCTTTTTATATTACCTGTTTTATGGCCTTATAGATTTCTCATAAACCAAATAAAAACTAAAATCTCCATTCCACATTCCATCCTTTATCTCTAGACAAAATCTATTCTTGTTTTCAAGATAGAGTTTTAAATGTCCATATTTCTTTTGCCTCATTCAAGGAAATCGTGTCTCAATTTTGGATGTTATCTCTTTTTATCTTGCACATGAAACTCCAGCAGATTTAATATTGGCATTCATCACTTGTGAAACCCTTCACATGTCCTTCAAACCAATCAATTTGGAATTCTCAACGTTTTCTGTGCCAATAAAATCAGGTGTGGAATTGGTAGATTTGATGCAGACCAGCTTCTTCCTTGACACTGGACTTCTAGTCGCCATTCCAATTGGGTTTAGAAGATGGGGAAGTAGAGACATTTCTTGGCCTGAGTCTCTAACAGTAGAGATGTAGAAGAGAAAGTGAGATCACAAGAAGACTGGCTGTTGACTGCAGGGCACTGCCACCTGTGCTGGGTGTAGCATTAGTTGAATTGGGAGCAGCGGAGGTACTCTGTGAGGAGTTACTTGAAAGTGTCACAACAGCTGTTTGGTTTGAATAAATCTAAAATATATAAAAAGTTACACTGATAAGTTTCCACAGTTGTTACAACTACCTCCACATATACTCCAACATACAATTAAGGTAGGTGATTTTTTTTTTTTAATGGTGCTGGAAATGGAGCACACAGCCTCACATGGCATGCTAAACCTGTGCTCTACCACTGAGCTACACCTCCTGCCACTGTTCTCTTACCCACACCATTACATTCTGAATTCTTGCTCAGTTCCACCAAGATTATTCTCTTTAGTTTCAAAATGAATTAAAATAGATGCCTAGAGAATATACAGCAGGAAGAACAACAAAAGTTCTTTAATAACTATTAGAACTTTTATTGTCAAAGCCAAAAGTGTCACCATTTTCAATTCTGTACAAAGAAATAAAAGACCAAATTAGCTAATCCAGTTTCCGAAATTGTATGGTTTTCCTGGCATTTACAAAAATGTTTCCTCTATTTCCCTAGAAAGGGGAACATTTTAAAGTTGCGGGGGACATTTTAAAGTTGCTTTTAAAAATTGGCCTTTAAAATATTATAATTGAGATTTATGGTACTAAAATTAATTGAGTCACTATCCATCCTAATCTGTAGGTAATTTTCATAAACCCATTTCTTGAGGGGGACTCTGGTTCTCTTATTTGAGTATCTTAGTCTTTAACTTAAGAGGACATTTGGTATCTTATCTATACCTTTGAATTCTTGAAATTTTAACCCATCTCTAAATTGTCACAGTATTTATTTTAAATTGGAAAAAAAATGAATCCTTGCTTTTAAGACAGAATGACTTCACTCAAAACACCACTAAGTCAGAATGACTTCACACACACACACACACACACAAAGACACAGAAAGATGGGTGTTAAATTTCACCAGCAGCAGGCTCAGTGCCTGGTCACTAGCTCAGTGCTGTGGCCAACAACCAAGGTTCCCCCAGTGTCCCAGCATCTGAGTGGCATCATTCACCACCGATTTTTCCAGCCAGGAAATGCACAGTCCAGTGGGGCACGTGATAATCTCTCCTTTGTCATGGAACAAAGGCAGATCGGGAGTTTTCAGCTCTCGCTGCAAGGGAGGGTTTACAAGGGCTTCCAATTACAGGCAGGAGGGAGGACGTGGCACCAAGCAAGAGTCTGGGCCACATGTACATTCGGCTGCCTATTAATCCAAAGATAAAACCCTCCTACATCAGCACTAGCTCCTTTTGTTGTAAAACCCAGAAAGCCATTAAGCAAATAGTGACTAAAGAAATGTACAAATTGTAACCATAATAGACTAACCATTAGAACAAAAAATCTTGATCAAGTCAAGTATATTTATTGGAAAGCTACTGTATGTGAGATTGAATCTGTCCTATCAGGAAACCCCACTCCCACTATTGTAAAGCATTAATATGGTAAGTTTCTTAAAACAGGGCGCCTGTTTTGCAGACCTTGGTGGGATCCTAGAAGGCAGCTTGTTGTTTATGAATACAAAGAGCTTTTTAGTACAGCAGGTGACTTTTTTAAAATTGAGCCCATAGCACCAATGTGAAAATCTAAGGGTTCTTTATACCACCACCACCAAAAAAATTTAATGAAATTTGCATTAAACAAAAAAATTTTTCCTGCTAAGCTAGCTTTATTCGCCTAACTAAAACCTCCCTCTTTAATTTTTTTTCCAGGGTGGGGGGGAATCTGCTCAGAGGAGATGGGACAGGGCTGAGGGAGATTAGTCCGTTTCTGGCGACCGCGCCCCTCCCCCACGGGGGAATTGAGAAAGGCTCGGGAGCGCAGCGGACCTGCTGCAAGACAACAATAGGGTACAGTTACCCGGCCCGCGGCGGGGAAGAGGAAGAGCGCTCACACTCACGGGCGGCGCTCCCAGGTGAGCCTGGAGACTGAATGTCTAGGGACCGAGGACCCGGCGCGCCCAACTTTTCGGGGAAAATGCCAACCAAAGGCGGTGAAAAAACCACCCAGCTGCGCCTTCCAAGCCCTCCAAGCCCCAGATGCCCGAGAGAAATATCCCCTTCTTCGCCCCCACTCGGGTCTCCCCTCGCCCCTACTCGGGTCTCCCAGGCTCAGCCCTAGGTCTCGCTCTTGGGGCGGTGTAGTCACCCTTAGGGCAGTGCAGCACCCCTCGCGGTGCCTGCGCTAGGGGCGAGGTCGGTTCCCGGGATACAGGATCTGGGAACAAGGCGGGGACAGAGACAAAGCCTGGCGAGACAGAAACGTCCCACCACGCCGCCTCCCCAGAGCTAGTCAATCTGGACTAATACCGGATTCCTAAGGTTTCCAGGGATGGGCCACGGGTGAGATTGCACTGCAAATTGCGCAACGTCGGGAAAGGGTCCCTACCCAGGCTTCAAACCCGAGCTTCCCAGGACTGGGGTGGGCGGTAGGGCCAGATGGCCGGAGCTTCCTCGGCATCCCCTTATTAGCTCCGACGGTGGAAGATGAAGCATAAGTAGGGCTCCCTGAAGGGAACCCTCCTCTCTTTGTGTGGTACACTGGGAGCTCGAAGACACTCCGTGGGAGGGACAGGGGCGGCCCTCACAAAGGACAAGGGGAGTCCACATCGCCCTTCCCCCTGGTCGGTTACACAAGACTTCCAGTCCTAGTGCTTGGTCCCAAGTTGGGGGGTCTATCCCTCCCCAGCCCGGAGCAGGGCCCCCAAGCCCCACTGGAAGCCAGGACCTCACCTGCGTGGGTAGGAGCAGTGCCAGAAGCAGCAGCCCCAGCCCCAGCCTGGCCACCATCGCTCTGCCCATGTCCGCTCCGTCGGTGCGCGGTGCGTTTCCTTGGATGCTAGGTGCGAGGAGATAGGACGGCTCCGGGAGGACGCAGGCAAAGTGGGGAGCGCGGCGGGCCAACGGGACTTTATATACCGGGACAGCCACAATAGCGGTGACGTGCACCGCCCGCCTACCCGTGCTCCCCTCCTCCCCCGCCGTCTCCCCGCCTTCCCCGCCCCCCGTCGGGCTCCCCAGCGCCCCCTCCCAGCCACCGCCGCCGCCCCATCCCTCACGGGCCGGGATGTCCCCGGGCGGCCACCGCGGCAGGTGGGCGGGCGCCGCCGGCTTCTGGCACCAGGCTTGTTTCCCGAAACGGGCTGCGTGCAGGCTCGCACAGGCACGGGGCGACTCCCACACAGGACCCGGGGAGAACACGCGAACCACACACGCCGCTCTCCGGGCCCGCCCCAAGTTTCCTTTGTTTCCCGGGACCTGCCATCTTACTCCCCAAAACAAAAGTCGGGGCCCCGGGCGCCTCAGGGTAGTCGCCAGTCCCGCCTCCCATCACAGCCCAGAAGCGCAGGGCCCCAGTCGGAGCTCGGGATTCCCTCAGATTGGGTTTTCTCAGATGCCCACTGCAGAGGAAGGGGGACTGCGAGGGCTTGGCAGGTCCGGGGCCCTGACGCTGGACGCTTGGCAAGAGGACCCGGGACCGGACCCGCCTCCCGCTAGCCCTTGCAGGCTGCTCCGCAGAGCTCGCAGGCGGCACTCGGGCGCACAGCTGTAGGTGTGGGCTCGGCTGGCAGCCGCCCCTTCCCCCAGCCACTAGCTTTGTGTTTTGAGTGTCTCACGTCTCGCGGGCGGTATGAGCTCCCCGGGACATCCCAGGTCCGAGTCCTCCCGGGAGCTGGGGAGCCGCCCACTGGGCGAGAACCCGAGACCCCACACAAGCAAACAACTGGGTTTCCGGCCCACGCGCTCCTGCTTGCAGCTGCAGGCAAGCGAAAGCAAGAAGGAAACAGCCCACCCTGAGGATTTGACCCCTTGGGCACGACCACACTCCCAGGTCCTACCCATGGAGCAAGAACCTCCCTGGAACTCCCACCAGAACTCGCTGCTGCTGATTCCTGGGAACTCACTTCCTTCATCTCGTTGCAACGCACTTGCTCGCCATTCGTTTAAAGAGCAAAAGCTTTCAGGATAAAGCCATTTACTTTTCCATTGTCGTCATTAAGTAATTTAATGAACTGGCTCAAATAGGAGATTAGTCATCATTCTGCAGATTTTAGTGGGATATTTCTTCCAACCACTCTCTTGTGAAAACTTTAAAACAAAAGTTGAAATAATTTTACTGGTGGAATATTTTGTCAGTTGTGGGACTTGATCCTTATTCAAGGTTTAGCCCAAGTGTTTTACTGTCCTTGATGCAAAACAGACCAGATCTAGTAAGGGTGCGACTTTGTTTAAAATTCACTTTTGTAGAACAGTCTCATAAAAACAAGGTTGGTTTTATGGAAGCCGAGTGACAATGGAATCTGCAGTAGTTGGTCTGGGACGGAATCAGCCTGCCTCTTAATAGCCAGTCACTGTAACTCAGTAACTTTCCACGTCTGGGATGTGCTTGGCAACACAGGAATTTCTGTGGAACACCAGTGGACTTTCCTGTTTAACAGTTACCACATTGTATAGAAATGCTGCACTTATTCCCAGTTTCTCCACTCCTCTTTCAGGGTGAAGAAAAGACTATTGGGTGACTCAAGAGTACCTTATTCCAAGGACCTTGCCTAGAGAGGCGATCCTCCAAAGTGTACCTGTTGAACTAGCTAGTGATATTTATCAGAGCCTTTTATTTTGTTCTAGCCTTCTCTCCCCGCCCCTACCCCACTCCTCCTCCTCTTTCCCTCTCCTCTCAGCTCCTATTTCCCCTCCCTTCACTTCCTTCTTGGTATTGACATGATGAAGTGGACTGTGGAGTCCCTCTGCAATACTATGTCTTGAATTCAATCCCTATGGCTGCAATAAATAGAGAGAGAGAGAGAGAGAGAGAGAGAGAGAGAATACAGCTTCTATAACCAGGCTCCCCCAATTCAAATGTTATCTGCACTACTTTAATTGAGGCGAAAAGCCTCAGTTTTTTCATTTGTAAAGTGGAGATGAGAATACATACCATTATTAAAAACCTCATCATGTGTATAAATTGAGGTAGCTCTCACTTGATATTTACTCCTCCACCAAAGGAGTCAGGAACTAGGAGGTACTTACTTTCTTTGTAGTTGTGTGATTCATAAAAGAAATATTACGCTGTAAATAATACCCAAAATTGGTGAGGCCCTCAGGAACTGCATTTTGTGAACCTTCTCCTTACCAGCTAAAGAGACAGTATAGTGCACAGAAAAACCCACCCACCCCCATTCCCATCTGCAAAAAACTTCCCCCTGGCCATTGTACAATGGGTGTTTCCCAGGACTTTGGCAATTCTATGCCTTGGAGACTTAGCCCAGGTTGAAAAGTTCTCTTTGATGATCCCCCATCTATCCTATGATCCTATGCAGCTAGAAACTCAAGAAACCTACGTGAAAATTCTCCTTTGGGCTTCTTTTTTGAAATTCTTTCTTCCAATTCTTCCTCCTTTTCTCCTGGATTTCCATAGTTCTTCTTTACCTTTCTCTTAGCCAATAATAGTGCATGCCACTAGACTAAATAAAGACCCTTACTGGTTATCCTGAAGTCTTTTTTTTTTAACTCATTCAACTTCCATTTTATCAAGACAGTATCTCATGTAATGATTTTGAAGCCAATTGCATAAATTAACGTGTGGAAAGGCATAACTTGGCTTTCATATTTTTTCATGAGATAGCATGAAGCTTGATTTTTTTCATGCTGGTTTTCTTCTGAGTAATACTGCAAGAGCAATACTTAAATTTCCAAGTGCTGAACTGAGAGAAATAATGAAGACCCAGAACAGCAGAGTCTGAAGTCAGACCTGGATTTAAATCCTGCTCCACTGCTTTCTAACACCTGACTCTGGATGAGCTTCTCAACCTCCCAACACCTCAAGTTTCTCTTGTACAAAATGGGTTTAATAATACCTACTGTACAAGGGTATGATCTAAACTGTGTTAATGTGTATATTTAGCAGAGTGTCTGGCACACAGATAGGACTCAATAAGCTGCCACTTCCATTGCCATATTCATTATATCATGGCTTTTTAGCTCTTTCAAGTGTAATAGCACTTGTTTTTTCCAGCACCTTCTCGTGTGGCATTTCATTTGTGTATCTGTGAGGTCAGTAAGGCGGATGGCATTAGTAAAGTTTTCATTTTGAGGCACAAAGAGGATAAGTAACTTGCCCAAGGCCACATAGACACTTAGCTGGCATTGAATATTTTAGTTTATCCTGGTCTTTTAGCTCAGCTTCGTTCCCCATTCCAGGCTGCTCCAACCATGACATGACAGTGAAGGCAACAAAGGGAATTTGTATTTGTGACTTTTGAGGTTCTCAGTCCCAGTTTGAGCCTGTTGAATCAGGCAGTGGAGTTGTAGCCTGATTCTCAGTGAGGATGTGATGCCCCCTGCTGGCCACAAGGACCCTCAGCACTCACTGTCAAAAAAAACAAAATCTCTCCTTTGTCTTGACTATAAAAAGCCCTGAATATTTGAAGCCTTAGGAAGCTAAGAAATCACAATGAATTTTTTTTACAATAAGTTCATTTGTTTCCCTTCTATAGTCATTCAGATTCTCTCAGATTCTAAGCCTCATCAACCAGAAAGCAAAGTGAAGAGACTATTTTTAAATGCAAATTGAGAAATAGAATACTTACCTATAAAAAAATTCCTAGAGGGGGTTATTGTTATTAAGGAAATTAAAGAAAAAGAAAGAATTCTTAATCTCTTGGGCCAAAACTTAAATTTCCTGTGTCCATTGTGTTGACAAGGATATGAGAAAACAGGCCCTCCCATCCATGCAGATGGGATTATGGAAAGGACACTTGGTATATATCAGTGTTAATATTGTATTCCCCTTTAACCTGGCAATTCTAGTTTTAGGAATTTAGCCTACAGATAAATTTGCATAAAAGCAAAAAGTGTTGCAGCACTGTTGGTAACAGTAAAGGATTAGAAACGAAATTATCCAAAAAGAGAGGCCTGGCTGAGGAAATGATAGCATATCAAGATTATAAGATATTATGAAATCATGAAAAAGTGCAAAAGAGCATAAAATGTCAAGGAGTGGAAAATCTCCATGATGAACTCTTAAATAAAAACAAAGGAAGATATGTAACAGTGTATAGAGTATGGTGCTGTGTTTAAAAAGTCAAAGGAAATATTTCCAAAGAGACATGAAAAATGATACTTCTTGCCACTGAGAAGAGGAAATAAGATGGCCAGGGCACAGGAATGAAATGCATTTTTTCATTGTTATACTAGCTGGTACCATTACTTATCCACAAATAATTTAAATAAATTAACAAGTGAATGCCTTCGTGACTTTCCCCTCCCCAGCTCCCACAAAGCAAGTATGTGGAAAACCAACTCAGTCTCTGGGACCTCAGAATTGTGTCTCAGGACCCTCCTTCCATCACTCCTAGGTTCATGAACAGAAATGACAGCTGTGCCTCAGCTCACCCAGCCTGTGACAACTGTGAGACCACATTCCCTCAGGTCCAGATAGCACACACAAAAATGCTTTCAGGGGGCTGGGGATATAGCTCAGTTGGTAGAGTGCTTGCCTCACATGCACAAGGCCCTGGGTTCAGTCCCCAGCACAAAAAAGAAAAGAAAAAAAAAACCTTCAGTAAAAATGAAGAGCTGAGCTGTAGAAAAAGTAAAGAGAAATCATAGGTGTCCATATTTTTTTCTCCCAGCCATTGCCTCAGATTACCAAGGCTGGGGATAAGGGAGTTCCAGCAGGCTGGGTTGGCCTGAGAGAAAGGCCTCAGTTGGGTGGGCTCCTTCTGTATAAAGGACCTTTCTAAAATTCCCCGCCCACCCCAGGGCAGGAGGCAGACTCAAGGCCTAATTGGGATAATTAAGTTCTAACAGGAATGAAATCCCACTTCCACCTCACAGAAAAGAGTTTCCAGACCACAAAAGTCCTACATCATTTGCCATTTGCAGCCAGACCCTCAGTGATCCTCTGCTTGGAAACAATGAAATTGGAAGAGTAGGGAATTATATGTGTATTTTACACCCGTATGATTTCTAGTCTCATTTCTATGTCTCTTTGATTTTCTCAGGGTTTTTTGTTTTGTTTTGTTTGTCTTTCGGTAAGGGTAGGGGTGTTGTGTTTTGTTTTTGGTGCTGAGTATGGAATCCCAGAACTTTGCATATGTAAAGCCCACTCAACCACCAAGTTACACCCCCATCTCTTTTCTTTCACATTCTTCTAGGTCTAAAGCAGGAGGGACTCTTCTGTCACCAGAGAATAGTAAGATTTTAAGTGGCCTGGAAAATTGGATAAAGTGTTTTCATAGCCCCAAAGAACAATGGTGCATTTAATGAAATATTACATGGAGCCTGAAACAGGGACTGCACTTTCAGACTTCATGAAATCATTTCTAAATCTGTTAACATGATTCTTCAGGATTCCACTCACCAATATCTAAAGCAGATGCTGACTTACATCTTATTCAATCTACTTTCAACATGTTACTCTAAGGAAGAAGCATTCTGTTCTAGTCAGCTATTAAAATAGGACAGATGAATTTAACTAGCAGGGCTGAAAGATTTCTCAACCGAGAGCCATACATTTGTATGTAGATCTCCAAATTAAAACAAAAAAGTTCCTCTCCTTATTCTTTTTTTTTAATATTTATTTTTAGTTATAGGTGTACACAATGCTTTTATTTTATTTTTATGTGGTGCTGAGGATCAAACCCAGTGCCCCACACATGCTAGGTAAGTTCAAGGCCCAGCAACTTAGCAAGACTCTTTCTCTTGAAATAAAAAATAAAAGGAGGCTGGTGTTATGGCTTAGCAGTAGAGAGCTCTTGGGTTTAATACTCAGTACCCCCCCACACACACACACACACACAAAAAGAGGTGTCATTAGAAGATAACAAAACTGGGGGAGGGAAGGGAGGATAGAAGAAGGTTTAGATGATGGTTACCAAAATAGAAGGAATAGGTTCTAGGGTTTTGCATAGGGACGTAGCTATCATTTACAACACTTTATTAAATATTTTATAAAGAAGTGGAAGATATAATCAGAGAAATAAAAAGTTGTGCTTCATTTATGCACAATGAATTGAAATGCATTCTGCTGTCATATATACCTAATTAGAACAAATAAAATAATTTTTAAAGTCAATTATTAAAAAAAGAAAAGAAGAAGTTGAAGAAAGGCTGAATGTTCTCTCTGATATGTAGATGTTAACACACAATGGGAGGGAAGGGAAGAATAGAAGTTCATTGAATTGAGCAGAGATGAATGAAGGGAAGGAAGGCGGGATGTGAATAGGAATGAATCAGACAGAACTTTCCTATGTTCATATATGAATTCATGACCAGTGAAACTCCACACCAGGTACAATCGCAGGAATGGGATCCCAAATAGAATAAGTCATATTCCATGTATGTATAATATGTCAAGATATACTCCACTATTACAAATATCTAAAAAGAACATATAAAAACAATTTTTTAAAAACAGAAGCTGAAGAGAGGAGTTTGAAGGCTCCCAACAAAAAGAAATGATAAATTTGTAAGGAGACCGAAATGCTAATTACCCTGACTTGATCATTATAGATTGTGTGTATGCATCAAATTACTACACTGTATTCCATAAATATGTACAAATATTATGTATCAATTAAAACACCCTACTCAAAAAAAACATTTTTTTAATTTAAAAAAATCCTCCTCAGCCAAGCACAATGTTACATGCTTGTAATCCCAGAGATTCAGGAGGCTGAGGCAGGAGTATCAAGTTCAAGACCAGCCTCAGCAACTTAGTGAGGCCCTAAGTAACTTAGTGAAAGCTTGTCTCAACATAAAAAATTAAAAAATGGGCTGGGCACAGTGGTACACACCTTAATCCCTGTGGCTTGGGAGGCTAAAACAGGAGGAAGTTCAAAGCCAAACTCAGCAATTTACTTACCTATTTATTTATTTTGATGCTGGGGATTGAACTTAGGGCCTTGATGCCTACAAGGTAAGCACTCTACCAATTGAGCTACATCCCTAGCCCTAAACTCAGCAATTTAGCAAGGCCCTAAGCAACTCAGCAAGACCCTGTCTCTAATAAAATACAAAAAAAGGTTGGGGATATGGTTCAGTGGTTAAGTGCCCTTGGGCTCACTCCCCAGTATAGCAGTGAGGGAAAGAAGGAAGTTAAGGTAGCTTTTATTTTTATTTCATTTATTTATTTATTTTTGGTGCTGGGAATACAACCCAGGGCCACACACATTCTAAGCACATGCTCTACACAGAGCTATGCCCTCAGCCCCAGTACAAATATTTTAAAATATTAATTTAAAGGCACAACTAGTTCTACTGCCCAGGGGACTTAAATGTCTCTGTTACCTTCTAGTTATTTTCAACACTTTTTTTCTGTCCTAACCCCCTCAAAGTTTAGAGCAACCTCCATTAGCATCAATCATGTTGACAGCAGCAATTCCTAGGGGAGCCTGGTGGGAGAATTTGCCCAGGGGGAGCCTCCAGAGGGGGTGTGGTTTGAAAGAGCCGCCTTAGGTTCAGGATCACTAGTCCTGGCATTATGACTTTGTTAATTAGCCACAAAGGATGCTGCATAAGTTGTGGTGAATTAATCAGCAAAGAGGCAAACATAGACACAATGCATAAACAAATAATTCAAAACAATTAGCATTTATTCCCTAAATGTGTAGCTGCCATAGCAAATAAGGAACTTCAAAATATTGTGCTAAGTTGTTGCTTGTTTTGTTTTGTTTTGTTTTGTTTCCCCCTTTAATTGCATCTGCCACTTGCTGTTAATTTGAAACAAATTAAACCCTGAAGGCAGCATCCAAAACTAAGAAGTCTAAAGAATTGGGGCATGTAGCTCAGTGGTAGAGCATATGCCTAGCACATGAGGCCCTGGGTTGATTCCCAGTACTACTACTTTAAAAAAACAAAACAACAACCAAAAAAAAAAAAACTATGCAGATTTCACCTTTGGGCACAAATTATACAACAGCTTTCACCTCTTTCCAAAAAGGTGGAGCATTCTTTTCCAGAAGAGATAGAATACTTTCTATTTCAATAGCATGCCTCAATAAGTGAGAGGCTAATGCTAAGGATATGACTCCTAGCACGCGGGGCTACCTGACTACATGAAATTCTTGTCTCCCAGGAACTCTGCCGTACTGGCGACTGAACCTAGAGGTGGTGCATGCAAGTCTGGTACTCTACCATTGAGCTGTATTCTGTCTCCCTGGAGTTCTATACTGGGCTGTGCAATGTATTTAAAAAAAAAAAAAAAAAGTAAATCACAGGTTTTAAATTTTCTATTAGCTGCACCAAAAAAGTAAAAAGAAATAGGTAAAATTAATTTTGATAAAATATTTTATTTAACCTAACGGTATGGTTTGGATGTGATTTGTCCACCAAAGATTCATGTGCTAGAAGTTTGGCCCAGTGGTGACACTGATCCTCCTGCCTCAGCCTCCAGAATAGCTGGGATTACAAGTGTGTGTCATTAGGCCTGGCTCAAGCATTTTTATAGCAACAGATAACAGATTAAGATACCAATATCTCCAAATAATATCATTTAAGCATGTCATCAATATTCAAAACTTAAAGGCTAGGGATGTAGCCCAGTGGTGGAGTGTTTGCCCAGCGTGTGAGAAGCCCTGTTCAATCCCCAGCACCACGAAAAGTAAAAATAGTAATAATAATAAATAGTCAACCATTCTTGAAACATTTTGCATTCCTTTTTGGTTCATGCTATGGCCAAGATGTGGTTTTGTCACAAGATAAAATGTGTCTCTGAGAAACAGTCCGAGGAGTTCCTGGAGAAAAGGGGAATGGTTCTTGGCCTACAAGAGGGAAAAATTCAACACCTACTACCCAGAGGCATAGACAGACATTTATTTTAGAAAGTAGCTACATAATCCTAGAAGCATGGGGACAATCTTTGCACAGTGATGCATTTTGGGGATAAAGCAAGGAATACATATCCAAGGGAGAATGTGGACCATCTGAAGAGGAGGGACATGATTTTGGGGTTCCAGGCTCTTCTTTTAAAGGAAACTTGGTGAGGGGTGGGTATAGAGAGGTATGTAGGAATAGTATCAGTGATCTCAAGATGGCCTCTGGTGGTCTGGTCACTCTCCTGATTCTTAGGCTGATACCATCTTCTTTATCTGATCCACTGGAAATTCCCCTAAATTATATCTTCCTTGAGATATAATGTCTCTCTTTGCTTAATCTATTTATTGGCAGGTTCATTAACAGTGCACAGGTAGATTTACAGATTTCCCAGGAATTTGGGAGTAACAGACCTGCAAGAGAGATTGACTAAGGGAGTCACAACCCTGGAAAATTATGCAGAACTTTTGAATTAAAAACTTATTTCCTATCCTTCCTTTATGCCTCTTTTTTATTTATTTGTTTGTTTGTTTATTTTGGTACCAGGGATAGAACCCAGGGGCATTTAACCACTAGTCACACCCCCAGCCCATTTTTATATTTTAGTAGAGACAGGGTCTCACTTAGTTGCTCAGGTCTTTGCTAAATTGCTGACACTGGCTTTGAACTCTCCATCCTCCTGCCTCAGCCTCCCAAGCCACTAGGATTACAAGCATGTGCCACAGCGCTTGGCTATGCCTCCTTTTTAACTATTTCTTAGTTCTTCTGTTTTACCTTAATTTACATGACCCCCAAGGCTTTGTGTGTTAAAATGTAATGGGGATTGTGAGGTACTAAGATGGTAAAACCTTTATCTGACTGTGGTGTTTAGAGATGGACCTTGAGAGGTGATTTAGAATTAGATAAAGTCATTAGAGATTCAATTCCCTAGGATTGAGTCCTAGTGGATTTATAAGAAAAGGGAAAGGGACCAGAAAAGACACACACACTCATGAATACCACCCAGTCTTTTGTCAAGTGATGCTCTGCATCACCTTGGGACTCTACCAGCAAAGACGGTCATCTCTAGATATGGTCCTGGACATTGTATCTTCAGAACTATGAGCCAACATAAATCCATTTTCCTTGAAACTTACCCAATCTGTAATACGGTGTTATTAGCTATGGAAAATTATATAATACAGTACTGATTTGGTTATCTGTTACAGTATAATAAATTACTCCAAAATTAGCAGCTTGAAGAACACATTCCTGGGGTTGGGGATATAGCTCAGTTGGTAGAGTGCTTGCCTTGCATGCACAAGGCCCTGGGTTCGATCCCCAGCATATTACCTTGCTGTTTCTGTGAGTTGGGAATCCAGTATAGTTTAGCTCAGTCCTCTGCTTCAAGATCTCTCATGAGGCTACAGTCAAAGTGTCATCTGAGCAGTGGCTCCTAATCTGAGGCTCCACTAGGGAAGGATTCATTTCCAAGTTCACATCATGGTTTGTGGGACTCAATTCTTTGTGGGCTATCAGACTAGGGGCCTTACTTCAAAGCTGTCTGCCAATTGGAAGTCACTCAAATTCTTTGCCATGTGGGTCTTTCCTGATAGTGTGTTATTTCATTAAAGCCAGCAAGAGAGAAAGAGTCAATAGAGAGAGCCCACTAGCAAGATGCAAGTCATATCATATATGATGCAATCATGGAAGAGACATCATATCACCCTTGTACAGTTTGTTGGTTAGAAGCAAGCCACAGGTCCTGTCTATAATTCAAAGGGGAAAAGATTCCACAAGCGTGTAAATACCAGGGACAGGAATTAATGGGAGTTTGGGGTTTGGGGTATAAGGGATGGAACCTTGCACATGCTAGGCAAACATTCTACATCAAGCAACACCCTCAAGCTCCTTTTATTTTATTTTAAGATAAGATCTCACTAAATTTCCCAGGCTAATTTCAAGTTTGTAATCCTCCTGTCTCAGCCTCCCAAGTAGCTGGAATCACAGGCGTGCACTCATGTATGTGACAGGAGTCATTTTTCAGTCTGTCTACCACCTATCTAAGCATTTGAGATCCACAGTGTAGGGCTGGGGATATAGCTCAGTTGGTACAGTGCTTGCCTTGCATGCACAAGGCCCAGGATTCAATCCCTAGCACCACCAAAAAAAAGAGAGAGATCTACCATGCATTTATATTTACAACATATCTCAAGTCAGACCAGTCACATTTTAAGTGCTCAATAGTTACTGGTTAGTAGCCATCATATTGGAAAACACCATTTTATAACAATAAATCTAGAGATCTGGGGAATTATGGGGTGCCCAAACACTGGCATAAGCAATTATGTGTTTGTATAGAGAATTTGTGTGTTATTTCTAAGCCAAGTAAGATAACACATGCCTGTAGACCCAGCAACTTGGGAGTTTGAGACAGTAGAATTGCAAGTTTGAGGCCAGCCTCAGCAATTTAAGTGAGACTGTATCTCAAATTTTAAAAATTTTTAAAAAGGGTTTGGGATGTAGCTCAATAGCAAAGCACCCTTGGGTACTGCCAAAAAAAAAAAAAAAAAAGGAAGGAAGGACCTGGGCCTGGTGGTGTATGCCTATAATCCCAGCACCTGGAGAAACTGAAGCAGGGGATCAAAAGGTTAAAACCAGCCTCAGCAACTTAGCGAGACTCTAAGCAACTTAATGAGACCCTGTCTCTAAATAAAATATAAAAAGGGATAGTAGGGATGTTGCTCAGTGGTTAAGCATCCCTGGGTTCAATCCCCAGTACTAAAAAAAAGAACTTATTATTGTTTTATGCAACTTTTTTCCTTGCTGTGCTAGGGATCAAACCCAGAGTCTTGCAAATGCTACCACTGAGCTCCGCCCCCAGACTGACTTTTCTCTCTTGCTGAAGAAATTTTTATTTTGGGATTTCTAACATGTATAGCCAAACTTAATCCTAATATACTTCATTTTTTTTTCTCAATCTGTCCCTCAGCCTTGTTGATACACCTCCTTCTGTCATGCTGGGGATAGAACCCAGAGTCTCATGCATATTAGGCAGGCACTCTACCATGAAGCCACAGCTCCAACCCTCCTCAGGATTTCATGCAAAGACTATTATGTTAACGTAGTTACTGTTGTTTCAGCCTTCAGTTTTGCCCAGTTTTACAAATCTGATCATTTCATTCCTCTAGGGAGTGGGGTATAGCTCAGTGGTAGAGTGAGTACTTAGCATGCTCTGGGTTCAATGCCCAGCATCACCATAAAAAAAAAATTAAATAAATAAAATGGTTCAGAGAAAAAATTTAAGCCAAGATCCTTCTTCTCTGGGATAACTGCTATGCATTTCCTTCCTTCTTTCCTTCCTTCCTTCCTTCCTTCCTTCCTTCCTTCCTTCCTTCTTTCCTTCCTTCCTTTCTCCCCTTTGCAGTACTAAGGACTAAACCCAAGACCTTGCACATACTAAACAATTATTCTTTAACTAAGCTACACCCCTAGCCCTTTTTTAAATTTTATTTTGAGACAGAATCTCACTAAATGCCCAGGCTAGTCTTGAACTTACCATCCTCCTGCCTCAGCCTGAGTCACAGAGATTATATGATGAGCCATCACATGTGCCTTGGGAAGCCATGCCTGACCCTATAGTTGGGATTAGGGCGATTCTGACGCACCCATCCCTTTACCCCTCAGTCCCTTGCTTTCCTGCATAATTCTGTAACACAGATTGTCATCTTCTCCCCAGTCTGGCTCCTGAGGAAAGCACATTTTGTTGTTGTTGTTGTTTTTCATTTGTTCTAATTCGTTATACATAACAGTAGAATGCACTTTGACACCTCATATATAAATGGTGTATAACTTCTCATTCTTCTGGTTATACATGATGTAGAATCTCTCTGGTTGTATAGTCATTTATGCACATAGGGTAATAATGTTCGATTCATTCTACTATCCTTCCTACCCCCTACCACCTCCTCCCCTCCCCTGCCTAATCTAAGGTAACTCTATTCTTCCCTAGCCCCCCACCCCTTATTGTGAATTAGCGCCCACATTAGAGAAAACATGAGGCCTTTGGTTTTGAGGGATTGGCTACATGTTATTGATCTTTGTTTCCCCAGTGACTTCTAAAGTACTTAGTACACAATAAGTCCTCAACAAATGAATTACTGCAAGAAACCACCAGAATCCAATCACAAGAGGAAGCCCATCTTTTATCTAACTTTGCCAATTCACTTTGCCTTGAAATTATTAACACCCTAGGAAAAAAGAAAAGCAACTGTATATTTCAACATAATCAGCAATCTTGGAAATGTTTCTAGGTAACACTTAAATGAAGACATGATGAAGCCTCCTGACTGATCCTAGGGTCTTTCGCTGTGGTTTGTTATTTATGTAGCCTGTTTTTCAAAAAATATCTTTATGCAATGACAAATGGAAATTTATGGGGTCATCCATGCTGAAATTGGTTTCATTTTAACTGTATGTGATCGCTAATTTGGTTGTATATTAGCTGGTGATGGTACTTTTTCATTTATCCTAGAACCTAAGATGTGATCACCCGGGGATGGAGTTGTAGCTCAGCGGTAGAGTGCTTGCTTAGCACACGTGGGGCCCTGGGTTTGATCCTCAGCACCACATATAAATCAATTAAAAAAATAAAGGTACTATGTCCAACTACAACTAAAAAATAAATATTTTTTTAAAAAAAAGATGTGATCACCCTTTTAAAAAAAAAATGATGTGGGTGTTAATTTTAGCTCACCTAGAACCTGAGGTACCTGGCAAACCTGAGCTCAAATTTCAGCTGAACCACTTATGCCATATGCTTGCCCTTCTTTTTTTGAATATTTATTTTTTATTTGTACTTGAACACAATACCTTTATTATTTATTTTTTATGTGGTGCTAAGCATCCAACCCAGGGTCCTGCACGTGCGAGGTGAGCACTCTACCTCTGAGCCACAACCCTAGCCCCTTGTTTTTTTTTTTTTTTTTGTACTAGGTACTAGTACTAGGGATTAAACATATGGATTCTTGGTATATTCAGAAAGGACTTAAAATCAGCATACTATAGTGATGTAGCCACATCAATATTTATAGCAGCTCAATTCACAATAGCTAAGCTATGGAACCAACCTAAGTGCCCTTCAATAGATGAATAGATAAAGAAAATGTGATATGTATGTATGTATATACACATACACACACACACACACACACACAATGGAATATTACTCAGCCTTAAAGAAGAATGAAATGATGGCATTTGCCAATAAACGGATGGAACTGGACAGTATCATGCTAAGTGAAATTAGTCAATCCCAAAAAAACAAAGGCCAAATGTTCTTTCTGAAATGTTGATGCTAACACAAAAAAAAAGGAGAGGAGGGCAGAACAGAAGTTCAATGGGTTAGGCAAAGGGAAACTAAGGGAAGAGTGAGGGGATGGGAATAGGAAAGACAACAGAATGAATCAGGCAGAACTTTCCTATGTTCATATGAGTTAATGGTCGTGAAACTTCACACCATGTACAACCGCAAGAATGCAATCCTAATTAGAATAAATCATACTGCATGTATGTATATTATGTCAAAATACTCTCTACTATCATGTATATGTAAAAAGAACAAATTTTTTAAAAAAGATTATGGGGGGAACAACCTCTCAAACAAACAAACAAAAAAACAGGAGTGCTTTTCCACTGAGCCACATCCCCAGCCCTTTTAATTTTTTATTTGGAGAAAGGGTCTCACTAAGTTACCTAAGGTATCACTAAGTTGCTAAAGCTGACCTTGAACTTGAGATGCTCCTGCCTTGTCCTTCCAAGTAGCTGGGATTACAAGCATGTGCCACCTTGCCTGGCTCCTTTGCCAATTCTTTAAATCATTGCCAAAAATGTTGGTTATAACAACATAGTGATTCTGAAGTAAAGGTAAGAAAACAAAATAAATTTATGAAAAACATTTGTGAATTATGAATGTTCTTTTATGTTTTATCCAAACAGTAGTCAATCGACAAAACACCCAGATATATGCAATAATCAAATTTAGTATCATAGATAGGTCACCAACTTTCTGCCATATAAACATTATCACTTTCCACACTGAATATCTTGCTGTTCTCTCAAGGTAACATACTG
Source organism: Ictidomys tridecemlineatus (assembly GCF_052094955.1). NCBI lineage: Eukaryota > Metazoa > Chordata > Mammalia > Rodentia > Sciuridae > Ictidomys > Ictidomys tridecemlineatus. The sequence continues at coordinate 56,076,673 of NC_135484.1, read as the reverse complement.
TTCCTACCTCTGTTCATCCTGCTCCCAATTCCTGGGAAACCTGGTTATTCTGACTGGGATCAACAGAGGTGCTATATCATCCAGGCAGACCTCTCTGACCTCCAGGCTGAGTTAATTTTAATGGTCCTATCCTGTATCTAGGTCCATTATAAAGTTTTAGAATTCTTGTCTTCCCCAAACTTGAGCTGCATCTGGGTGTCTCATTCATAGCCAGTCCCAGCAAGCTCGTTCTATGACTGTGGTGGGGTTTGTTCATGGAGAGAAATGCCATTAAAATGCAAATGACACTGTGGGCAGTGGCACCCTCTGTGAACACAGTGGCTTGGGAGGCTGAGGCAGGAGGATTGTAAGTTCAAAGCCAGCCTCAGCAACTTAGTGAAGCCCTAAGCAACTCAGTGAGATCCTGTCTCTAAGTCAAATATTAAAAGGGGATGGGGGTGGGCTGGGAATATTGCTCAATGGTTAAGCACCCCTGGATTCAATCCCTTCAATCCCTGGTATATTTAAAAAAAAAAAAAAAAAAAAACATGTGAGTTACTGTTATAATGAAAAACAAAACCTTCATCATTTTAAACATGTTTCATTTTGTCATCGTAAAAGTGTATTTATTAATGCAGGAGAATAAAGCATGCTTCAACCTTCGTTAGCCTGATTTATAGCTTTTAAATATTTAGACATGTGGAATGTGTCTCCATTTGTATGCCTGCCCTGCGTGTTAGTGACTTAGGATGAATTAGGTGCCTGTTATCAATCCATCAGAATTAAGAGCCATCTCAGCCCGACACATTTACTCACAACTAAAATCCCTGCGATCATTCAGAAATAAGAGGTGCCCTTTAAAAAATGAAGTGACTCCTGAAAATCATTCATTTATAATGCTGTCTTATGACAGGAGGTCAGGGACAGTGATAGATAGACCAGAGACTTTCCTTTGTAAAGTTACATGCAGAAAGGTCATGTATCACAAAGGAATGGGAAAAACTCCAGCCGAGAGGGAAAGCAGATAAACTGAAGTAGACATTTTAACTGCTGTTGTAAAGAGCACGGTAATGAACCCCTAATAGATAGGAGGGTGAGATTTGTCAGACTTAATAGCCAGGGAAATGACAAGAGAAACTGGTCACCCCTAGAGACAGAAATACGCTGTGGGAGAGCAGAGAAAAGAAGCAAACTAAAAGAAGAACCAACATGCATAAAACCAAGGTTTTGACTACCCCGGATGTGCCAGGTCTAGTGCTAAGCAGTTCACACACATTGATGACACTGTGCAACACACCAGAGTTCTTCATGGTATGTAATTAATGAAAGTGTATGAAGGAAACTACTTAAAATAGTCCCTAACACCTACAGAGCAAAGTTCAACCTCATTAGTAAAGTACAAGCCACCTGTTCCCACCTGTCCCTAATTAACCACCCCAATCCATTTACACCTCTACCAGCATGGCGCACATCTCACTGTTCCCAGCACTCCAGCCATCGCAGGCCCCTGTGCCTTCGTGCATGCTGTTCATGTGGCCAGGGTTACCTTAGTCTACCCATCCTTCAAACCCTAATTCAAATATCACCTCCTCTGTGACGTCTTACCAAATTCTGCCTGGCCCACCACATCTTTCCTCCTTCTGTTTCTGCAAGACCTGCAAATCATGGTACATATTAAATCACTTATAGCATTAAAATGATCCATTTTTTAGTGTATCTTCTCTGGACAGAAACTCCTTGTGGGCTTTGCAGTATAGCAGCACCTGTACTGACTGAAAGGATATTTTAATCAATGGATGACTGTAAAGGTATTATGTAATGCTTATTGGCCCAGCTAGTTTTACAAGCTTCTCTGACACAGGAAACAGTATGCAAAGACAAGCTACCTGTCCCCAAGCTACAACCCACCCAGTGGCTTTACCTGTAGAACTCAAGGGCTTGAGGCTACACTGCTTGGTGTTATGAAACCTTTTCTCTCTCCTTTTTGAGGACTAGAGCTCTAGGGGTTTCCATCACAGTGAAGCTCATACGTTGTGAGCTGTCAGTCTTATATCATCTGGTTCCTTCAGATGGGTATATACAGGGAAAAAAAGGAAATAGAAAGATCAAGGGGCGTTCTTAAGATTAGCCATTTTCTAAGTGACTGTGTTTTTTATTTTTTATTTTTTGTATGGAAAACTATAGTAAGGTAGAATTCCCCCCACTATGTTGCTGGTTAATGATAATCTGAAGTTCATGTTGTCCAATATAATAGCTAATAGCCATATGTAGTTATCTTAATTAAAATCTGAAAAAAATTAATTTTCTCATTTGCTTTTACCACTGCAGTGTGTGCTAGCAACATGATTCAGTGCAGATGTCTGAAGATTTTTCTATGGATTCCAGTCACCTGACTGGGGCCCGTGATGGAGAGCATGATGACTTAGAGCACAACTGTACACAGAGGGACAGTACTAGGTGCTAGAGATGTTGAGCATTTTTTTAAGCTAATCTTTGTATATCACTTACCATAAGCCTTATACTGCTTCGTATTTCACATTGTTAATGCATTGGTACCTCACCATACTCTTTCATACATGTTTTGTGCCAGGAACAGTGGTGCACGCCTGTAATCCCAGTGGTTTGGGAAAATGAGGCAGGAGGATCAAAGCCAGTCTCAGCAAGGCCTCAGTGAGACCCTGACTTTAAATAAAATACAAAAGAGGTCTGGCTCAGTGCTTAAGTGCCCCTGAGTTCAATCCTCAGTACCAAAAATAAATAAACAAATATATTTTGTTATGTATTTATTTAGTGCTGGGGGATCAACCTAGGGCCTAGCATATGCTAAACACATGCTCTTCCACTGAGCTATACCCCTAGCTCAAAAATAGTTATATTATTTCCCTCATTTTACACAATGAAACTGAGACATGGGGGTAACATGACATAGCCAAGGTCACAGTGTTCATAAGTGATGTAACCAAGATTTGAACTCTGGTTCCATAACCCATGCTTGCATGCCTGTAACCATTCTATAAATTTCTTTTTTTTTTCTTTCTTCCTTTTTTTTTTTTTTTTTCTGTACCAGGGATTGAACTCAGGGGCACTCAACCACAGAGCCACATCCCAAGCCCTATTTTGTATTTTATTTAGAGATAGGGTCTCACTGAGTTGCTGAGTGTCTTGCTTTTGCTGAGGCTGGCTTTAAATTCATGATCCTTCCGCCTCAGCCTCCCAAGATGCTGGGATTACAGGCTTGCACCACGAGGCAGGCCTACACATTCTTTTTGTATTTTGTTCATCCCTTTTGTCTTGAGAAAGATCACTGATAATAATAGAATACTTGCATAGATTGGCCAACATACATATTTCCCAAGAGGAAAATCTAGTTGGGAAACAGCCTCAAGATATCAGTTGTTGGGTGAAAAAAAAAAAAGAGGTTAAAAGAAGAAGAAGTAATGACCCTGACTTCCTGGCTCCCACCCCCAGCACCTCCCAGTATCTGAACAGAAGATTTATTTATGTTCAGCAACTAGTCAGTACTGGGGGTGTGTGGGGGAATCTTCCCATTTGGCCCTTGGATTTCTTTCTTAAAAAAAAAAAAAAAAATACAGAGGTACACAGCCAACTAGAACACTACAATTTATCTTATATTAGTGATAATTTAATCTGCTGAATGCGATTTGAGAACTGTTTCTATTTTCATAATATCCTTGGTGGAAACATTGGAAATAGCTTTTATTTGTGCTGAGCACTGTAATGAACACATTATACAGATAGGGTGACCAGATAAAATACAGACTATCTTGTTAAATTTGAATTCATATGTCCCATGCAATATTTAGGTCATACTTACGATAAAAAAAAGAGTATTTGTTGGGCCAGATGTGGTGATTTATACCTGTAATCCAAGCTACAACAGGAGACTAAAGTGGGAAATCACTGTGTCCAGGAATCTGAGTTCAGTCTACACAGCCAAACAAGACATTTTCTTAAAAAAAAAAAAAAAAAAAAGGTCGCTGACCTGAAATTCAAATTTAGCCAGGGGCAGTGGCATATCCCATAATCCCAGCTATTTAGGAGGCTGAGGCAGGAGGATCACAAGTTAGATGCCAGCCTGGGCCACTTGTCAAGACCCTGTCACAAAATAATTGTTTAGATTTGTTTTGGAGTACTGAGGATTGAACCCAGAGTTCTTTTTCCACTGAGCTACATCTGCAGCCCTTATTTGATTTTTTTTTCTTTTAAATTTGAGATAGGGTCTTGTTAAATTGCTTAGGGCCTCATCAAATTGCTGAGGCTGGCCTTGAACTTGTGAAACTACTGCCTCAACCTCTCAAGTGGCTGGGATTACAGATGTGAGCCACTACAATTTATTTCAAAACAAAATTTTTAAAAGAGCTGGGGATGTAGCTGAGTGGACAAAGCCCTGGGTTCAATCCCCAATACCACAAAAATAAATAAATAACTTCAAGTACTACATAAATGGAGGACACAGGACATGGATAAACATGGACTCTGTGGCAAACATCCAATCTCTAAATTTCCACGAAAGTGTGTTTCATTGCAATACACATACAAAGTGAACGCAAAGGAAGGTGGGTACTAGGACCACATGGTGCCCAAGGGTAAAGCTGCTTCGACCCAACCACAAGGCTGTTCTGGGATCAGGTGACATTAACAGCTTGAGGAGTTTGTATTCTTTTTTTTTTTTTTTAAAGAGAGAGAGAGAGAGAGAGAGAGAGAATTTTAATATTTATTTTTTAGTTATCGGCGGACACAACATCTTTATTTGTATGTGGTGCTGAGGATCGAACCTGGGCCGCACGCATGCCAGGCGAGCGCGCTACTGCTTGAGCCACATCCCAAGCCCCAGGAGTTTGTATTGTTTTTTCTTTTTGTTTTTGTTTTGCTTTGTTTTGTTTCTGCAGCACTGGGGATGTAGCCATAAATCTAAAAGTCCCATGATCAGACTCCCAAGAACTATTTTTCCTCCAGCCCTGTCCCTCATAAATTCCTGAGAAGTCTACAAATCTTGTAGTTACTATAAACTCACTTCTCTATGAAAAGCACCTTATTTTGTTTTTGTTCTATATTTTATTTTATTTATTTGTCATACTAGGAATTAAACCCAGGAGTGCTCTACCACTGAGCTACATTCCCAGCTATTTATTTATTTATTATTTATTTTGCAGGTCTTACTGAGTTGCTGAGCCTGACCTCAAATTTGCAATCCTCCTGCCTCAGCCTCCCAAATTGCTGGAATTACGGGTGTGCACCATCCAGCAAAGTTACTTTATTTTAACTAAATAACAATATACTGTTAGCCTACCCAGGTGTACTTTCAGATTAGATCAAACAGAGGAGATGTGTTTTAGGAAATCTATAAGATAGGCACATTCCAAACATTAGATAGAAGAGAGATGTCAACCTGAAGATCTTGGAAAGGACCAGACCAACATAAATGTCTTGTGATTGTGATCATAGAGCTAAGCTGGCCAGGCTGCCATTCCCACATACCTTCCTATGTTCACCCCTTGCAAAGTTGCCTTTAAAAAAGCAGCCTGAGACCCCAAAGGTGCTTCTCTTGAGATAGCCCACATTCTGCTCTGAGAATGCTTAGCGTCACTTTTTACTTTCTAATAAAATTCTTCTGCTTTGCTAAAACCTGATATGTTCTTAAATTCTTCTCTGTGACATGTTGAGAGCCTGGAAAGTCCAAGCAGAGAAGTCTCCTCTGCCTCTGGAGAGACCTCCTTGGACCCCTTATGGTGACAACACAACAATTAAAACTGGATGACAGTGAGTAAGTGAATTTAATTTGGTTCTCTGTGACCCTGATTTTGCATTCTCCCCCACACCCTATATCACTATCTTCCCAGCTGTTTAAAACAAAATGAAGCCCATCTAACAGTGTGCAAGCATTGGAAACACTGCCATTCTTCCCCTTTGGACATAAGGGTGGGGAGAGGCTTGTTTTGTGGTCACACTTTAATGACAGATCCAAAGTTCAACCTTAAGTTAGTTAGTAGCCTTGAATTTTAAGGTTTATCAATGTATGGCACAATTACTTTAATTTTCTCCAATTTTTCTTTTCCTTAGCAGAAAGGAGAATTTTCATGACCATGACATAGGATTAGCTTCCATTTAAGCTCTAATTATACAAGATTGAGTCATGAAATTGCTAGCTTTGTCAGTTAAAAATGGTCAAACATCAGCAATTTCATATGGTTCAACTTAGTATAAATACAATGATAGATAAATGAATGCAAATCCTCCTTTGTTCTTCTAGAACATCATCGTAACAACGACAACCACAGAAATCTCAAATGTTTCCTGGTTACCTGTACAATGTGCACCCACATATGGATCTTAGAAATTGTGGAATAGCAGAGAATGAATGGTGGCAAAAGGAGCGCTCATGGAAAAGTCCAACAAATTATAGCTTCAGGCCTTAACCATAATTACACAAAACACGAAAAGCTGTCCTTGAGGACATTGCAAACCACATGGTTCAAAGAACAAGGATACTTCTGGCCAAAGAACTTAACCTTTTCATGTTACTAGTGAGCTCTAATCCTTGGTCCATCCTTCAGCCTAGAATACAATATAAATAAAAAGTACATTTATGAAGGAAGCTCACATATCCCCTGATACAGTACTGGGTACTTAAGAAAAACATTTGGGGCTGAGACTTTCTCTTCATGGTTTCATACTTTGGGTCATTGTTTCATTGCTTCTTATTGGCATTGTTTTATCCCTATTGACTCTAAGGTCCTTATAATAGGGAGCGTTATTAGGGTTGTACAATTTAGGGGGACTAAGTCACAAGTAAAATATGCAATAGATTCATGATACTCGTGTGAAAGGAAGTGGACAGTAAATGCTGTAGGTTTTCCTTTTCCCAAGGTGACTGTCAGTCACAGTGGCCTATAGTTAGTAAGTGCTCAACAAATTTAGCTTACTTGCTATGAATCGATCTATACCAGCAATCTCAACTGTGATCTAATGAGTGGTATTGGTATGATGTTGACAGAGTGCCCCTGGGTTTAATCCCCAGTGTTGGAAGAAAGAAAAAAAAAAAAAAAAAAGGAAGGAGTCGTGGCACAGTTGCCTAGCATGTGAGAGGCCCTATACTTTATCCTCAGCACTACACACACAAAAATAATAAAATAGATGAAAATATAATCATGAAGATTTTTGAAAGTTGTAAGTTGGGTATTAAAAACACTATTATTGCTGAGTGTGGTAGTACACAACTGTAATCCCAGCGGCTTGGGAGGCTGAGGCAGGAGGATCACAAGTTCAAAGCCAGCTTCAGCAATTTAGCAAGACCCTGAGCAACTTAATGAGATCCTGTCTCAAATAAAATATAAAAAGGGATGGGGATATGGCTCAGTGGTTAAGCACCACTGGGTTCAATCCCTGGTACCAATAAATAAATAAATAAATAAGACTATTATTGCCAGGCATGATAGCACATACCTCTAATCCCAGTGACTCAGGAGGCTAAGGCAGGAGGATCACAAATTCAAGTACAGCATAGACAACTTAGTAAGATCCTGTCTCAAACTTTTAAAAAATAATAAAATGGGCTGGGCATGTAGCTTAATGATAGAACACCCCTGGGTCAATGCCCAGTACTAAAAAAAAAAAAGAAGAAGAAAGAAAGAAAAAAAAAGGACAAACCTATGGCAAGATTTATCAAGAAAAAGAAGGGGAAAAAAAGAAAGAGATATAAAAGGTGAGAAAATATTAGCAACAATTTAATTTTATTTAACTGGAAAACACACATAATGGAATAATCCATGGAAACTGTAACTTAAAATTAAAGAATAAATAGAAAACCTAGAGTTCAGAGTGTGGCTCAGTAGCAGAGTACCTGCCCAACATCAATAAGACCCTGTATTTGATCCCCAGCATCACAAGAAGAGAAGGAAAAGAAAAAAAAAAAAGACATTGGGACACTTCTGCATTATCAATTCTAGTTTATTATCATTCAAAATAATTGAATTGGTAGTTTAAAATCTTCCCATGTGTGAACATACATAAATCAAAAACACACAAAATCAAGTGTAGGGGGAAAAATGTTTCTTTTTCATCTTAGGTTCATGGCTGAAACCGCAATAAGAACAGACAATGCAAGAAAAGCACACATTGCTTTTTGTTGTTGTTGTTGTTAGCTTTTTATTTTTTATGTTTTCAGTAATGGGGATGGAACCCAGAGCCTTGTGCATGCTATACAAGCACTCTCCCACAAATCTACATCCTCACCCACAAATTTATTTAATGTAAGTTTAACCTGACATGGGACCTTCATAAAGAAAAGAAGAGCTGAAGAAAAGAGTGCACCTGTGTACTTTTTCTGCAAGGGATGATGAAGTGGATAGTCATGGTAGCATGGTGAAGCATCAGTGGGCAAAGGGGTATTGACCTGATGGCAATAGCTAGGGGGACTTACAAGGCTGGTGTGTTCAGGTTTTTTGCTGTGTCTGTGTCTTCAGAGATAAGGGCGTTTCTATCCTTAGGGCACAGGAAGGGCACTTCTTGAATGAGGATCTTGTAACCTGCTTCAAGGAAAAGTTACCGGAGATCGATATCTCCCTCCCTCCCTCCCTCCCTCTCTCTCTCTCTCTCTCTCTCTCTCTCTCTCTCTCTCTCTCTCTCATCCTCTTCTCCTGAAGCAGGTTCTAAAACCTAAAGGGACGGATGGATCGATATCTCTCTCTCTCTCTCTCTCTCTCTCTCTCTCTCTCTCTCTGATCCATCCCTTTGGGTTTTAGGACCTGCTTCAGGAGAAGAGGAAAAGTGAGAGTGACCTTTCTGCTCTTGCTGTTTCATAAAATACTGAGCAAGGTGCTGGTTTTTTAATTCTTTTTTTTTTTTTTTTTTTTTTTTAATTAGTAGTGGTGTTACCAAAAGCTCGGTCCTTGTCCCAGATACTGATCCAACAATGAGGACACAATTTTGAGAAAAAGGAAAAAGAAGTTTTATTTGCTTTGCTAGCAAAGGAGAAACACAGGAGACTCCTGTTCCAAAGTCTGTGATTCTCCCCATCGGGGGGAACAGGTTTTATTGTTGTTTTTTCCTGAGGTGATTCAAAAGCTACATTCCACATGTTCTGTTTCCCCAAGATTGTGTGGAGAGATTAGGAAGGAGAGATCAGGGAGGAGATCAGGGAGGAGAAAATCAGGGAGGAGAGGATCAGGAAGAAGGGGGGGAAATGTCAATTTTAGAGAAGCAAGGCTATAGTTAAAGCATAACCTGGGCCACTGTCATAGTAGTAGTAGCAGTATTAGTACTGGGGTTTGAATCCAGGGGTGCTTAACCACTGAGTCATATCCCCAGCTCTTATTTTATTTTATTTTTGAGAAAAGGTCTCACTAAGTTGCTTAGGGCCTTGCTAAATTGCTGAGACTGACTATGAATTCATGATCCTTCTGCCTCAGCCTCCCAAGCCACTGGGATTGCAGGTGTGCACCACCACACCCAGCTCAGAAAAATTATTTGATAAAATTCAAAATTTGGAGCAACTCTGGAGACTGAGGCAGGCTAGTTAGAGGCCAGCCTCCACAATTTACCAAAACCCTGTCTCAAAATACAAAAATAAAAAAGAGCTGGGGATACAGCTCAGTTACAGAGTGCCCCTGTGTTCAATCCCCAGTACCCCAAAAACAACACACACAAAACCAGCACCACCACAATAAATTCCTTGAGAAGGTAAGAAAGGATGGAACATTCAGGGCACCAGTGGAGGCTTGAGGCTTTTTGGTGATTAGCTAAACTTTGAGGTTTCGGATAAACAGGATGAGGCAGTAAAAGAGAACCTTCTACTCCAGGTAGAAAGTGTGTATACGTGCATTTGTGTGTGTGTTGCTTGTGGTAGTACTGGAGGTACTACAACAGTCCTTTTTTTTTTTTTTTTTTTTTTTTTTTAAAGAGAGAGAGTGAGAGAGGAGAGAGAGAGAGAATTTTTTGATATTTATTATTTTTTAGTTCTCGGCAGACACAACATCTTTGTTGGTATGTGGTGCTGAGGATCGAACCCGGGCCGCACGCATGCCAGACGAGCGCACTACCGCTTGAGCCACATCCCCAGCCTCACTACAACAGTCCTTTTTATTTTTTATTTTGAAACAGAGTCTTGCAAAATTGTCCAGGCTGGCCTTGAAGTTGCCTCAGCCTCCCCAGATAGCTGGGTATGTACCACCACATCAGGCTTAGAAAGTAATTGTGTGGATTTCATATAAGAAAATGAAATTGGAGGCTGGGGTTATAGCTCAGCAGTAGAGCTGTAACTGACTTGTATATGTGAGGCATTGGGTTCGATCCTCAGCACCACATAAAAATGAATAAAATAAAGATATTGTGTCCATCTTTAAAAAAAGAAAGATAGTGAAATTCAACCCATAACCCAAACCCTACATAAGATAAATATTTATACCAAATTAAGTGTTGCATCCCAGATTTTAGGGCTCAACCAAGAGATCAATTTTCAGCATCTTCTGGTCTGAAGTAGTGCAGTGCTAGTGACTAAAATGGGATCTTAGTTCAGTAGGTGGTCTACACCTGTGAAAACCACATCCCCCTAAGGCACCAAATACATAGGAATCCTATGGGGGAATTTCTCTCCCATAGGAAAAAGAAATGGAGTAGGATAGGCAGGGGGAGTACTGTAAAGAAATGCAAAACGTTTTTAAAGTCACTATACTTTACATTACTTGTTAATCTTACCATAGATTTTAACTATGATTAGCATTTTTAAGTTTTAAAAACTACCTTTATTCATCTAATTAAATGTTTTTTAAAAAATATTTTTTAACTGTAGTTGGACACAGTACCTTTTATTTTATTTATTTATTTTTATGTGGTGCTGAGGATCAAACCCAGCACCTCGCAAGTGCTAGGCAAGCACTCTACCGTTTAGCCACAACCTCAGCTCCCCAATTTTTATTTTTTTAAAGGCCAGTGTCCAATTTGATTGTATATAATTCAATATCACTGTATTCTCTTCTTCCATACTTACCATAATTATTCAGCAATTCTGTCAGTTTGTAATAATTATGATTAACCCCATTACAGGCACATTTATTAACAATGTATCTGTAATGTTTCACAAATGACTTAAACTAGTAACTGCAACTGTGCATTTCTCAATATGTCAACAGTATAACTGAACTGACACCTGTTAATTTGTATCATTCCTACACTTGAAACAATTTGCAACTGTTGTTTCTTATTGCACAAATGCAATAAGAATTTAGCCACTGTGTGAAGCGTAAAAGAAAACATTAACTTGGGCCTGGGGTTGTGGCTCAGTGGCAGAGCGCTTGCCTAGCATATTCAAGGCCTTGGGTTTGATCCTCAGCACCACATATAAATAAATAAATAAATAAATAAATAAATAAATGGTATTGTGTCCAATTACAACAAAAAATATTTTTTTAAAGAAAATATAAGCAGCAAAGCTATTATGCAGGACAATTAACAGAGGACTTCCTGAAAACAAAGAAAAATCTATTTCTAATTTGAGATGCATGTGTTCCCAAAAGCATTAATATGAACAGGTATAAAACTATGAAATAGGTATTCTATGAAAATCCTTCTTTTAGAATCTGGTTCGTCTTGTTGCTTCAAAAGGGCTGTTTCCATAGATACACTAGCCGGGCATATTTTTACGCACACACACACACACACACACACACACACACACACACACACACCCTCTTTTTGGCCATCCAATCACCAATAGGTGACAAGTGAACTGGACAAACCCGGGTGCGGTTTATCCTTTCATTCGCCTTATTCTTGAAAGGATGTTCTAAACTTCCACGTTCTAGAATGTGTGTACATTTATTTGGAGACAACGTTTATAACTCTCTCAAAGGTGCTGGCAACTCCAGAGAAAGGACCGTTGCATTATAGCTAAGCTTTTCTGAGCCACGTGGAACCACACGGCGCTGCAACCTGGCTCACCTAGGCCTGAGGCGGTCCTCAGGGCGCCGCTCCCGTGGGGTCCTCCAAGGCGTGGCCTCCAGCAGGGGTCGCTGCGCCAGTATCGCCCTGACCACGCGTCATTTCCGGCCTGTTCTGGGCTCGCAGGCGGAAGGGGCGGGGAAGGGGCGGGGCAGGAGCGGGTGGAGGGTTGGACTGGGGACCTGCAGTCGGCGCGGCCGCAGGGAGGGAGCGGCGGCCCTGACATACAGGTAAGTGCGCCCCTACTGGCGCGCTGCGCCCCCGGCCCGTGCCGGTCTCCGTTGCTTCACTCTTTCACTATGAAACCTACGCTGGGAGCCTCTGTGCCCCGCCCACACTCCTGCCAGGTCCACGCAAGAGTCTCCTGCGTCCTGCTGAGTCCGAACAACCTGCGGACGCCGCGTGAGCTCTGGGGCTGCACGAGGACTGTGGGCTTGGGTGCGTCGGGGCTCCTGGGCCGGGGCGCTTCTGCTGGCTTCAGACGCAGACCCGGAACCCGGTGACGTGGGTGTTCAATTTCCTCTGACCTTGGGGAGTTGGAAAGGTGCACAGCCTGCAGGATGGGGAGGGCGCGAGGGGAATCCGACCTTGTCTCAGCCCTCAGCTTCTGAGGTCTCTAGAAGGACTGTAACCTTAAGCTACAGTAATCTTCACAGCATTTAGACGGGTTTCCCCATCTGATGGATCTATGTCCTGTGCAGCGATTTCAGCTTCGTGCAGGTCAAGGACATGTTGCCTTTGTATCCTAACATTGCTCTTCTTGCAGACCTATGTTAGTTCACAGATTTTACACCTCTTTCGGCTTGTTGGCACTCATGCTCCTACTCGTCATCCACACAGCTGAAGAGATATTTCAATGTACGCTCCTATTCGGTCATTTTCCTACTTAAGATCTTTCTGCGGCTTCATGCTGTCTGGGTCAGGTTCAAACTTTGATGGTCCAAACTTAGAGATGTAGCCCCTTGCCCATCAGTCCAGTCCCTCTGTGTGTTCTTTTCTGGGTTCATTTCTAATATACCAGTTCTCCTGGTCTACTTTCATTCCACAAGGTTTTGTTTGTTTGTTTTTAATTTTTTTTAGTTGTAGTGGACACAATACCTTTATTTTTATGTGATGCTGAGGATCGAAACCAGTGCTTCACACATGCCAGGAAAGTGCTCTACCACTGAGCCACAACCTCAGCCCCCCTTTTGAACTAAGTGCTTAGCAATTGCCAGGCATTATTCTCGCCTATTAGAATGCAGCAGAGGAGAGGAAATAGGGATGAAGAATCCTACTGTTTTGAAGTGTTCATCTTAGGGACATGGGCAAACAAAAAACACCCAGTAAATTACATGGTAGCATGTAATAAGTGCTGTGGGAGAACAAAGTATACAAGGTGGGGCTGGGGATGTGGCTCAAGCGGTAACGCGCTCGCCTGGCAGGGTTCGATCCTCAGCACCACATACAAAGATGTTGTGTGCGCCGAAAACTAAAAAAATTATAATTATTAAAATTCTCATTCTCTCTCTCTCTCTCTCTCTCTCTCTCTCGTTCTGTTTACATTTAAAAAAATAAAGTATACAAGGTAAGGGATTTGGGGAGGGCAAGATGGAATAGAATTGGAATAGGGTGCTGCTGTTGTAGAGTGCTTGCCTCACATATCGAACTGGGTTTGATCCTCAGCACCACATGAAAATAAAATAAAGGTATTGTGTTCATCTACAATTAAAACTATTTAAAGAGTAGGTAGGCCTCATTGAGGGGACACTGAATCAAGATTTGAAGAAGGTAGAGAGTTCCCTTTGCAGATAATCAGAATAAGAGTGTTTCACAAAGCTGGAAGAAAGTTCCCTGCTATGGTTTGAATGTGACCCCAAATTTCATGTGTTGGGAACTTGATCCTCAGTGCAGCTGTGTTGAAAGGTGGGACCTTTGGGAGGTGATTGGGTCATGAGGATTCTGCCCTTATGAATGGAGTAGTCCATCCATAGGTTAATAGGTTATTTGAGGAAATGCTTTTGTTTTAAAGAGAGCTCTCCATATTCTTGCTCTGTGTTGCCATGATGCCCTCTACCATGTAACCATGCATCAAGAAGGTCCTTATGGGATGCCAGCACCATGCTTTTGCACTTTACAGCCTCCAGAAATGATGAGCTAGATAAATACCTGTATTCACTTACCTGGGTGTGGTGTTCGGTTGTAGCAATAGAAAATGAGCTAAGACAGTCCCTTGTATCTGAGGAGTATGAAGAAGGCCAGTTGTCTATAATTGAGTGAGAAAGGGTGAAAGAGGCAGGTGATGAGAGTTTTGGGTGCTTTGGGGGGGATTTGAGGAAACAAGTAACATAGTCTGAATCACTTTTTTAAAGAATTTGTGGTACTGGGGATGTAACCCAGGACTGTGATCCATCACTGAGCTACACCCCTAGCCCTTTATATTTTATTTTGAGATAGGGTCTAAGTTGCCCAGGCTGGCCTCAAAAGTGTAATCCTTTGCCTCACCCTCCCAAGTAGGTATGGATTACAGATATAGGTCACCACCACTGGTCTGACAGCTTTTTAAAAGAATCAGAGGATCATTCTTGCCATATTGTGGAGAAAAGACTTCCTTGGAGCCTTTGTGGCACCTGGGGATGGGTGATGGTGGACTGAATCTGTAGTAGCAGTGTAAGTAGTAAGAAGTGGTAGGACTCTGGACATGTTTTGAAAATACAGCCAAGGGCTCAAGCTCGCCTGGCATGCGCGGGGCACTGGGTTCGATCCTCAGCACCACATACAAAGATGTTGTGTGCGCTGAAAACTAAAAAAATAATAATTATTAAAATTCTCATTCTCTCTCTCTCTCTCTCTCTCTCTCTCTCTCTCTCTCTCTCTCTCTCTCTTTTTTTAAATATTTATTTATTTAGTTCTCGGTGGACACAACATCTTTGTTGGTATGTGGTGCTGAGGATCGAACCCGGGCCGCACGCATGCCAGGCGAGCGCGCTACCGCTTGAGCCACATCCCCAGCCCTCTCTCTCTCTCTTAAAAAAAAAAAAAAAACAGCCAACATGATTTCCAACATTATGGATATGATGGAAAGAGAAGCATCAAGAATGACTAGATGCTTTTGTTGTTAGCAATTAGAAAAATGGAGTTACCATTAACTGGGCTGTAGGGGAGCAGGTGGGGCTGGGGGTATATGAGGAGTTTGTTTTTGGACCAGTTAAGTTTGAGGTGCCTATTACTCTTGTGGAGATGTCAAATAAACATTTGGACTTTGTATTGGGGGTTCTGTTCACTAAATGGACTCACAAGACTCAGCATATAATCATACTCATAGCTATAATTTATTACAGCTAAAGAATACCAAGCAAAATAACCAAAGAGAAAAGATAAATAGGACAAAGTCTGGAGGAAACTAGGCACCATTTTCTCAAAAAGTCCTCTGTAGTAGAGTGACACAGGACATGCTTAATTCCTATAGCAACCATTATAACAGACTCCCAGAAAAAAAAGTAGGTATTTAGCATAAAACAAATGGTACAATTTTGGCACCATTCCTATCAGTTTGGGGTATGGTGGGAACTTTCTTAAAGTCCGAATTCTTAGACAACTTTGCAAGCAGGCCTTTCTAAGGATTGTAATTTCAGGCTTGTTATGTTAACTCTTTTTGTGCAGATATACAAGTCTAGAATTAGGGGGAGAGTTCTGGAATGGGGTTATAGATTACGAAGTACTTGGTTATATGGGTAGTACTTAAAGCCATGGAAATACTTGGTGTTTTGATGCATTTGTCAAAACAGGTTGGCTGAGCAGGGCAGAGTGGTACATACATGTAGTCCTAGCCTGGGAGGTTGAGGGAAAAGGATCCCAAGTTTGAGTCTAGCCTGGGCAACTTAGTGAGACCCAAGACTTTTTTTTTTTTTTTTTTAAGGACTGGTGGTATAGCTCAATGGTAAAATGTCCCCGGGTTTAATCCCCAATGCCAAAAAAGAAAAAAGAAAAAAAAAGTAGTTGACAGTATACTTAAAAGCTGAAAAGAAGAGGACTAAGACTGAGCCTTTGGGCCCTCCAATAGTAAGATGTCAGGGAAAATGAAAGGAATTAGCAAAGGAGTTTTGAGAAGTAGCTCTTGGTGAAATAGGAGTAATTCCAAGAGTGAGGTGTCCTAGAAGCAAATAAAGAAGAGGGAGTGATCAGAAGTGAAGTAAAACGAAGACTAACCAATGACCTTTTGAATTTAGAAAATGACAGGAATGGAATTGGAAAGATTATGGACCCATCTTTTGAGGAATTTTATGTAAAGAAGAGCAAGAAAAGATAGTAGCTGGGAAGTAGTAAAGTTAAAAGGTTTACTTTTTTTGTTTATTTGATTTTTTTTAATGAGAGAAATAGCAACATGCTGATAGAATGGTCCACTAGAAAGTAAAAAAAAAAAATAATTGTTTCAGGTCACCTTTGCTATTAGAATGTGCCTTAGACATCCATTTTCTTGAGCCACAACTTGTTACAGGGTCTAGTCTCCTCCAGACCTATGTTCATTTCTGTTCTCTGACAGCCAATAAATAAATTACTTGCCCACATTGTAACTAAATGGCACTACCATCAGGGCAAGGACTGGGTGTTTTACACCTAGGTCTGGTCAGGACCTTGGATATATGGGCAAATGAGTGAATGGAGGTTAGATGTGGTAATGGGTAGGATATTCAGTCATTTCTAGAAAATGAATCTGCAACTATTGAGTTAAAAAAAAAAGTGCTATGCAGAAAAGGAGAGTGAGGAATATGACACAGTTTCTGCCCTCCCTCCTCTTTGAAGATGGGAGATAAAACAGTCCACGTGAACTAATTAGAAAATGGCAAATTACGTAGTATTTGTGCAACTAGAGTCTGGTGCAGGGGTTGGCAAAGGATGAGAGGGGCTTGTGTGGAATCTGGAAGAGATGGAGGCCATGCTAAAAGGACAAATCTTTTCAGCAATGGAATATTATTTTCAAATGAAATATAAGGAACCCTGGATTCTCTCTGACCTCCTACTTCCACCTTAGGGCTCCTCTGACCAGTTCTGGGTTCTTGGGCTCCTCCCTTGAGGCCCAAGTGTCCACTGGCTAACATCTTCAAATGGTCACCATTTCCAGCAAAAACTAGATTAATTTGTTTCTTCAGTTTTATATTTTTCATATATTTTATCTAAACATCCAGTAGGCAGTATTTGCCTGCTGGAAAGAGAAGCAGATCACAGAGGGAGTAAGTAGCTAATGAACACAAAGGTAAAACTTAGTTTGACATTTAAAAATGTGTTTTATTTACATGTTAGTATAATTTTAAATAGTTACTTTTTGCTAGTAAAGGTTGCATCTTGTAGGTAAATGTGACCATCTGATATGGGCCTAAGGCATCATATCCAGGCATTCTTCAAAGAAAACAACAGTGTAGTATAAAGCTAGGATTTTTTTTTTTTTTTTTTTTTTTTGTACTGGGAATTGAAACTAGTACAAAATTGAACCCAGGGCCTCACATATGCTAGGCAAGTCCTCTATCACTGGGCTGCATCCAGAGCCCTTTTTAAAATTTGTATATTTCCAGCAGGGTCTCCCTAAGTTGCCCAGGCTGACCTTGAACTTTGTGATCCTCCTGCCTCAGCCTTCTGAGTCATTGGAATTACTCAGCTAAAGCTAGGATGTTAGAAAAGGGAATGTGACACCCAGGAACTGACATAGAGACTCAACTTCCTAACCCTAGTGATGGCCATTTCCTTCCCCTCAGTTGAAGTGACTGTCCTTCCCAGTCCCCAGCTCCTAAAACTTCATTTTCTCTGATATTATAGTAGGTGAAGGTAGCTTTTGTTGAAGAAAAAAAATCTTTAAGATCCTTGAAACACAGAGTCTCAGAACTCCTGGGATATGGTATTTTCTTCCTTTATCTCTACTTTTATAAAATGTAAATTTCTTTCTTTAAATGAGTATTGTTCAGTTTCTATTAAATTAGAATATGTATAAATGTACCTTTTCTCCCCACTGGTGCCAGGGCTCAAACCATGAAATGCAAGGCAAGCACATTACCACTGAGCTATTTAAGGCTTAGAATAATAAAGTCAAGTTTATGTTGTCTACTCATTATTCAAGGAAAATGAA
This sequence comes from Ictidomys tridecemlineatus, assembly GCF_052094955.1. Classification (NCBI taxonomy): domain Eukaryota; kingdom Metazoa; phylum Chordata; class Mammalia; order Rodentia; family Sciuridae; genus Ictidomys; species Ictidomys tridecemlineatus. The sequence goes on along the minus strand of NC_135484.1, from coordinate 56,058,642 downwards.
GCCTCAAAATGTTAACTATAAACTAAAAGTAGCCAGCCCTGGTTGTTTTTTGTTGTTGTTGTTTGTTTGTTTATTTGTTTGGTTTGGTTTGGTTTGGTACAGAATCAGGGATTGAACCCAGGGATGCTTAACTCCTGTGTCACATCCCCGGTCCTTTTTATTTTTTTGAGGCAGGGTTTCACTAAGTTGCTTAGGGCCTCGCTAAGTTGCTGAGGCTGGTTTTGAACTCATGATCCTCCTGCCTTAGGCTCCCAAGCAGCTGGGATTACAGGTGTGTACCACTGCACCCAGCTAGCTCTGTATTTTTGAGTGAGCCATACAGATAATTATTGTTGTCAGCCTTGTAATAAATGAAATAAATGGAATTAATGAAATAAATAGAAGTAAATGTAATAAATGGAAGGAAACCTGAAGAGAACCATTATCAAAGAAGTTATTACCTAAGTATAATCTTGGCACAAAGACATTTTACAGACTCACAGTATGAGGATATCAACCATGTGGAAACCCTTCTCTTATTACCAAATCATGGTCCCTAAAACCATCTTGGTGTGCTTAAGGAGGTCTGCCACCATCATAGTATGATTTCTGCTGCATTTGAGGTGAAGATAAGGGCTTGTAATCCCAGCGGCTCAGGAGGTTGAGACAGGAGGATTGTGTGTTCGAAACCAGCCTCAGCAATGGAGAGGCGATAAGCAGCTCAGTAAGACCTTGTCTCTAAATAAAATACAAAAAGGGGCTGGGGATGTGGCTCAGTGGTTGAGTGCCCCTGAGTCCCGTGGTCCTTCCCCAACCCAACATTTAAAAAAAAAAAAAAAAGGAAGTAAAAATCAGGATCAGGTCTATCCTATTTGTTTATTCCTAGCTCTGATTCACCGGGGTTGAAGGTTGAAATCATTTAGAGGTTCATTGTGGGTTTCATGAAGTCATGATCTGCTCTTTCCTTGGCATAGGAATATTATAAGGATATAGTGTATATTAATAAACAGTTTCCCCAAATTTTTCTTTTTTAACAAAAGAAAAGTCATTGAGAATTACTGTTAATATTTTTCAGTAGCAGTCAGTACCCAGAGCTAATTGGAGGGAGGGAAAAGAGTAGAACCAGTGTTTTCACACATGTTGGTGTCTTATTGAACCATTGTGACAACCCTAGGAGCTAAGCATACTAATTGCACCATGGTATGGTACTGCTCTTGGCAGGTACAGACTAATATGGCCTTGTATAGGGAAGCCTACGTATAATACTAGATATAAAGTGTTCACAGCATGTGGGTGTGATTTATGATGCTGCACTTGTGAAATAAAACTAAATTATTATTTGTTTCAGGTTACATGTGCCATGGCTATGACTAGTGTCAGATTTCTCACTGGTGTTTTAAGAAGATCAGATGCCTGGATTGGATTCTGGAGTGTTCTTCAAGGGACACCTTCTTCACATAAATTCTGTGCTTCCTGGAATCGATACTTGTATTTTTCTAGTAGCAAGTTAAATACATCAAAGTATAAAATACTTCTCCATAGTATCTTCCCTTTGAGACTCCCAGGGCTTTTGGTATCTCCAGAATATATTTTTCCATTTTCCATAAGACTCAAAAGTAATATAAGGTCTAAAAAATCCTCTAAAAAGACTGTGCAAAAATTAGAGGATGAAGAAGACTCTGATGAGGAGGGTGATCATGAGGACAGGAGTGAGCAGGAAGCAGAGCTGGAGGATGACCCTAGTGTAATCAAAGACTACAAAGACCTGGAGAAAGTTGTGCAGTCTTTTCGGTATGATGTTATCCTGAAGACAGGCCTTGATATTGGGAGAAAGTGAGTATGATGTATGTTTTATTATAAACCCAATTGTCATCTGGTTATTTTAATGTAGTATCATAAATCACTCAGCCTGTATTTATGGTAAAGAATAACCACAGATATGAAAGGACCTTATAGGTAACCTGTTTCAACTATTTCATTTTATAGATGAGAAAACTGATTCCCTAAGAAGTCAAGTGACTGTCTGCAATTCCCATGTGCCATATTTCCTTGATTCTAAGGCACAATTGAGTGTACGATGAACCATTGATTTAATAACAGCTTCTTGAGGAGAAAAGGAATCACCATATTAGATGTATATAGCAAGCATAAAAACGCACCTGGATTTCACTACAATGTGAGAAGGTACCTTTCAGAATCAACATGAGGAGTATATTGTGGTGGTTAATAATACAGGCTCTTGAACCAGACTACTGGGGTTTCAATCCTGGTTCTGTGTATGACCCTGGGCAGGTTACTTCAACTCTCTATATCTCAGTTTCCTCATCTGTCAAACAGGGATAATGGACCTCCTTTAGAGGTTAATTGCTAGGATTAAATATCTATCCAAAGCACTTATAATGGTGCCTGACACATAGTCAGTATTCAATATATGTTACATATTATGAAGAAAATTTAATGTGTTTGTAATACATAGAAATAGTAACTGTAACTTTCAGTTATTGATGGACCTTTATTTATATATTTGTTTATATGTGGTGCTGAGAATCAAACCCAATGCCTCACACATACTAGGCAAGCGCTCTACCACTGAGCCACAACCCCAGCCCCCAGAAGTTCTTTAATATGCTCATTCTCTCAGCTAGACTGACCATCATTGTCACTCATTCCTTTAGCAATCATTGATTGATTGTGTGCATACTGCATACAAGGTAAGAATTGTGGTATGAATAAATTCAGAAAGATTTCCTTATGTAATTTGTACCTTTAAGACCTCATTTAATGGCATAATTTAATTTTTTAAATCATGAAGCTTAAGAGACTCAAAAAGATTTGGGCCCATTGGTTCCCCTCTTGGCATGATGATCAGAATTTGTTGAATGTTCTCCAAAATCTGGCAAACTCATAAAGGACATCTCCTTTCCCAGAGTAGTAGTTACTGCTGTTATTATTAAATTGAACCCCAACTATCAGTCACCTGGAGTCAGATCATCAAAAGGAAATTTTTGTCTGCATCCTCTGATCTGGTTGTTATGAATGTAGTGCCTGGGTTTTCTCTCAGAGTGTAGAGCAGGTATCTGAGGGGAATTCAGTGTCCACTCACTTTGCGTATTGCTAATCACCAAGTTGTAGCCATGTAGTTGTTGCACTGGGAGAATGGAGGTTGGTATGCATGCTAAAACCTCCTATAGACAGGCACAGTGGTGCACACCTGTAATCCTAGTTACTCGGGAGACTGATACAGGAGTATCACAAGTTTGAGGCCAGGCTAGCAACGCAGCAAGATCCTGTCTCAAAATTTTTTTTAAAAAGAGGGAGGAGTCTGGGGACGTAGCCCTGTATTAGACCAAGGGTTTAATCCCTACTGACAGATACACAAAGCCTCATCTAATTATCAGCCCAACAGTACTAGAAAATCTTTGCAGTAGTTGAGCATATATTCAGAAGTGCCCTTTGGTCTCCCTGTTTTAGTTACATACAGACAAAGTTGAGTTTCACTTTCCTAGCATTCAAAATGCAGATTTTATGATGCTTCTCTCAAACCTGTATAATTATTTTGAATATATTTCTATATTTTAAAGTACTTTGACTTTTTTTTTTTTTTTGAATAGCAAAGTGGAAGATGCATTCTACAAAGGTGAACTCAGACTTAATGGGGAAAAATTATGGAAGAAAAGCAGAACGGTGAGACATTAAACTTATAATGACAGCCAGAAATTTTTGTTTATTGTTCTGCCACTACTCAGTGCTGCCCTGTTTTCCCTTACCTTCTCTTGAGGTCCTCTGTAGTTCTGGTCAGCTGGTGGGCGTTAACAACAGGCTTCAGTCACACAGACCACTTTCTCCTTTGTAGCCTTAATGACCTTGTGATGAAGAGGATTTTGGGATAAGCCACCATCAGGACTGGCAACAATCCATTAATTAAACTTCCAGGGTATTAATGTTAGCCTCCATGGAATCATAATAATTAGATTAAAAAGAAACATTTGATCCATGTAGAGGTGTTCTTTGCCCTGATGTTATCTGAGCAGATGTTCCATTCTGTTCACTTCTGCAGCCCCCACTGAGCTCTTGCTTGGGTACACTGCTCTGCGTGTACAGCAGCTTGAAAAAGATGGTCTGTATTTTCTGACAGTATTATTATTTTTGTGTTGTGGGGGTTGTTTGCTTATTTGTTTTTTTGTCGTGTAGGGGATTAAACTCAAGGGTTTGTGCATGTTAGCCAAGCATTGCCACTAACACTCTTGACCTTAAAAGAACAGAGAAAAAATATATATATATGCATATGTACACACAACATACATATCTGGGATTTTTTTGTTGTTTTGTATTGCTACTGGGGATTGAATCCAGAGGCACTTACCCAGAACTACATCCACAGCCCTTTTTACTTAGTCTAACTAAGTTGCCAGGTTGACCTTGAACTTACTTATAATCCTCCTGCCTTAGCCTCTCAAGTCACTGAGACTATAGGCATGTACCACCATGTCTGGCTGATATATTTGTTTTTTCAGTAACTTAGTGAGGCCTTAAGCAACTTAAAGAGACTTGTCTCAATTTTTAAAAAGAGGCTGGTTGGGGCTGGGGCTGTGGCTCAGTGGTAGAGCACTTGCCTAGCATGTGTGAGGCACTGGGTTAGATTCTCAGCACTACATATAAATGAATAAAATAAAGGTCCATTGACAACTAAAAAATATTAAAAATAAAAAATAAAGCTGGGGATGTGTCCAGTGATAAAAACCTCTGGGTTCAGTCCCTAGTACCACCAAAAAAAAAAAAAAAAAAAAAATATACACACACACACACACACACACACACACACACACACACACACATATATCTGGAATTAAAATATTTTCATTACTCTAATGTATCTTTGGCACGTTATGGATTGTGTTGATTTTCTTCATGCCTTTTATGTTATGAATTTTTACCATAAGTATGTGTCACATAATTGGAAAAAATAAATACTGTTAGTAAAAGTTAACCAAACACATTAAAGGGGTTAAGAGAAAGACCCTTTTTTAAAGGTTTGGAAACATAACACCTATGAGATATTGGAAGATGTCATCTCTTAATGTTAAGGAACAAATATTTCAGTGAAGTTAGATACACTTTTGGAGGTAGGTTTTATTTCATCTTCCATAATCCCCCTGGGATGGGAAACAGTAACTGTCCTGACCTGCACTGGGGTGAGCACTGAGGCATCCTACAGACCTTGTTCCCTGAGATACAGGTTCTTGCAGCTATGTAGGCAGAAGGAGGGAAAGCTCCCCCATGCTTGTCTCAGCAACCCCCTTCCCCACAAGGCCCAGGATCCTCTGAGAGCTCTTGAGTCGGCAGGTTCAGACTGGCATGTCAGCCATTGTTCAGTGAACTGCATAAAACCAGGTGCTCCAGATAGGCCCTGCTCTGCCCTTAATTGCTTTCTCCCCAGTCACAGTATTCCAAAGGCAAGACCTGTTCTTGGAGTATGGAATGATTACTCCCTGCACACCCTGCCTCTCTGCTGGGGCCTCATTTACAAACCCCACAAGCCTATTTTTCTCCCTCCGCTTTGAGATATTGTTAACTAAGGCCTAATTGCTGCTGCTTCATTCTGCCATGGGTGTTCTGTTGTCTCAACTGCCTTCCAGATTTCTCCTGAGGGTCAGCAAAGGCAGAGACCAGCATTAACACTCAGCTGCCTTGTTACTAGGAGGCCTGGTAGCCATAGAAACTGCAGCTAAGGGGAGATTTGAAATGTAGATATTTGGAACAGCCAGTAATCCCAGCCAGTTTTGCTTTGTGTCTGCTAAAGGACAGGGCCTGGGAGGGGAATAAAGAATGCCTCGCTTTCCTTGGCCTGCTCCATAGAGCCTGTGTCTGGCTGCTGGCCCCGGAGGGTCAGGCGCTTGCCGGATGCTGCAACTCCAACCCTGGCTGCCTACAGCTGGACAAAGCTTTTCTGTGAGCTGCAAAATAAGTGGGATCCAGATTGCTGTAGGTGCTGAGTAGCTGTTGACAAACAGTAGGTATGAGGAGCCCAAATGTGGGGTTGATGTCTTCCTAAACTCACCTCTCCCCTGATCATCTGGGCACAGGAGAAACATCCCTAGCCTCTCTCTGCCCCAGAAGGAAGCCACCAAAGGGATTCAGGGATTCACTTTTCAACTGCACGATAACTGAACCGTGTATCTTTGAAAGGATGTAAAGAATATTGCCTTTTATTTGTATACCCTTTTGTATCACATGCACTTTTTATTAAAAATGAATTTTAATGAAATAAATTTATACAAAAGAGGTAAGCAGTTTCCAGGCCTTGTATTTCTTTTCTATTTATTTATTTATTTATTTATTTATTTATTTATTTATTTATTTATTTATTTATTTATTTTGGCAGTATTGGGGATTGAACATAGGGGTGCTGTACCACTGAGTTACATTGTCAGCTCTTTTTATTTTAATTTATTTTGAGTTTTAAGTTGCCACGGCTGGCCCCAAATTTAGAGGCCAGCTTGGAGCTGGCCCAAGTCTTACATTTCTGATTGAACCCAACAGAACTATAGGAGGGCAGAGCCCCTCCAGATGATGCCTGTGTCCATTCTTCATAGTTAAGGAGAGAGCAGTCTTTTTGTTCTTTTTAGATATACGTGACAGTAGAGTGTATTTTGCCATATTATACATAAATGGAATATAACATTCTAACTAGTATTCCATTCTTGCGGTTGTACATGAAGTGGAATTACACTGGTCATGTATTCATATATGAAAATAGCAAAGTTATGTCAGATTCACTCTACTGTCTTTTCTATTCCCATCCCCCCTCCATCCCTTTCCTTCAAGGGAGAGCAGTCTTGATGCCTGACTGTAATTTGAGTCTGTTTCTCAGCCCAGAGGAGAAGTCATTGATTTAAAATTGGCCCCTGCCTTGAGAGTTTTGCATCTAGCTACTAGGTGCTTCCCAGAATGACCAGTGTAGAATGGTGGCTAGTAGGTAGGCATGTGCATGTTGAACATCAAAGTTAGACCTGCAGAGGACTTGGGTGGGTGGGAGAATAGATATGGGGTTGTCCTGATGAGGTACAAATATTTTGATTGTCTAAAGTTGTGTCTGCTGCAGAGAATGTAATTGAAAAATAAGGTAAAAGTCAGCATTTGACATCTTGTGGGTTTTTTAAAATATTTTTTTAGTTGTAGATGCACACAATATCTTTATTTATTTTTATGTGGTGCTGAGGATCCAACCCAGTGCCATACACATGTGAGGAAAGTGCTCTATCACTGAGCCCCAGCCCCGGTCCTGCGCTTTTTTTTAAGAATGAATTTTTTAATATCTTTAATTGTAGATGGACACAATAGCTTTATTTTTGTGTGTGCTGAAGATCAAACCCAGTGCCTCACGTGTGCTAGGCAAGTGCTGTACCCCTGAGCCACAGCCCCACTCCTTTGCTGTCTTTTTTTTTTTTTTTTTTTTGTACTGGGATTGAACTCCAGGGGCACTTTACCAATGAACTACATCTCCAACCCTTTTCATTTTGAGACAAAGTCTCACTGGGGCCTCGCTAAATTGCTGAGGCTGGCCCAGAACTTGTGATCTTTCTGTTTTAGCCTCCCAGGTTGCTGGGATTACATGTGTGTGACATCCTGCCCAGCAATATCATGCTTCTTAACTGACGCCCTCTAATAGGCTGTTAAATAGCCATGTAGACTGTATAGACCACCACACATAGGTTGTTCCCCACCATTGGGAGTGTTTGGGAGGCCTGTTTTTTTAGCAGGCTCTGGCAACTGGGTCTGTTTAGTCCCTTCTTGAGCTTCTGGGAAGATTCCGTGAGATCCTGAGCCACTTGGACCCGGTAATCTGTCACAGGTTCTTCACACCCTCAGCACAGGCCTGAGATTTCAGGACTTTGAACGGGTAGGACTGCCCTAGGGTGTGCCTTGAGGAGCTCAAGCCAAAATTCCCTTTTGGCAAGAATGGGTTTGACCCACAGTATCCAACGCCACCTTTGTGGGTGGAGGCTTGTCACTGTGATTGTATGGCATCACTTGGGCAAGCTAACACTGGTGTGTTTTGTTTGTTTTTGTTGGTGCTGAGGATTGAACTCAGGACCTCGTATGTGCTAGACAAGTGCTTTTACCACTGAGCCACATCCCCAGCCCTGGGCCAGCTAACACTGGAAAAGCAGTTTCTTTACTTCCTTTTCTCTGCAGCTGACTGTTGTCCATAGTGAATGATTTCCAACACACTGCCCCAACTCCATTTTATGTAAGTCACCTGGATTAAAAAATCAATGAAAATAGCCAGGCGCAGTGGTGCACACCTGTAATCCCAGTGGCTCAGGAGGCTGAGAAAAGAGGATTACAAATTCAGGGCAAGGACTGGAGATATGTCTCAGTGCTAGAGTGTCCCTGGGTTAAATCCCCAGTGTCATGGCCTTGCCTGTAATTCAAGTGACTCAGGAGGCTGAGGAAGGAGGATTATAAATTTGAGGCCAGCCTCAGCAATTTAGGGAGACTGTCTCAAAGAAGGACTTGGAGATAATATAGCTTTAGTAGTAAAGTACCCTGAGGTTCAGTCTCTAATATCATGATAATCCCAGTGACTCCTGAGGCTGAGGCAGGAGGATTGCAATTTCAAAGCCAGCCATTTTGGCCAGCCCAAGAAGACTGGGGAAGTAAAATGTCCCTGGGTTCAATTCCTGGTATCCTCCAAAAAAATAAATAAATAAATAAGTTGAAGCGTGGTGTTGGAAATTATCCTTCTAGTACATGTGGTAATTTCTGTGCACAAAGATCGTGTTCCACCTTCTTTATCTTGCCAGTATCTCCAATATGTCCATTCGAATATTTCCTAAATCATCCACAATCAACATATTTGAATGATTCCACACACAGAAACTGCCCACCCACAAGCAGCCAGTTGCCTAGCTCTGAAGAATACTGGCTGCTGTTGAGTCCCTGTGTGTGAGGCACCCTTTTGGGGAGGCTCTTTCACTCTAAGGCACAGGAAAGGGTGACAGATTCAGAGGAGTCAAAGCCCTTTCTTACCTGCCCACCTGGATAATGATCACCTGATCACAAGGAGAAAAACAGATGTCTGCATAGGCCTGGGTGTCCTGAAACATAATGAAGGTTCATTTTCTTATTCTGTTCAGGTGAAAATAGGAGATACATTGGATCTTCTCATTGGAGAGGACAAAGAAGCAGAAACAGAGACAGTGATGCGGATTCTCCTGAAAAAAGTGTTTGAAGAGAAGACTGAAAGTGAAAAATACCGAGTGGTGTTACGACGGTGGAAAAAGTTAACATTGCCTAAGAAGAGTATGTCTAAATAAATGGATTGTTTTTTATCCATGAAGCTGCTTTCTAATGGTGGGGGAAGGAGCCAACATTTTAAAAAAAAAAAAGGGGGGGGACTTTTTACTAAAATAAAGTTCTCTTACCATTAGAGGAATCTGCAGAGCATTTTGTGAAGATTAGGAGACACTTCCTGGCCAGTGTTTCTCTCCAGACTGGATCTGTGCTGCTTTCCCCCTCATGGTGGAGAGAACCTTTTGCCCAGAGTAAGGTGTGTTCTGGAGGAGCAAAGCCCACGGAGGGCTTTAATGACCTGCCTCCTGCTTCCCACACGACCTACCTCACGAGTCATTATGAAATAAACTGCCTTGTTGTTTCCTAGGATTTTTATTTGAAATTTTCCCCTGCCCTGGGGCCAGCTTCCCCAGGCTCAGGCTTCTTATGGCAAAACCAGCAAAGGAAAGGTTGCCCTTCAGTTTATTACAGAAGCTTTGGGAGGTCCCTTTCTTCACCTGTCTCCTAAATTACCAACACAACTGGCCCTAGTTTTCCTTCAGAAATCTGGATGAGTGAAGTTGTTATAACTAATTCCATCCAGGCTAGGGCCCATTTGAAATTGTTTAGAGAATGCGTCAAATTAAGGTAGGCAGAATATTGTAGAATGGTCCTAAGTTAATGTTTTCTACAAGCCAGGCAGACATAGTATGCACCTGTGATCCCAATAATTCAGGAGGTTGGTGCAGGAGAATCACAAGTTCCAGCTGAGGCTGGGCAACTGAGTAAGTCTCTATTTCGAAAGAAAAAAATATAAAAGGCTGGAGATGTAGCCCAGTAGTGGAGCATCCCTGGTTCAATCCCCAGTTCTGGAGGAAAAAAAAATGTTCCTTTTTACATCTTTGAAAAAAAAATTATATATACATACACATACCTCATGTGGTTCACCAAGCCTAAAATATTTACTATCTGACCCTTATCGGGAAAAGTGACCCCTATTTTAGGGTGATAAGTAGAGGATTTACTTTTCAGGTAAAAGTAGGAAATAAACAGTTTTTAACCAAAGAGAAAGTTTAACCAAACAGATTAATTATTCTATTTCTCAGGAACCAAACCTATACAGAATATAGTAGCAGTAGAGGGACACCTATACTCTATGTCATCCACTAAGAGGGCATCTGCATAAATAGTCTGGTCTGTAGGTTCTCAGGAACTATTTCCTACCATTAGGAAAGGTCAGCTCCACAGGGAGAGACTGAACAGTCAGTCACATCAAAAGAGCTAGCTGTGTGGGTTTTGTTGTTTTGCACTGGGGATTGAACCCAGGGGAGCTCTAGCACTGAGGTGCATCTCCAGCCCTTTTAATTTTTGAGACAGGGTCTTGCCAAGTTGCTGAGGGCCTTACTGAATTGCCAGGCTGGCCTTGAACTTTCTATCCTCCTGCCTCCGCCTCCCAAATCCGTGGGGTTACAGGCATGCACCACTATGCCTATCGCTCCTTTGTTTGCTCTCCTGAGAATCAAGGCTGACAGTGAATGGAAACGTCTGTAGTCCAAAGCAATGGATGTTTGGGCCCATGAGTCTGAGGTCTTTCACCAGCTCATTTTTAATTTTTTTTTAGAAGACTCAGGAAAATTTGATTTTTATTTGAAAACTTAAAACTCTTGGGAAGAAATAATATATACTATGCAGTGTAAGCTTTTCCATAATTTCCATAGCTTACAATTATAATTTAGTCAATGATATTTCTATACTTTTTTCTCATCCTCTTTTCCCAGTCCATCTCCCTCTCTTGAATTCTTTTTAGAAAATGACTAGAAGCCTCAGAGGCCTAAAGTCTTAGATGGCAAGGGGTAGGATAATCTAGTGGTTTTTCAGGGTCCTAGTTTTTAGGCCCACCCTTGCCATTAGCCAGTTGGGTTGCTTTGATCATAGTTTTACCTCACCCTCTCTCAGCCTCACTTTCCTCATCAGTCAAATGGGGACCAAGATACTGAGTGCTCTCTTTGTGTCTCCAGAGGAGAAAGAAAGTCAAAACATTAAAGAACCTGTAATCTCAGTAGCTTGGGAGGCCAAGGCAAGAGGATCACAAGTTCAAAGTCAGCCTCAGCAAAAGCAAGATGTAAGCAACTCAGTGAGACCTGTCTCTAAATAAAATACCACATAGGGCTGGGGATGTGGCTCAGTGGCCTAATGCCCCTGAGTACTCTGGTACCCCACCCCCACAAAAACAAAAAAATTAAACAAGGTGAGATGAGTTGAGCAAGAATGGCCATCTGAAATGCTGATGGGAGCATTTAGTAAATAGCACCTCAGCTTAGGTACATGGCAAGTTTGACCCATTCCCAAATAATATTTTTAAGAATCAAAATAAGGACATCTGTTGACAGAGAATGGGGTATGGTCATAGCACATGGCAAAAACTAGTTCTTGCATAGTTGTCTACATAGCACAGGGCTCTGAACATATTTATGAAACAGTAGCAGAAACATACAAGCAATTCATAAAGATTTAGGGAATTCCTGTTACTCACTCATTACTTGCCTTTTAATGTGGTTCTGGCAAGCCCTCAGTGAAAATGTGACCAATATAATGAAAAGATTAAAGAAAATACTTTGACACACTCTTAACACAGTGGTTCTCAACTGGAAGTAATTTTTCCCACTGGGGACATTTGGGTAATGTCTAGGGCATTTTGGGTTGTCATGATGGAGCTAGTGCTGTAAACATCAGTGGGTGGGGCTGGGGTTGTGGTTCAGTGGCAGAGTGCTCACCTAGCACGTGTGAGGCGCTGGGTTCCATCCTCAGCACCACATAAATAAATAAATAAATACATAAATAAAAGGTATTATGTCCATCTACAACTAAAAAAAGAAATACATATTTATACACACACACACACATATATATATATACATATAAACATCAAATGGGTGAGCATGGAGGAAGGATGTGGGACATTCTACAATGTAATGTACACATGGCCCCCACAAAAAAGGATGATCTGACTTAAATGTCAACAGTGGTGAGGTTCAAAGGCCCTGTTCTAATAGGATAAGAAAAGATGTATATTTTTAAAAATTATATATAGCCTTATATATTATAGCATTTATATTTTCTAGCAAAATATATATATAAAATTTATATACATATATGTGTATATATATATATATATATATTTTTTTTTTTTTGATGGTGCTGGTGCTAGTACCCAGGACCTCGCTATAGTGCCGCGCTATATGCCCATCCCATGGTTTTAAAAATATGTAGTTCTCGCTTTCCAGGAGAGTCTGAAAATGCTTCTGATGTATGCAGTTTTTAAAAGATGAACAATTTAAAAAATTGTTTTGGAAAAGACCCATTCTTTCTCTTTTACCAATAATGATTATCCTTTCAAAAAGAAATCTCTTCTCTAGGAAACCCGATGCTAATGACACTTCCTGTCAAGTAACATTTACATAAGTGAGTAGGCAATAGTTTATCTTTTAACCATTTTGGAGGGGCAGGAAATAGACATTTGGAGATAATTCTCCAGTCATTTGTTTAGACATTAATGGTTGGGGAAACAGAGACGTAACTACTATTTTTTCAAGAAACTAGAAGAAAGGAGATTTCAGCTGGGGTGTGAGGGTGGTGTATGTTCCATAAAATTTCCAAAAGGGTATGCATTGCGTATTATGCAAGTGAAATAATATTTCACTAAAGTTTTACCTTACCTTGGGAGAATTTTGGCTTCAAAACATTACAAAAAGTTCCTATCAGAGAATTTTCCATCCGCAACTTATTGAAGATCTCCAAAGAGGTAGTGAAGACAGTGATGAGTTCCCATGAGCAAAGCAGGCACCTGCATCTCCCAAACTCTGCTTCAGTGAGTCCTGTGGACAGCTCCAATCAGCCACCCGAGGGCTTTTACCTTGGAACTTGGCAAACACTGCAAATCAGGGTTAATTTTTTCCCGTTGGAGAAGCAGTTGTTAAACATTTACCAACAACACAAGAATTTTTCCATTAGGAAAAACCTTGGCACCAATGTCCACACCTTTGGCACTTTCTCCCTCCTTGCGTATTTCCACATACCCTCCTGCCCTATTTTGCTGACCATTTTACTGTGTTTAATGTGGACATTTTTGTTTGTATTCCTTCTTGTGAAATATTTTGCTGTTCTGCATAAGTGTTGTTTTTTTAAAGAGAGAAGGAGGGGGAGAGAGAGAGAATTTTTTTTTAATTTTTATTTTTTAGTTATCAGCGGACACAACATCTTTGTATGTGGTTCTGAGGATCGAACCCGGCCCACGCATGCCAGGCGAGCGCGCTACCACTTGAGCCACATCCCCAGCCCAGCATAAGTGTTTTAAGATTTCCTAAGTGCACTGTTATGTGTTTCCTTTCGTATTTTACTTCTTTCACTCCGAATGGTTTTTAAGATCTGTCTGCGGCACTGTACCTACATCTAATCACTGCTGCCTCCAAGTGCATCGAACACATTTTACCTCCTCTCTCCCCTAAGGACACTGTCCCAGATTGCACCCACCTCCTCCCCTCATCACAAATAACAGTGCTGCTGACTTCCAGGATGCCTGACTGGCTGCCTTCCACCAGCCCCACACCAAAGTGCCAGCAGTCCTGTCGCCTCACCTGGCCCATGGCATCATCCAGCTCACTTTTTGCCAGCGTGATACAGGTGTGAAGAGGTTATTTGTAACATGCGCTCTTCCCAAATTCTTTTTTCTTAAACACACAAGCCCTCCCAGCCCTTTGACAGCCGCAATGGCCTGATTTAGGACATCCCAATATTCTTTTTTTTTTTTTTTTTTTGATACCAGGGATTGAGCCCAGGGGCACTTAACCACTGAGCCACATCCCCAACCCCTTTTAAAATTTTATTTGGAGACAGGGTCTTGCTGAGTTGCTTAGGGCCTCACTGAGTTGCTGAGGCTGGCTTTGAACTCAAAATCCTCCTGCCTCAGCCGCCCATGCTACTGGGACTATAAATGTGTGCCACCATAGTCAGCCCAATATACTTACTGATTCCATCCCAGAGATGCCAACTACACTCAGAGGACCGCCTATCCTGAGATTTTATTTATTTATTTGTGGTATAGGGATTTGAACCCAGGCATACCTTACCACTGAGCCCCCATCCTCAGCCCTTTGTACTTTTTCATTTGGGACAGGGTCTCACTAAAATGCTGAGACCCCCCTGCCTCAACCTCATAAATCACTAGGTAACAGGCGCACACCACTATGCACTTGTGCCTGAGACTTTATTCTTAAAAGCTGGCTAGATCTTCCCCAAGACAGACAACTGAAGGCCTAAAGACTGCAGCCAGGGAAGAACAATGGGTGTCTAAAATGGTACTTTCTGGGCAGTCATAGTGACCCATTCCTGGAATCCCAGCAATCCAGGAAGCTGAGGCAGGAGAATCACAAATTGGAGGCTAGCCCCAGCAACTTCGTGAGACCCTGTCCCCCAAAATAAAAAGGGCTGGGGGTGTAGCTCAGTGGTAGAGCACCCCTGGGTTCAATCCCCAGTACTGCAAAAATAAAAAAATGAACAAATAAGTAAATAATAAAATGGGCACTTTCTATTTAGAGGCTCAGAAGGAAACATTCATTTCCAAGGCTGCACTCAGAGAAGTCACCATCAGACACTTCTTCATAGAACATACTGAGATTGTTCTTTAGGATTGTAGGGGAATCTTTTAATTCTCAATTTAGACACATAGAACCAAAGGTGAGTCTGAAATGAAATGGGCCAACCCTCTGGATTTGAGCAACACAATCTGTATTAACTGCCTGAAGTGAGGGCACCCATCCCCACCGGCCTTACATGTGCTGAAGAATATGCCTCTTCATGCGTGGACCTGTGCCGGTGCTAAGATTTTGGCTTGTCAAAACTAAGGAGTCAAATGTCTAATGCCTTGTGTCAGAAATAGCACAAGCTGAATACCAGTAAGACCAGCACTAAGGAACCCTGCCGTCAGCACTTAGCACTTAGGCACACTTAGCAACTGTTTCCCTCTGTGAGAAGCAGGGGAGTCAGGAAACCAAGTCGTCCTGCAGGTGTGCCTCAGGCCAGAGCCAGCAGATCCTATCTGCAGGGCCCGCAGCTGTCTGCACTGAGGGGAGGAAGCAGGGTTCCCGTCTGGTTAGACCAACATACACCTGGAAAATCAGCTTTAGGCAAGAGATGTCAGGTTTTTGCTATTTACTGCCAGAACGTTCTTTCCAATGGGCTCAATTGGGCTCAAGCATCAACTCATGTGGTTGGGAGTCATTAAAATTGTAGAACAGTGCCCAGTAGGTAGCTAGTTCTCCAAATATATTTGCTGAATGAATGAGCCACCTTTAGAGGCAGACATGATCCTTACTGCATTCCTTATTCTCCTTTCTACAGCACTGAAATGTCTCCTGGTTCTTGCTTTCTTCAGCCTTTTTCTATAAAACCAACCTCCCTTGCTTGGCTCATCTGAATACTTATTCTATTTTATGGAATGAAGTGTTGCCCAACTCTAGAAACAAGAAGAAGGAAAAAAAAAAAAGTTTCCTAAGTCAAACTCACTGTCACTAGGGTAGAACCAGAAGCCCCACTGTGGACAGTTAGCAAAACCCCATGTTAAATAACAGGGATCAGTAGGCAGAGAGCTGAAGAAATTGGCTCACTCTGTACAGGAGCAGCAGCATAGAAATCAAAAGCATAATCCTTGGAGTCAGCCTCCCCCAGCTCTACCAGCTCTAGTAGGTTTGATAACCTTGGCCACAGTATCAAACCTGGAAGCTTCAGTTCTGTAAAATGGGTTTATTTGGAAGAGCACATGAAATAACATAAAGCAATTTCCTAGCACATCCCTGACCCCATTATAGAGCTCAAAAAATAGGAGGCATTTCTGTAATTTAAGGACTTGTTATTTAAGGATCCATGGTCACTTCTGAATTGACAGTTGTCACATTGCAAGAGCTCCTAGAAGGGAGGTTGTGGCACTGCATGCTCTCCACTTCTGTCAAGGTCACAGTTCATCATCTGCATCACAAAGACTTAATTTATGAATTGGTACTGGGGATTAAACCTAGTGCCCAGTACTCAGGGATCTCTATGAGCTATGTCCCTAGTTCTTATAATTTTTTGAGGCAGGCTATCACTGAGTTGCTGAGGTTGACCTTGACCTTGTGATTCTCCTGCCTCAGCTTCTGGATTAGCCAGGATTCCAGATGTGCACCATCAAACCCAATACAGACTGTTTTGAAGAACAAATTAATTCTTCTTCCTTAAAATCAACAGCCTTCTCCATACTGAATGTTTTATCAAATGCCATTGTATTCAGCCGGTGCCCATAACACCTGCTGTTGAAGCATTGTAAACTTGACTCTTTCCAATGACTTAAAAGCTGAAAACTCATTTTCCAAGCTAAATTAGTTAAACAAGAGTTTTATATGAAGACAATAGGAAACCACTCGTTTCAGCTCAGATCTTGTTTCTTTCCTGTGTGTGGCACTGGGCACTAAACCCAGGGCCTCACACATGCTAAACAACGGTGCTACCACTGAGCTACAATCCCTAGCTCCAGTTTTTTTTTTTTTTTTTTTTTTTTTTTTTTGGTACTGGGGATTGAACTGAGGGGCACTTAACCATGATGCCACAGCCTTGGCACCCTGCCTTTTAAATTATTTTTATATAGTTGTAGACAGCAAGTCTTTAGTTTATTTATTTGCTTTTTACGTGGTGCTGACAATCGAACCCAGTGCCACACGCATGCTAGCCAAGTGCTCTGCCACTGAGCTACAGTCCAGGCTCCTCAGCCCCTTTTTATATTTTATTTAAACAAGTGGCTAGCTGAGTTGCTTAGGGACTTGCTAAATTGCTGAAGCTGCTTTGAACTCGTGATCCTCCTGCCTCAGCCTCCCAAGCCACTGGGATTACAGGCTCAATCAACCGTGCAGGTCTTGCAAAATTGTGAGGCTGGTCTCACTCTAGCCTTAGCCTTCTGAGTAACTGGAATTACAGGACTCAGACCTGTTGCTCATAAAGTACTCTCTGTTTTGGTAATATCTGCTACATCAGACTTTTGGAGGATGGAGCAAGCAATATTTTAAAAAGCCCCCTGGGATTCTGATGCAGATAAACCTTGAGACATTGCTATAGTGGCTGCTGGTGGAATCCCATGGAGATCCCTCTACAGGCACGCCTACCCCCTGGCTGCTGAAGGTCAGCTATTCATCACTATGGTGGCCCCTTCTGGAGCACTGCCCTTGGCTGAAGGGAGCCACCTTGCCAGCTACTACCTTTCCCAGAAAGACCTCGGACAATGGCCACCCAGCCCCTTTGCCTCAACTAGGACAAATTCTGGCATATATTATGGCATATCCTCCTCAGGCAAGGGAATACAGCTAGACTACAGGCAGGACCAGACTCCTGGTTCCCTCAGCCTCCTCTTTTGAGTTGCCCTGCCTGTCTCTGCCTCTCCCAAGGTATCTGATCTACAGCCACTACTTTTACAATCACAAAAAATTTACTCCCTTGCTATTCTAGGATATGTCTGTCTGTCCACAATCACTCCTATGATTTCACCCAGGGCGATTCTAAAACCAGCACATCTGTATCTCACATCGGACCAGAGGGAGCTAACAGGATGTGGTGATAGAGGCCGACCAATGACTTGAAATTGTTTGGGGATCTGAACCTTGGGGTGTTGTGGCTCAGCGGGTATTTAGCACCCAAGATGGTGTGGTGTGGGATCAAATCCTGGCACATTCACCAATTGTGTGAACTTCGGCAGGAAACCCACTGCTCCCTAACCCTTTGTGGGCCTTGGTTGAGATGCCCTAGATACTATGGGGGTACTGGCTCTCACCCTTTATCAGGGGACAATTACGAAACTTACCTTACAGGTCTCTGCAAAGGATTACATGCGTCCTCTAGGTACAACTGTGTGACTGGTGCAGCCGTTTCGGCCAGCAGACAGTGAACGTTCCTTCCCCTCCCCACCAGGGACCGTGCATTTCAGCTCTCCCTGGAAGCTTCTTGCTAGTGCAAAGCTCATAATTAACTTGGAATGGAGTTCTTATTTCTGAGAAGTAGAGCTCTTAGGTATGCATTCATCTATTAAATTACTTCAGACTTTCTTTTCAGTAGAAAACAGACACCTGCAGCCAGAAGGGACTTTAAAAATGTTTAGCCTTCCTTAGTCAAGGGCAGTGGGGCATGACTGCAGTTCTAGAGGCTCAGGAGGCTGAGGCAGAAGAATCACCAAGTTGAAGGCCAGCCTTAGCAACTTAGGCCCTATCTCAAAGTTGGAAAAAAAAAAATTAAAAGGACTTAGGGGTATAGCTCAGTGGTAGAGCAACATCTGTGTTCAATTTCCAACACGCACGTGCGCGCGCGCGCACACGTACACATGTGTTCACCAGGATGACTGCCCACAAAGTTTAAAGCACAGATATGTCAGTCAAATAGTTTTTGGAGCTATCAAATCAGAAATAAGAGGGTGGGAGTGTACCTCTGGGGTAGATGCATGAGGTTCTGAGTTTAAACCCTAGCACCATAAAGAAACAACTCCCCATCCCGGGAGCACACTCACAGTAAGAAAAAGGCTCCAATAAGGAGCCACAATCTGTTTACATTTTGTGATCCTCAGGCTTATTTTTACTATAAAATATTGAAGATCATTCATTTATAGTTAGCCGAGGACAAGAGAACGTGAGGGAAAACATGCATTTTTGCTATCAAAAACCATGCATTTCGCCAGGCATGGTGAGGCACACTCAGGAAGCTGAGGCAGGAGGATCGAGAATTCAGCAATTTAGTGTGGCCCTAAGCAACTCGGAGAGAACGTATCTCTAAATAAAACACAAAAAAGAGCTGGGGATGTGGCTCTGTGGTTAAGCGCCCCTGGGTTCGATCCCTGTACCAAAAAAAAAAAAAATCATGCATTTTTTGTTATCAATTAGTTTTTAATAACTCATTAGCTTTGATGAAATACATCCCATTTAATCCAAAGTGAATAAAAAAAAAAAGAGGTTAAAGTTATGTGATGCTCTGCTAGTTTGGCAGGGCTGGCCTGGCACCTAACCAGGAAAGGTAAAAAAAGGTCAAAAGAGTTTCCCACTGTGTGGCCAGGAAGTGGTTTGTGTAAAAGCTGGATTGGAGGACTTATTTAGTGACTTCTCAGTCATTCAGCTGTGGCCAAACTGAAACCCCGAGATGTACCCCTGACACCCTGAGAGTGGAAGCCCGAGGAGCTGAACCCCCCAGAACATTCATTCCCTTCCCTGGGAGGTGGGCAGGAAGTCACACAGAAGGACAGACAGACCAAGTCATGTTCTAAGAGGCCAGTGCCTTAAGGAAATAAGATGTTAGCAGACCAGAGTTTTTCTTATTTTTAAAACATTTTATATAACTCATAAAACAGTGCTTGTATAAAAATTCACACAAAGTTGCTAGAGAGCATACAATTTCCAAAAATGTTGTGGGTTTTTGTTACATTCAGTTTTCTAAAGATGCACTCAATTCAATGGTAATATGCAGACATTATGCGATATTTCATTATCTTTGGTAAAACTATTCTCATTATTTTGTCTCCTCACAGTATTAACTCTGATATCCGCTTTGTGCAGGGTCTGCTCTCACTAGGATGTCAGAAAACATTAAGGCTGGATCTACTAGAGGCAAATGTTCCCAACAGCAGGGACACCCCTGGCCCCCAACCCCACTTCAGAATCGTCACCACAGCCAGACAAGGCAAGAGCTCAATGACCTCCAACCAGGGGTCTCAAGAACCCTTGGGGGGGGAGGTGGAAACTGAGGCCATCTCTACAGGAACCCAAGTGGCCATGCTGCGGTGTGGTCAGGCAGCAACGCTTACCAACTCTCACCATTTTAACAGCCAATCCAGTCACCACTAAGTAGATCCCATTGGTTGGTTGATAACTGCTGCTGATATGCCCCCTAACTTGAAAGGAAAGCAAGGTTTGGAGCCAACACTGAAGGGGGAGGGGCACACTCGTGCTAGTGACACAGACACCACTTGATTCCCTGTCAAACTTCTGTCGTCATGTAGACACAGCCATGTGAACTGAAGCAGGATCCGAACACTGAGTACATTCATGACTATCTTCATACATTCTTCAACAACTTACTAACAGAGAAAACCATGACCACTACCACCTACCGTGACTTACTATTTTACTTAACGTCAGAATGTGTCTGTGCTAATTCTTTAGTCCTTGGGATACAAGGCAGAAAATAATCCAAAACACAAACAAGTAAAAACCAAAGAATTAAGATGGGGAGAAGGATGGGGTGATGCCAACAGATTTTATGGAACACATTAAGTTCTGAAAAAATAAGTATTTTGTACTTCTATTGCTTCATGTAAAAAAAAAAAAAAAAAAAAAAAACATGCCCACCGGAGCCACCTGTATGGATGCAGAAGTGAGGACACCATACAGACAGAACACAATCCAGGGGGACAGGAAACGCTCCCAGAGTGTGTCCACCTCTCTTCACTGAAAGGGACTGTAGGATATTGGGGGTCGTGGGGTGAGTTACACAAGGGTGTTAAGGAAACCACCAAAATACAGTTTCCAAAAATTTAACATGCTCTAGGTAACAAAGAGACATATTTAATTTCTAGAACCTATTGACTTCAATGTTAAGCAAACAGGAACTTTTCAAAAATTAACAATTGATTGTGCTTCTGAAGTTGCAGGGTCATATTCACCCTCTAGAAAGCAGGGCAATTTTCACATGGCTTGGAATCCTCTTGGATACATCCTAGAGACCAGAAAAAAATTCCATGGGACCCCCCCAACTAGTGGGGCCTGCAGGAGAGTGCCACAGCCATCTTTGGGTAGGGCGCATGCACGTGTGTATGTAGTGGAAAGACTAAGGCAGAAAGAAAAGCCCAAGTGAGCAGGGAAGTGAGTCTGCTGGTTGCCCCAGTTCCTTCACAGGCACAAAGGCAAACGAGTATTCACTGAGGTCCCCTTCCTCTCACTTAAGTTTTCTAGTAAGGAGAAGTGTGTGTGTGTTTGCGTGTATGGGTATGTGTGACAGAGTCACTAAGTCCCTGTGCATTTTTCAATTCCAAAAATTCAGGTTTGCAGTTTTAACAGAAATAATCTGTAAATGATACTGAAGAGGCATTTTTAAGTGGCTCAAGATTCTGTTATATAAACAAATGTCTACTGAGTGAAGGCAAAATTTATGTCATATAGCTACTGGAACTAAAGTTCTTAACTATATGAGGAAAATTCACAGGTTATTTCTATTATATCTGCATTTTAAGGTAGCAAAATATTAAACCATTAGGGTATTAAATCTGTAACCTCCCACAAGGCTTTATGACTATCCTGTGTGGGTCGATTTCCCAGGTCTCTGGTAAGATGCATCCAGTTTGGGTTAGACTGCTCCCTTTCTTTCTTCAGCATCTGGCCCCCAACATAGGGCAAGTAAAAGTTCAGTCTTTAAAGACCTGACCAGCTGGGGAGTTTCCCAACTGGCGCCCCTAGAGAGCAAACTGCCGGCTTGGAGCAGTGTGACCTTCCCAATCAGTGGGGAGGGGAGAGATGTACACCTAGAAGACAGGGCATGGGCCAGGGTAAGATAGTAGAACCTTCTAGAGGACCCAAGGGGAAAGTTCTGAGTGAACCTGGGAAGGGACATGGGAGCCCCATTTGAGATGACCTGTGCCCTTTCAATATCAGGTATCCTCAAGAGGGCCCCAGGCCTGGGCCTGCCCAGAGGCATAAAGATGCCATGCTAATGGGAGGAGCTAATGCTGAGGTCTGGGGAAGTCACCACACAGCTCCAAGACCTGCATTTTGTACAAATACCCGCACAGAAAGTAAACAGTTCTTGGTGAACTCAAAGAAGCCCACCCTTCAATCAACAAGAAGCCAAATGCTCACACACATTATTTTCCAAGAAAATGAATCTGCCCCTCCAATTAGCACCCATGTGTGGAGAGGGAATAGGGGGCCAGGGAAGGACACAGCTCAAATGGAGGCATTGTGTGAATGTGTGTTTCCAGGTGTATCTACATTCATATCATCATCCAGTGTTCTCATCTACAGAGTGAGCACAGCATTCTACTGACGCGCAGCACATCTCCTTCCCGGGGACCACAGCAGAAGGAAAAACTTGCACATCGTCAGAAAGGACTTCAAGCTATTCCTATCATCCCCTCTACTGCCATCCAAGGGGCATCGAGACTCCTCCAAAATCAGATGTCATAGACAAGGTCAGTAAAATCAGTCTCTATGCCACCTGAAGCTATGATTACCCATCATGCACAAACATGGCACTTCTAAAAAATTCATAAATCTCTGAATCATCTTTTAAAATCCCAGCAACTGAAATTATCTTACAGTACTTCATCTCAAATACTTAAAAAGATTTTCTAAGTAAAATGGCCCCCAAAGAGCCCAATGATTTTTTTTAAAAAGGGGTTCATTTTAATTAAAAAAAGAAGAAAAAGTTAAAAATGGAAGATGTAAAGTGTGGGGAGAGGACCAGAAGCTGCTGAATTTGCATTTTGGATTGTGAGGGACAGGAAAGGGCACAATCAAGAAGAGAGGACCTACTCGGCTAGTCCCTCTGCTGACAGCCTGGCTCCTCCCAAACTCGGGCTGTGCCACCAGGGAATACAGGGCAAAGTCAAGAGACCAAATTCAAGGCTGCTTTCTCATGGGTGGGTGGGTAGGTGTTTACGTGTGCAAATGTAGGAAGCCACTCCCCACTGACATAAGGTGCCTGTCTGTGGATACCATTCACATGTTCCAAAGTGACTCGGTCCCGAGGGTGCCCATCGCTCAGCCTTTCATAACCCAAGTCTCTGGGCAGCCCACAGGCCCGTCACTTCTCCACTTTCTTGGCTTTCTTGAGGATGTCGCACTTTTTCCTGTTGGGACGGCGACACCGCTCGTCGATGCTGGGGATACATTCATAATGCCACACCTCCTCCATCTTCTCCACGGGGTACACGGCCTCCACATAATGGCGGATGAGCCGCAGTCGCGTGGGGTCCAGCTGCTTCTTGTTGCAAGCCCCGGAATGGTTGTACTGCAGCCGGAGGTTCTCGGCAGTGAAGAGTTCGGGGAAGAGCCTGACGAGGAGCCGGGCGGCAAAGTTGCCCACGGAGAGGCTCTGCTGCACGATCTCGCGCACCTCCTTGTCCGACAGCAGGTAGGGAGAAGGCACCGGGAAGTCGGGTGAGGGGACCACCAGCTCGTCCAGGGGGATCTTGCAGAAGTCCTTGCTGCTCCTTTCGGGGGGCAAAGGGGGCCCCTCAAACTCCTCTCGGAACCTCTCGGGGTTGATTGCATAGCTTGCCAGGTCTCTGCACTCAGGGCCTGGCACGTGGACCTTGCGCTGCTGCTGGTAGGAGCGTCTCTGCTCCGTGTCCCGGCGCCTGCAGCGCTCGTCCAGCTTGCCCACGAACTCCAGAGTCCAGACGCGGTCATTTTTGGCCCGGGGGTAGAGCAGCTGCACGTAGTGGCGGATCAGCTTGATGCGGGCAGGGTCCAGCTGCTTCTTGCCCAGCGAGCCGCTGCAGTTGTACTGCTTGCGTAGGTTCTCGTGGGTGAAGAGCTCCGGGAAGAGGTGCACCAGCAGGCGGGAGGCGAAGTTGCCAATGGACAGGCTGCTCTCGTAGATGCTGCGCAGCTGCTCCTTGCTGAGCAGACAGTCGGCGCCTGGCACCTCGAAGTCCGGCTGCGGGATCTCCAGCTTGTCAAAGTCAATGGGCACTAGCCAGATCTTCTTGGAGCGCCTGCCCGGCCTCTCACCCTCGAAGCTGTCCTCCACCTTGACCACGGAGAGGTCATCGGGCAGGCTGGAGGAGTCGTAGCAGTCATCCCGCAGCGTCTCGCCCTCGCTGCCGCCCTCCAGCCCCAGGCCCTCCAACTCGTCGTTGATGCGCTGCGCACACTGCTGCAGCCAGGCCTCCTCTTCCTGCATGTCGGGAAAGTAGATCTCTGTGTAGTTACGGATGATCTGCAGCCTCTGCGGGTCCAGCTCCTGCTTGCCACCGTCACCGTAGCAGCTGTACTGCTCGCCCAGCTTCCGGTGGTCGAAGAGCTCGGGGAAGACCCGGTGGAGGAGGAAGACGGCGAACTCACCGGGCGAAGAGGCTTCATCCAGGAACT
The DNA here is from genome assembly GCF_052094955.1 of Ictidomys tridecemlineatus. Taxonomy (NCBI): domain Eukaryota; kingdom Metazoa; phylum Chordata; class Mammalia; order Rodentia; family Sciuridae; genus Ictidomys; species Ictidomys tridecemlineatus. The sequence continues at coordinate 56,034,244 of NC_135484.1, read as the reverse complement.
CAGTGAGGTCCTGCGTGTCCACCACGTGGTCTGAGGCGATGGTGCTGCTGCGGTCCAGAGACAGGGCCTCCTCCTGGTCCTTGCTGTCCAGGAAGTGGCTGGCGTCCACCTGCTCAGTTTCAAAGAAGCTGGTGACCTGGCCTCCTGGCTGGCTGTCCTCCATTTCCCGCTGGGCCCAGAAGCGGCTGAAGAAGTCGTTGAGCTGCGGCAAGCACTCAGCCTGCCACACAGCAGTGTCCTTCACGGAGGGGTAGTAGACTTCCACGTAGTTGCGGATGAGCTGCAGGTGCAGCGACTCCAGCTTCCGCTTGGCTGCAAAGCCGCAAGCGCTGCAGCCGCGGGAGAAGTCCACGTCGCCGAAGAGCTCGGGGAAGAGCTGAACCAGCAGACGGCAGGCCAGGTCCCCGCCTGACAGGCTCTGGTCCACAATCTGCTTGAGCTCAGCAGCGGTGAGCTGGTACTCGGGGGGTGGCTGGAATTTGGCCACCAGCTCGGAGGGGCTCACCTGCTTCTTGATGCGGCTCACTTCCAGGGAGAGCAAGTCCACCTTGCTGTGCAGCTGGGACATGTTGGAAGTGAGAGTGTTGAGCATGTAGAACATCTTCTGGATCAGAAAGTAGATGTTGGGGTCGCCGTCAGTGGCTGTTCCTGAGGCCCCGCCACAGTCCCGCTTCTGAGGGTCGTTCAGCAGGCGCAGGGGGGAGGGACTGTTGCTGGCGTTGGCCTTCTCGAAGAGCTCATAGGTGTTGAGCAGGTCCCCCACCGGAGGGTTCTTCTTCTCCATGATCTTATGCGAAATGCCATAGAGAGGCTTCTTGTAGGAAGGGGTGGTGGCATCGTTGCAGGGCTCCTCCTCCCCCGGCCACACGGAGCCCACATTCCTGCCTCGGCCGGCCTGCTCTCCGTTGCCCTGGCAGGGCGAGCTGTTTTCGCGGTTCCGCATGCCTGCAAGGAGTGCCTGGAAAACAGAAAGGTTTCCCAGAGTTAGGCAGGTGCTCTGACTTACTAGACTGGACTCAGGCCAGCCACCCAGTCTGCTGTGGTCAATGCTCTCCTCCCCCAACCATTAACACAACTGTAACACAACTGCATGCCAGGGCCAAACCTGCTTGTTCTCTCCAATCCCTGAGAAAGGGCTCAGGCTGGAAGGTACATGCTCCTTCAGAACATCAGTGCTGGACTTCCTGTCCACAGGGCCCAAAAGGAGAAAGAGCACGGATGCTGGCAAGGCCAGAAGAGGACTCTTCAAGGGATGGGAGGGAGAACTTGGGAATGAGGATCTCCAAAGATCCCAATAATTGAGGCCAAGCTGCATCACCACTTGGGAACCCAAAGTTCCTACTATTTTTCTCAGTGGTTTTTAGACTCTGGAAGTTTTAAGGGATCTGCTTCTCTCTGTTTGTAGGACTGGTGATTTGTTACAAAGATTCAAAGGCAATTTGGTGGAGAAAGGATAGTCTTTTCAACAAATGATCCTGAATAATCTGATATCCATATGCAAAAAGAATATCAATTTTAATTTGAGCCTCAGACTATGCACAAAATTAACTCAAAATGGATCATGAACCTAAATTAAAAACCTAGAATTCTAACATTCCTAGAAGAAAATTTATGAAAATTCCTTTGTGACCAGTTGTTTTAGACCAACATTGTTAGAGCCAGCAAAAATAAAAACTTCTGCCCTTTAAAAAATACTTCAAAAAAATTTTAAGACAGGGCTGGGGCTGTAGCTACGTGGTAGAGCACTTGCCTTGCACATGTGAGGCACTGGGCTCGATCCTCCCCACCACATACATACATACATAAATAAATAAAGGTTAAATAAATAAATGAATAATAAAGATTTCATTCTCCCCCACCAAAATACTTTTAAAAAATTTAAAAACTACAAACAGCTGGGAGCCATAGCACACATCTGTAATCTTATCGATTTGGGAGGCTGAGGTGGGAGGATGCAAATTCTAGGCCAGACTTGGTACAATTAAAAAGGCAATACCAAGTGCTGCAGATGATGGAAGGAAATGAAGCTCTCATACCCCGCTGATGGGGACAGCATGATATAACCTCTTTGAAAAATAGTTTAGCAAAAAAAAAAAAAAAAAAGAGAACAAAAAAAAAAAAAAAAAGAAAAATAGTTTAGCAGTTTCTAAAAAAAATTGGCATTAGATGTACCATATAAGCTAGGTATTCCATTCTTCAGTATCTGTTTACCAAGAAGAATAAAAAGCACATATCCACATGAAGACCTGTACACAGGTATTCCAGGCAGTCCTATCTGCAAATAGACAAAAACTGGATACCACTCAACTTTTTATCAACAAGTATATAAATAAACTATTATATTCATACAATAGAATACTATTCAGCAATAAAAAGCAATAAACTGACCTGTATAGTAGACAGAGTACTCAGAATAGATCTCAAAATAACTATTTTAAATGAAAGAAACCACAAACAAAAGAAACCATACCATATGATTCCATTTATATAAGATTCTAGAAAGTACAAACTTACCTATAGTGATAGAAAGCAGAACAGTGGTTGCCTAAGGGTGGCAGGGAAGATTCAAAGGGACATGAAAGAACTTCAATAGGCGATGGATGTAATTATAATGATTATCTTATTGAGGTGATGGTGTACTGGCATACTATATACATGTCAAAACTTATCAAATTGAATCTTTAAAAGGTACTAGTTGTACTTCAGCTATGTTTCCTAATAAACCTATTTCTTTTTTCCTACAAATGCTGAATTTGACCCAGAAACTTACTGGAATGTTTGTGAGGGTTTAATTAAGCAGGAGAGCTAATTAGTGAGCACTGGTAGGTGTCAGGGGAGGTGCAGGACTGAAGCACAAAGCCCAGGCTTCCACACGCCTCAGGCAAGTGGAGACCGGACAAGAACAAAGTGCACCCTAGGATGCTACTTCCACAACTGGGAAAAATACAGACAGTGCACCTTCAATTCTAATATCCACATGAATCACCTGGGTTCCTGTTAGAATACAGACTGAAATCTCTGGGTCTGCATTACTAACAAGATCCCTGGTACTGTGGGTCCTCTGGGAGTGGTAAGAGCCTGGCAGACAGTGTCTGCCCATGGTTCACCTCACCCAGGAAGATTAGAGTTACTTTCAAGTGCTCAGGTAACTAATGCCCACACAAATCTGAACATGAGGTGTTTTCTCTGTAGCGTAACCAAATGTTGGGGAAAGAGACAAGCTGAGGAGGTGGGGTTTATAATGGCATGGAAGCAATTTGGCCAGGAGAGCAGGGGACCCAGGGTAAAACAGACCACAGGGTCACACAACAAGACTTGGAGTCTTCTGAACTCTTACACTTGGGTTCTCACTTAAATTAATGAACTACTTCCTGGATCCTCTTTTATCTGTTTGTTTTATTTTGCTATGTTGCCCAGGCTGGCCTTGAACTTTCAATCATCCTGCTTCAGGCTCCTTAGTAGCTGGGATTACAGTTTTAAACCACCATGCCCAGCTCTGGACACTCTCTTTTGATTTTTTTTTTTTTTTTTTGGACATTCATTTAGATAAAACAATCATCTGACTCACGGTAAAGAAAGGCTGTTTTCTTCACTGATTACAATCATTCCAAAGAAAGTCTACTACACTCCCTTAGAAATCTGAACATGAAAGGATTCTCAAAAGTGTCTTAACTATTCCAAGGAACTGGCCAATACTTTTTTCATGGTGGATCTGTAGAGGCTAAGGAAGGGTCAGTACCACCTATCCCACATGATCTTTCTGCACACACATCCCCTTCCCAAGAGCAGAGGGCTAGGGACATACTTGGATGGAGGGAGCCTGGCATGGGTGGCCTGCAACCGGTCCTGCTCCCTCCTGTAGTCGCCTCCTCCTCATGGGAAAGTGTGAAGGGACCATGTCATTCTTGGTCTATCTGCATTGCCTAGCAAAGTGCCCAGGGCACAGAAGAGGTCACTGAATGTCAACCACAGACACGGTTGGCTAAAGTAGGACATGGTGTTGTACCTCTCTCAAATACCTGCTTAAGGAAAGGAACACTGGGGGCCAGGGTAGAGCTCAGTAGTAGAGCACCTGCCTAGCATACCAGAAGGCTTTGGGTTCCAACCCCAATACTGCAATAATAATAATAATAATAATAATAAACAGTGCCACTGGCTTCATGAAACCATGATAGTAAAGAGGTATGAAGGTTTGGATAGGAGCTCAGCTCAATTTTTACGTTGTCCTCTGTGTCTCCTTTCATGTCTCAACTTCTTACGAGTATCTGTCTTAGAAGGTAGTAAGGGCTTTAAAATGAAACACTGCCCATCAGCACTGAGCCCAAGGCTGGGTCACAGTAAGTGCTTAACAAATATCTACCACTACAACAGAATTATAATGGGGGCGGGTATTGGGAACTAATTCTCAGTACTTTACCACTGAGCTATGTCCTCAGTCCCTTTTATTTTTTATTTTGAGACAGGGTCTTGTTAAGTTGCTGAGGCTGGTCTTGAACTTGTGATACTCCCACCTCAGCCTCCCCCTAGTCCCTGGTACAACAGGATTACTATTAAACAATGCTATTCATAAGCCACAGCGGAGGTGTGTAACACTGTGGGCCTTTTGTTAATTGGTAAAGGTTCCTCTTAACCAGTCACCAGAGGACTTCCCCAGTGCACTCAGTGTCAAGCTCTTACTGAAGGCACTTCCCTTCTTCCCTTCTCCTGAGGTCTGTTTCCCGTGAGGGATGGGAAGGGGAGACATACCTGGCAACTGAGCTGAGAGGGGAGTTTAAATTCTTTACAATTCTTTTGTGCTGCTATCTGTCAGAAAGCAGAGAATTATTAGTTTAAAAAAAAAAAAAAAGCCAGACATGATGACAAGCACCTGTAGTCTCAGCGGCTAGGGAGACTGAGGCAGGAGGGTCACTTGAGACCAATCCAGGCAATGCAGTGCTCATCTCAAAAAAAAAAAAAAAGAAAGAAAGAAAAAAGAAAAGAAAGGAGAAGGAAAAACAGCAAAAAACAAACAAACAAACAAACAAACAAAAAAACCCCACAAAAACAAGAAGAGGCCAAGAGAGCTAAAAAGCTTTACCCATAATGCAATGTGGGTTTTTTTGTTTGTTTGTTTGTTTGTTTTTCGTACTGGGGATTGAACCCAGGGGCACTTAATTGCTGAGCCATATCCCCAGCCCTTTCTTTTTCTTTTCTTCTCTCTCTCTCTCTTTTTTTTTTTACTTTGAGCAGGGTCTCACTAAGTTGCTGAGGCTGGCCTCAAACTTGCAATCCTCCTGCCTCAGGCTCCTGAGTTGCTGGGGTTACAGGCATACATCACCATGCCCAGCTTACAATGGGTCTTGAATTGTGGGTTGGTATATAATAAAATCGATCTGGTGAAGTCATGACTAGCATAAGAAAGAGAGAGCAAAGAAGTAAAAACATTAAAGGGAAGAAGAAAGAAAAAAAGTAGAATAGGAAAACAGTGCATTGTACAAAGTAAATAAATTCAGGAAAGTTTTACTTCATTTCTCTGTGTGTATCTATACATTTACATACAAATATATGTGAGCTGTACTACTCTGAAACTGGATTTACAACTATGGGTACTGCTGAAAAGCACTGCCCTAACAAAATCAGAGTTGTCCTTCTTGCTAACTTTTATAGACAAAATTAGATCTGCAATTGTTCACCGTAGGTTCTATCACATCAAAATAATTTCGGAGGTTCTGTGGATTATGAGATTATGATGTGGTTTTACCAATACAGAGGATCTGAGTTTGTAATAGCAATAATTAAAATTATAACTACCTTAGGAGTAATTTTACAAGGGGTACCAATGGTACACTAAAAATAGGATTTCATGCCAGGCACAGTGGCACATATCTGTAATCCCAGAGACCTGGGGGGGTTGAATACAGGAGGATGGCAGGTTTGAGGCCAATCTAGGTAATTTAGCAAGACCCTGTCTCAAAATTATAAAAAAAAAAAAATATAGTAATGACTGGGATATAGCTAGGTGATAGAGCACCCCTGGGCTCAATTCCCAGTACTGCAAAAAAAGAAGCAGAAACAAACAATTTAAAATAAATAAAATAGGATCTTGTGTAGGAAGAGACCTGCCCTAATGAATACCTAACGTGGAAAATACGTACTGGTAAAAGTTCCTGGGGGGACTGGCTGAACTCCAACAACCAATTTATGTTTCTGGACTCCCCTACATTCCCACTCCACGCAGGAGACGAGAGTATATCTGAACTGGAAATCCCCTAATATCCAGCCTTATTAAGACAAATGTTTTCATTTGCACTGAGCATGTTAGAAACACTACTGTCCACATCAACATTTTTGACTAAACTGTTTTAATAAAAAATATTAGAGTCCCAGTAGAGGGCAATGTTCTGCACTTCCAGAAACCTTGGACACACAATTCAACATAAAACACAACACAAGTACCAAAGAGAAGGTTCTGAGATAGCCCCACACTGGTGTCCTGTCAACTCAGTGCTCCAATTAATTCCACAAATGCTGCCAAAGCGACGACGGGCTGGCTGCACTTGCTGCTGATGATAAAAATCTCTGCTCAGCTGTCTAGGAGTATCAAGAAATCTTTAAATCTGTGCTACTTGGCACTGGGTGTCTGGTTGACACAGTTCCCAATTCTCCTAAGCTTATCTTCCAACCATATGGGGACTCTGCTGCATAGTGGAGGCTCTGCGATGCCAGCATCGAGCCGGGATCACGATCAGGGTATTTCATGCTACCAGGCGCATCCGTGGACTCACAAGGGAATGCCCACATCTCTCAGCCAGAGAATGGGATGGAAAAGGAAGCTAATATGTTGCAATTCAAGTTAAGTAGAAAGTCAAGGGGAGATTCCAGGTGTTCATGCCCAGCGACATCCCAGGGACTGGGTCACCACGGAAAGGCTGAATTAGACATCTTCATCAGGCCCTCAGGTCCAAGAGCCGTCACTGAACTCAGTTCAATGACTGATGAGGAGCTAAATGGTGCCCAGAGAGGCAGCAAAGTGGAACACCAAGAAAGCAGCATGCCTTGGGAAGCAGGGCGTCTGGAATTAATGTGCTATCGAGGGCAGGCCAGGAGAAAAGGCAGCAAGAGGGCTGGCACTGTCCTCCTGGCACAACTGCACTGAGAATGATGCTAACCTTTTTCATTTTCAACAGAATTCTCCTCCTCTCCCTTCTAGATGCAGTCAGCAACAGGGCTGGAGGAGGCCTCACCACTGGAGCTGGTGAGCAGCCTCCCGCACCTGGCAGGACTATGCAAGGCCCAGGCGCATGGGAAATGAGCTGGATGCAGTCTCCCCTCTCATGGCCCTTAGCCTCTGGGCGGGCTGTCTTTACCCTCCAGCAGTATATGGTGAGGAAGAAGAATGTGCTAAGATGCCAAAGAAATAAGAATCTGGGTGGAACGGGGGTGGGGGTGGGGGGTGGGGGGGGTGGGGGAACCCTAAAGCAACAGCAAAAAAGGGAAAAGAGGAAGACTGCGGAATAATACTGCATCTAAGGTTCCTCAGGTGCCTTACAAACTCCCCTCTCTGCTCCTCAGGTCTAAGCGCTATGTGCACAGCGTGAAATGCAGCGGGGTTGGTGGTGCCAACTGCTCCAAGCCTTGTAAACATGGGAATGGCCACAGTACCTGTCTGCTGTGGTTGCTCTGCACATTCTCAAGAATCCCCAGTTCATCCCATAGTCACTGACTTATGAGGCGTTCAGGGTATTGGCACTGCATGTATGAGCGAGATGGCATCTCTGTTCTCCAATGGAAAACTCGACCACAATAGCATTTTGGGATTAAAACAAACAAGAAAGCAACCAACAAACAAAAAAACACAGAACAGGACTAACCTCTGCCTGGCACAAAGCTCCTGAACATTGCCTCCACTTCTGTGAACAAAAAGATGATTCCCAATGAAAACGTTGGCTACTCACCTCCCACATCTGCTGCCTTTGGCTACGCAACTCTCATCAGGGGAGGTGCCAAATAAGTCTTCACACAGCCTTTTGTTAGACTTTTTGAGGGAGGTTTTATTTTCCATCTGAGTATGGTACTAAATGTCACTCAAAAAACCAGCTGTCAACATTGATAGAAGTAGGAATGTGGAGCACCTTAGGGTCAGGGCTACCATTCAAATCCTTGCCCCTCTGCCCTCTTGCCCTGGAGTGGAAAAGAGAAAACAGGTGCTCTATGCTCTGACCATGGTGGTGCTCAGGCCTGGGGCATCCTGGAGGGCATCAGATGGCCTTCCTTGACAGTCTCATGCCAGTTTTGTTCCAATAAATGTGGAAGGTGAATACTGGCCTCAGGGTGGGGATTAGAGATAGGGCTGGGAAGGCAAATAAACATTTGTGAAGGGTGGGGCAGGCCACACCAGGCTCCTCCAGAGCACTTCACCACTCCACAAGAAGCCAGGGAGGTGAGCAGTGCTATCGTTCCATACAGTGGAAGCACCTGAGGCCCAGAGGTCACAGAACCAGATGCCCCCTTATCTGACTCCAGAGTCTCTGTTCCTACTGATGTTACCTTGAAGGGGAGATGAATCACAGAAGGTGACAAGAAGGCCACAGAGCAGAGAGCCAGAGTCTTCCCTCCAGACCCCAGGAGCAAGGGTGCTCCCCTGGCATTCCAACCCTTGGTTTTAACTTACCTATCTCAGTTGACTCATCTGCCTGGAGGACACATTGATTCCTTCCTCACTGCCTTGTAATAGGAATTAAGTAAAAGAAGAAAGGGAACAGGGCTGTACTAACAGAGTTACCGCTCCTCCTACCCACTTCTTCTTCTTCTTTTTTTTTTTTTTTTGGTGCTGGGGATTGAACCCAGAAACACTTTACAAGTGAGCTATACCCCCAATCCTTTTTATTTTTTATTTTGAGACAGAGTCTCACCAAGTTGCTGAGGCTGGCCCCAAACCTAAAGTCCTCCTGCCTCAGCCTCCTCAGTTGCTGGGATTACAGGCAAGAGCCACCATGCCTGGCTTCCCACTCTTTCTGATGATCACTCCTTTCAGCCTCCAGGCTTCTTCTGGCTTACCAGGTGCCAAATGTGCCAATAAGGCAGTACATACACCCTGCCTCAGCCCTGCCATCATGTAGAAGAAGGCTCAGAAGATTCAGCGGGACAATGAAAAAGGACTCTTCTATTTGTGTTAAGATAAGTACTATTTTGAAAAATCAACACATATGATAATTTCATGAAAGTTATGGATTGTTCTAAAGTCCCCAGGGTTCTGAGACTATTGATTTACTGACATGTCTCCATGTACAAACTTCTAAAAAGGAAATACTGCTTTAAATGTTCCACAAGGAGTTTAATAATTTCAAAAGATTTTTATGGGGCTGGGGCTATAGCTCAGTGGCAAAGCACTTGCCTAGCATGCGTGGGGCACTGGGTTTGATCCTCAGTACCACGTAAAAATTAACAAGTAAAATAAAGGCATTCTGTCTATTTACAACTAACAACAAAATTTTAAAAAAAAGATTTTTATGTACAGAACAAGGAAGGATGTCCTTATTTCACATATGCTAAGAGAAATTAATAAAGTGGTAAAACACCCAAATAAAATCTGGGCCTTAACATATCTTTTCCACTCCAAGAGGTAAACTGCCTTCTATAGTCAATGCTCTGAAAAGCAACCACACATGACCATGGAGCACAAGCAGACTCGACAAGTCATAGCAGAAATATTTAAATCCACTCTTGGTTCCCTTTCCCCAAGAATGTCAAAATGCAATGCCTGGGGCTGGGGACATAGCTCAGTCGGTAGCATGCCTGCCTTGCATGCATAAGGCTCTGGGTTCAATTCCCAGCACCAAAAAAAAAAAAAAGAAAAGAAAAAGCAATGCCTGAAGCTCCTGCCCTCCCCACCCCACTGTCCAAGTACACTATCTGGAACCTTCATGTGACACCAGAAATGTATCTACCATAAACCCAGAGCTCTTCTGAATGGCTTTGTACTGAAGAATTGGACTAAAATGCTAATTATAAAAACACTTCCTTCCCTTTCTGCCCCAAGAATAAGAAGCAGATCCTTTCTCCATGCTCCCACTGTGACAACAATGAAGAGTAACATTATCTGTACAACACAGCAGTGGGGTTACCCGGGCCACCCAAAGGCCCACCTGGCCTACACGCGGCCAGAACTCCTGGTTGAGAGCTCGCCATTCCTCACCGTGATGAATCAGCCATGGCAATGGGGCGGGCATTCCTTCCCATCCTCTGCACTGTGGTTGCTTCTTCTATCAGCAGATAGAATTTTATTTGTCCACCTTTGAGTCTGGGTTTGGCCATGGCCATGTGACTTACTTTGACCTGCAGGCCCCTTGCAAATGTGATGCAAGCAGAGGTTCCAGAGCTGGCCCTCCCTAGCCCCTAGGAACTCTTTCATCATCCTGTGAACAAGTCCAGACAGGCTTCCCAGAGGGGAAGAATGTACACAAAGGGAAGCTCCAGTCACCCCCCCCCCCAGATAGGCCATTCCAGACCACCCCACCCAAACACATCAGGCCACATCAGAAGAACCACCACCAGCTGATCCACAAAATAATATGTTTTAAAAAAAAGGCGGTTTTTTTAAACTACTAAATCCTGGGTGGTTTGTTTCACAGCTCAAATAAACTGATACACTCAACATTATCTTCCATTTCCGGAACTCTAGCTTTACTTCAACCTTCTGGTGAGTTTGCAGAATTGAGCATAAGCAGAAATGTAACATGAAAGATAAAAATGGGTTGGTTTTGTTTTGCTTTGTTGATTGAACCCAACACATGAGGAAAATATTTTCAAGTGTTCCTTGAAACTTCCTCCTCCTCAAATTTCTCCACACCATCAGAATAACCTCTGGGATTGCAGCCGAGGCACACTCATACAAGTGACTAGGTTTAGTAGGTATATGGAAGGTCCCTGTGGCATTATTTGTAAGACTATAAAACTGGAAAACACTTAAATATCAACCATTAGGAAAAAAGATAATAAATCATGATCTAAAATAAAACATATGAAAAAGCAAATGGTTAAATGTTTTTTCAAACAAGCAATCAGGAAGATGAGTTTTTTGTTTTCAACTTTTTTTTAGTTGTCGATGGACCTTTATTTTGTTTATTTATATGCAGTGCTGAGAACCCAACCCAGTGCCTCACACATGCTAGGCAAGCGCTCTACCATTGAGCCGCAACCCTAACCTGGGAGATGAGGGGGGTTTTTGGGTTTTGTTTTTAAATATTAATTTTTAGTTGTAGTTGAACACAAAAATACCTTTATTTTATTTATTTATTTTTATGTGTGTTAAGGATCAAACCCAGGGCTTCACATGTGCTAGGCGAGCGCTCTACCTCTAAACCACAACCCAAGCCCTGGGAGCTGAGTTTCAATCCACTAGAAACTGCCATCCAGGCATGAAGCCCTTCCTTAGCTCACAAGTATACAGCAAGGGTCTGGTATAGACAGCCAGAGTCAAGGGTGGGATATTTCTAGTTATTTATTTGTTTAAAAAGGCTCAAAGATATTTTTTAAATGTAACTTTTTTTTTCCTGGGCATTATAGATTTTTTTTTTAATGTCTCGCTCAATTTTATTATTCACGTAAGTCAAAAAATGGAAAACCCAAATGTCCATCAGTTGATGCATGTGTCCACACAACAGACTATTATCCAGCCATGAAAAGGAGTAAAGTGGTTTCAGGATTCTGGTTCTGCATGTAAAGAGCTTGGAAATCTCCACTCTATCCTCACAAGTAAAAAGCTCGATAAAGAAACACAAATCTACAATTTTCCTAGATCCATAAGACAAGTGAAGTCCAGCTGCTGACCCCAAAATGGAGAGAGAGGTGAATGAATACAGAGAACCACAACTGCCCAGACCAGACACCCAACCGTGGAGACCCCCAAGGCAATCGGAGCTGGGCAGGGAAGCCTGATCTGCAAGGATAGGTTGCTGGAGGCTCTGGGTGGACAAGTCCAAGAATTAAAAACTCCAGAGGCCCCAGGCCTCAGAAAGCCTTTATATTTTTATGGCTTTACCTTCAAGAGCTCTACCACATTCTTAGTGTGACTATCTGAGAAAAACTCTCCCAAGCCTTATGGGAGGGTCAGGGAAAACAGAAGCATTCTGAAATACTCCAAGTCATCTGTACTTAAGGAGATGTGCCCTCAGGAGAAACTAACCAGAGCCTACCCTGAAGAAGTTTTATCTGAGACCTTCTGACCTGTGGGGAGGGAGATACCAAGTCCAGCCCACACCAGCCATCCAGTCCCAGCCCAGGGAGGAGCAGAGGAACTCGGGAGAACCAGTGGAGTTTACAGTCCAGAGGCACAGATCTGCTAAAGGACAGAGACCCAGCCACAGGGTAGCGAACCCCCTCTTCCTTTGCCTCACCACCACCCCCTAAAGGCCTATCACAACAGCTCCTTTGACCCAGTACATCAGATCTGACTATCAAGAAAAAATATAAAGTATACGAAGACCAAAGCAGAATCACATGATAGAGATGATGGAATGAATTATCACAAAGAATTTAAAACAACCATAATTTGTATGTCAAGGGTTCTAATGGATAAGTAGACAGAATATAAGAACAAAGGAGCAATGTACAGAGAAGCAAAAGTTTGAAGAAAGAACAAAAAAGAAATGCTAGAGAAAAAACAAAGCCCTATAACAGAAATGAATAATGCCTTTGATGGTCTTAGCAGATTGGACATGGCTGAGAAAAGACTCTCTGAGCTTGATGATACCTCAATAGCAAACTTCTAAACTGAAGCAATGAGAAGAAGGATTAGAGAAGAAACAAAACAAAACAAAACAAACACACACACAAAAAAAAAAAAAAGAGGGAGAGAGAGAAGAGAATCTAAGAACTGTAGGGCAATACAAAAGATGTGACATACAGGTATGGGAATACCAGGAAGAGAAAAAATGTTTGAAACCATGACAGAATTTCTCCAAATTAATGGCGGACACCTAAACAAAGATTCGGGAATTCAGAGAAAACCAAGGAAAATGCCAAAATAGCTATGTCTAGGCATATTGTTTGCAAAATACAAAAAAAAAAAAAAAAAATTAATTAATCCCAAGAGAAACCAAAGAAGGGCAAAGGTAAGATTCACATCCAGCCTGTCCTCAGAAACCGCGAAGGCAAGGAAGCGCAGGGAAATGGAAAGAAAGAAAAAACTGAACAACTCAAAACTCTGTGCCTTGCAATATTATTTTTCAAAAATGAAGAAGATCTCAAACAAACAAAAAATGAGGGAATTGTAACCAGTAGACCTGCCTTATAGGAAATGTTAAGAGAAGTTCTTAAACCAAGTAGGATAGTGCACGCCAGCTATTCAGAAGATTGAGGCAGGAGGATCACAAATTTGAGGCCAGCCTGGGAAACTAAGCTTGATCCTGTGTCAAAATAAAAAATAAAAAGGGCTAGAGACAAATACCCGGGGTTCAATCCCTTCTACCACAAATAAAAAAAAGCATAGGGGTGGCCTGGGGATATAGCTCAGAGGTAGAGCACTGGCCTAGCACATGCAAGGCCCTGGCTTCAATCCCCAGTACTGCAAAAAGAAAAAAGGGGGGACCAGGGTGTGTGCAACGGAGATGAAGTATGAATGCTACATCAGGGATGAATCTTGAAAACATTATGGTGAGTAAAAAAAAAAATAACCCAACAGGAAAGGCCATATAGTATGTGATTCCATTGAAATGAAATGTTCAGAATAGGCAAATCTATAGAGATTCAAAGTAGATGAGACGCTGTCAAGAGTTGGAGGTATGGGAAAGGTTATGACTGCAAAGGAGTTTCTTCCTGGGGTTATGAAAACGAATTGAAAAATGAATCTGTGGTAATAGCTGCATGATTCTATGACTGTATTAAAAACCACTGAGTTGCACAAAACCTAAATTGGGGAATGGTATAGTATGCAAGTTATATTTCAATTAAGTTGTTAGAAAGATAACAAAATAAGAAATACAATTAAATTTTTTAAAATGTATCTCTCAGTGTTCCATAACATAGAATGCAGGTCCTTACATAATATAAACATGCATACTTAAATCCTTGTTAAAATCTTAGTCTCACCATTGTTGCAATACAAGGATAATTTTTAGTTACTGAGGTCTAAACAAGACCCTAAAATGCATGAATTCCAAATTATTTAGATCTGCCCTAATATCGAATAAGGAATTGAAATTAACCAATAAAACCAAGAGTCCCATATTGATACCCCACGGTGCTCTGACTAATGACCAGGAGCACTGAAGACCTGGATTCTCTGTGAACAGATGCAGAAGTTAATATGCTTCTTTGGGTCTCCCAAAGAGTGAATGTGGCCAGCGGGAGGGGAGAGGCAGGGAGGAGATGTGGAGCTGGGTTGGGGGTTTGGCAAAATGTTTTCCTAAGAATTAAAGATATATTTGTTGGACCGTGGAGAGGCTCCATCAACCCCACTGAAGCATCCTAAGACAAACACCCACCTGAAGTCCCAATGCTGTTCCTCTCCTCAGTGCAAACCACTTCACATGGATGTCCCTGTCTCCCGCCTGAACAGCAGGGTGCCAGCATGTTAATTTCCATTTTCTATCTCTCTCAGTATTTAGCCAAGTGCAATACAGTCAGAAAGCGAGGAAGAAATAAAGCAAATTCATAAAACAGATAACTTACATGGTAACAGGTATGATGTAAAAGAATCCCCCACTTCCAGAAAGATTCACTGAAAAGTTCTTTAGGGAACAAGTTGCCTAACAGTATTGGGACATAAGATAGATTTATGAAAAGACCTGCTAGCCCCCAACCTTCCCAGGAAGGAGTCGACCATGAAAGCTGTGGGAGGCTGGGCTGAACTGACCACCCTTGCTGTCAAGGTCCTTGCCCTCACGGAGCACAGCAAAACAAAGAACTCAAAAGCAGTTGCATTGTGAAGAAACCCCTCTCCCTGTAAGGAATCCAGATACAGACAAAGCTTCCAACTGAACTGAAGTCAGTTGGGTCCAAGGGTTTAGCAATAGCCCAGAGGCCCAAGAGTAGAGAGAGATTCGGCCTTGGATCAGACAGGGCTAGAGCCCAAGCAGAGGGAAGGTGCTGGGCCCTCACCTCGGGTATCAGCCGCCTCCTCTTCACGCTGGGGACAGAATCTGGCTGGCCCTCGCCACCTGGCTGCTTTCGTTTGCTGGAGTCCTGGAGGGCGGCAAAGACGCTGTCCAGAGGGTGCTTCTCTGAAGGCTTGGAATTCAGTGAGCAGTCCAGGGCAGCATCTTCAGCCTCCGTCTCCACCTTCACAGTGTTATTTTTTAGAACTGTGCAGAGAGGAAATAGGACTTAGGGCCACTGAGAGATCGGCAGGGTTCTCTGAGCCACAGTTGTTTGAGGATCACCCCCTGACACTGTCACTCAGAGAATAACATCTATCTAGTCATAAACCTGTGCTTTCCAGCAAAGTGATCTCTATCTTACTAAACTAGTGCTACACAACCAAACCATGTTCTAAGTTCAAAATTAGTCTATAAGTCTTTTGGGGGGAGAGGTGGGATATGGAGAGAACTAAATATTAACTGTATTGCACTTTTAAAAAATACATAAGATACTTATAACAAGTGTTGAGTAGAGGGGGATGGGAACAGGCAGTAGGAGACTTTACATTATATTCCCTTCTACATTTTTAGAGTATGTAATATATGACCTATTCAAAATTATTAAATGAGAAACGTTTATTTACCTTCTTCTACATCTTCACCGAATTCAGCTGAGTTCATCTTCTATTCCACTAAATGAAAACACAAACACAAAGCCTTCATTTATTGCTTGACTTGCTTATTAATATTCCCTATCCACAGAAATTCCCTTGCCCCAGCTCTGTGCAGTAGGAGGTTAAAGGTCATGAAGCACTGTGCAAGAGCCGGCCTCCTAATCTTGTCTGCAGATGCTCAGGAGCAGTCAGGCCTGGCCGGCAGGAAGCCTCTCTCCAAGACTTCACGTGGGCGGAACCTGTCGTCAAGCATCCATTGAAAGCCACTTAGTGAACCAGGGGAACATTACTTGAGCAAATTAAATCTTGCAAAAGACCCCAATTTAGATGATCACCTTTTAGCCCCTGCTTATAAAACCCTAGCCATGACATGAAAGAAGAGAGACTGTGGGCCCCAACATGTGGAGCTGAGGTCTCAGCACTTAGGTAGCCAAGAGATCTATGGTGCCCATGAAGACAGCCACTAGATACATGTGACTACTGAGGACTCTAAATGTGGCCAGCCCAAATGGAGACATGCGCCAGGTGTGACATACATACCATATTTCAGATTTAGATTAGTTTTAAAAAAAAAAAAAGTAAAACACCTCATTCATAACCATTTTACATTGGCCACATTGAAATGATATTATTTGATATTTATTACTTGATGGGCTACCAAAAAAAAAAAAAACTGTATTAAAATTCAAGGCCAGTCTGGACCTTTAGTGAGACTGTGTCTCCAAAAAAGGAAAAGGCTGGGGAAAAGGGGCAGAATGTAAAGCCATGAGCCATGGGTTAGATCCTTTATACTACAAAACAAAAAAACACCTCACCTAATCTTTAAACATGGCTATAAGAAACTTAAAACTACATATGGGGTCCCCTTATATTTTTACTGGATGATGCTAGCCTAGCCCTTCCTTCCACAACAGGGACAGAAAGGCACTGAGGGTTTTTCAGAACTCTATAGACAATCAGGTTCAAAAGATCAGGTGAGGGCAAGAGGCAGGATGTGTGTGGGGTGCCCTGTCTAAGCAGAGCCAGCCCTGACTCCCACTGCCCCAGGCAGGATGGAACTAACAACATCATTAAGTATAAGGTACAAATGAGTTACCAACATTTGGGAAAGAAAGGTACATGGCAACCTTTAATATTGACATTGGGGAGTTGTTGTTGAACAACTGATTAAGGTGACTGCAAACACAGAGTTCTCGTTTGGGTAAAAGATAGAAGGAAATAGGACCAAGGAATATCCCTTGAGACTTTTTTGTAAGAGGGATGCCAACTACATCATCCAGTAAACCATTCAAGGGAGAGTCATGGAATGGTGTATGTTCAATATATTGTCCTGTTTAATAGGGCAGGATGCAGGGGACAACAGAGACTGTATCTAGGTGACCTATGTAAATAGTAATATCTTCAAAAGTCACACATATGTAGTGCCTATTAGGTGAAGCCCTGTTCTCAGAGGATCACAATAACCCTCTGAGTTAGACACGATTCTTTTCATCCCTGTATTACTAACTTTCAGAGGCTAAAAAAGAAAATAAGATGTATTTGAAATTTAAAATAATCTCCTACCTGAAAAAAAAATGGATATACAAAGTGATATTGAAGGAAAACAAAAAGTCAACTTCAAGGGTTCATCAATTATTTTACCAGCAGTCAAGCTTTAGTGACTCATTCCATTGTATTTCAAGATATAAACCTTGCATCTGATTCTGGGTGTCTCTGAGTGGACCAGAGGGCAGCTAATGCCAGGCAGAAACTCAGAACCGACTCCTGGCCCAGCCTGAGGGCCTATCAGGCAAAACACTTGAGGCCAGCCCAGTGCCCTGAGCTTGCCAAACGCCCTTGCAAACTCTGCCACACAGTCACATAACCTGTTGCCTCCAATCAAGGGCAGGGGTGAGAAGCAGCAGAACAGATGGGGAGGAGTGAGTGAGGCAGGTGCACTACATACAAACTCCATTCTTGACAGAAAAGGGAGAACACGGCTGATAGTTTATTTGAGGGAAAACAGGTAAAAATACTGCAAAGACTCTGGCTAAGCAGAAAAGCATTGAAAGGCCAGGCGAACCCTAGAAAACAGGAGTGGATGAAAGAGCACAGCAGACAAGCCCAGGAGCCGGGGGCGCTCTATTCATCTGTCATTACACTTGCCCACCCACGTTTCTCTGATGCCAGTCACATACAGAGCAGTGTGCAGCCGGGAGGCAGGTGCTGGGTGGAGTCTATGCAATGGGACTTGGTGAGCAGGAAGCTATATTCTGAACCACCACCAGATGACATTACACCAGGCAATTTGGCACCTTTCAATTGTGAACCCTCCTGAAACTGACAAAGAAAGAGCAGACATGTGAGCCACCTGTAGGTGGGAGAAGAGCTGTGGGGGAGCTAGGAAGGGTTAGGGATGAGGTGAGAGGAAGGGGCTGCGGGCTGCCTGGGCTTCCGAGACACCCAGAGTGCATCTGCTTTGGAACACATTTCTGTGTTCTTTTGTCAACTAGTGGCAGATGCTAGGTTAGCACAGAAATAACCCAGAACACAGGCAGATAGCCACGCGCTTGGGAGGGTGGGGAGTCTCCCAATTGCAGGGCCTGGAAAACCTGCAGCTGCCTCTGGCTGCTGTGGGGAGGAGTGAGTCAGGGTCCTCTTTAACATCCCGGCCCACGAGCTGCATGCCCAGCACCAAGCCCCAGTGGCCACTGTGCCTCCGCCTCTTCCTGAGCTATTTTAATCCCACCTTCACCAATCAAGAAACTCGCTGTGTCATTCGGCAACTGAGTGGCAGAACCAGGGTTCAAAGCGAGTCTGTCTGTACCTCCCCTCAGCCAGTTGGAGAAGGAAACAGAGTTCTCATTCTTCTTCTGGTAAGGTGCTTTCGATGAACACAGGGCCCGCTTCCAGACTTGGGTCGCTTAGTCCAGCAGCAGCTGGGGACACATGAGTCTCCTTTCACAAGGAAGCTACCTGGAAAGTCAGTCTGCTTGGGGGCTGGGAGACAGACTCCACCCCACAGTGCAGGAAAGTTTCTGCAGCAGGGCACGCAGGTCACTCCCTGCATCCCTGAACAGAGACAGCTCAGCAACAATGTTGCAGCTGGGTAGAAAGGAGCTGAGTATTGCCTAGTGACCTCCATTTGCTGGTCACCTGCTCAGTGGAGGGTCACAAGCTCTGCTCTTCGTGGGTGGACACGGAGCACCCAGATGCCTGGCATGCCACAGACATTCCTTTTGATTGCATAACTGCAGGTTGTGCAGGAGCCACGCAGCGAGCAGCCTCTGCAGCTCAGCTTCGCTGCTCCTGCAGTGCCAGGTTGCTGCCATTAGTCACCTGTGCTTGTGGACTGTGTGGAATCTCTTGTCCCAGCATTCTCTCCTTTGCAAAACCTTATGCTTCTAAGCACAAATCTCAAATTGTGGGGCACTCTGACCATGCACATCCCCCCAAATCAGTTTCCTACCTGAGGGGTGGCTGTTCCATATCCCTCAAAAAACTCTGCACAAGCCAAGGGAAGAGTTAAATGAATGGAGGAGGAGAGGAGAATCACCAAGACCTATGCAGCTAGCAGCTGTTTCTTGTTAAAATGCCACAGGTTGCAAGATGCTGTTAACTCTCAAACAGCACCAGCCTTCTCCGGTGCCTTATTTAGTTAATGAAAATGCTCCCACTCCCGCTCCCCCATAGGAGCTGGGGATTGAACCCAGGCCATGCACATGCTAGGCAAGTGCTCAAGCACTGATCTACACTCCTCGGTGCCTCCCTGCTTTTTAAAACAAATAGCCTAGAAAGAAGCCTTAGGTAAGGTGACTGTGGATAACACAGAAAGGTTCAAAATGTTGCAGAGCTCAGAGAAGTAATTTCATTAAAATGTCTTCTAGTCTCCATCCTACATGGAGTGAGAACGGCAAACCTTAATCTTCCATTTAGGGTGTGTGGTTGGGGAAGATTAGTAGGTCAGCAGGAAAGCTTTCAGTTTACAAAAAGCACCAAGGGAGGGTAATTCCAAATGTTCAGAAATAACAGGATGCTTTAGCCACTCAAATATCAAATTACAACCACAAGGTGTTTAAATTGGCTACATAGATACAGTAACTTGCAGGGCTTGTGGTAACCCTGTGTCTCATGCTAGAACAGGGATGAATCTGAACCCTGCCCATCAACAGGCACCTGGCTTGGGGTTGGTAGGGAAGCTGAGGGGGGAGAACTGTGAATGTAACACTTAGAACAAACCATGCCACAAAGAAATAAAAACCCCAAACAGTTACAGATTATAGGACATGTTGCACTTTTAGAGTTCATCTTAAAAGGAAGATACTTAAAGTATTATTTTTCTTTGTAAATATTCTTTGTACATATTCAGGTACAATATGTTAAGTTGAACAAAATTCAAAAGGATGTTGAGTTTAAAAGTGCCCTGTAGGGCTGGGGATGTGGCTCAAGCGGTAGCACGCTCTCCTGGCATGCGTGCGGCCCGGGTTCGATCCTCAGCACCACATACCAACAAAGATGTTGTGTCCACCGAGAACTAAAAAATAAATATTAAAAATTCTCTCTCTCTCTCTCTCTCCTCTCTCACTCTCTCTTTAAAAAAATAAATAAATAAATAAAATAAAAAAAATAAAAGTGCCCTGTACAACCACTGAGTTACTGTTTTGGAGGCAAATATGATCACTTTCTCCAGCCCTTCCACAGTTGTCTCTATCAATGGTTCTCAAAGTGCAGTTCTTAAAAAGGGCTGCCAGGAGCAAGCTCACATGGCTTGCACCCATATTGTGACTCTCCCAGACTCCACCATTAGTCAGGTGGGTGGTCTCAAACAGGCCATGGTGGGTACGGTATTAACATCATAGAAATTGATTCTCACTACAAAGAAGGCATTTTTTTTTTTCTTTTTGGAGGGTCAGTTTACCATAACAAGACCATGAGATCAAAACTACCTTCATAACAACACTAGATATTACTGCCCTTGTACTCTTGTTCTTTCACAGGTCTGTAGGGGAGTTTTCCAGAGGCTGAATAAAGAGAAAGTATAGAAATTCTTTTTTTTTTTTTTTTTGGTACTGAGAAATAGAACACAGGACCTTGCACACTAGACAAGCACACTATCCCCAGCCCTCAACTGTTCTCTATTAAGCCAGACATTAAAAGAGATTTGCACTAGGCATGTTTGTGTATGTCTGTCATCCCAGATATTTTGGGAGGCTGAGAAAGGAAGCTCACCAAGTTGGAGGCCAGCCTTGGCAACTTAGAGAGGCCCTTAGCAACTTAGCAAGATCCCATTTCAGAAAAAAAAAATTAAAAGGTTTAGGGATATAGCTAAGTGGGAAAGCGCTTTATTCCTGGGTTCAATCCTCAGTACCAAAAATAAATAAATTTTTAAAATAAAAATTTTTTACAGAAGGTTAATAAATATTTAAGTATTTTCCAGCTTTAGTTTTTCTTTCTTTTTTTTATTTGTTTGCTTTCAAAACTTTACTAATATCAGAAAAACATGGAAGTTTAGGCCACCTGGGGCAGGTTAGTCCTGTGAAGTTGGCATTATTTTATACTGTTTACTGGATTTTAATTAATTACATAATAATAGGCCAGCTTTAGTTTCTCAACATGGTAACTGCTGATAGCTATAAACCATGAAAACAAAAGCTCTTCAGGGACCTCAATAATATTTAAGTGTCTAAAGGGATCTTGGGATTGTTTGAGAACCCTGTTTCTTGCTTTTTCATTTAAAGTTTCTTGCTTTTTCTTTTTTTAAAGAGAGAGGAGAGAGGAAGAGAGAGAGAGAGAGAGAGAGAGAGAGAGAGAGAGAGAGAGAGAGAGAGAGAGAGAGAGAATTTTTTAATATTTATTTTTTAGTTCTCGGCGGACACAACATCTTTGTTGGTATGTGGTGCTGAGGATCGAACCCGGGCTGCACGCATGCCAGGCGAGCGTGCAACCGCTTGAGCCACATCCCCAGTCCCAGTTTCTTGCTTTTTGTTGGTACTGGGGATTGAACCCAGGGTTCCTTAACCCCTTAAGCCTCATCCCCAGCCCATATTTTATATTTTATTTAGAGGGGTGGTCTTGCTAAGTAAGTTTCTGAAGCTGGCTTTGAACTTGCAATCCTCCTGCCTCAGCCTCCTAAACCACTGGGATACAGGTATGCATCTCCACACCTGGCCTTGAAATTTCTTTATAGTAATATAGTTTGAGTTCACTCAAGAACAGATCTTGAAGCTGGGTACAGTGACACAACTCCTGTAATCCCAGCTTCTTAGGAGGCTGAAGCAGGAGGATAGCAAACTCAAGGGCAACTTAACAAGACCTTGTCTCAAAATAAAGAGTAAAAAAAGCTGGGGGGTGGAACTCAGTGGTAGAGGGCCCCTGGGTTCAATTCCCCAGTATGGGGTGGTGGTGAAGGGAGCAGATCTTGAGGCAGAGATTTGGAGATTGAGTAGTCTCTTTGGGAAAAGACCAAGGAAGGCTGAAAACCAATAATGTGCTAGTTGGTGGGGCACACAGTACCAGGCCTCAGGCAGTGACAGGTGTCCAGAGGGTAACCTCCCCACACAAGGCAAGTCTCTGGAAGCCATTTCCTTTTGACCCCTCTGTACACTGGAACAGTACTATGAACACTCAGTGGAGACTCAGTAAAAAAACCAGCCAATATGGTGTGGAAAGTGCCATACTAAGAGCTTTATGGTAAACTTACTTATCCTACTAACCCTGAAAGGTAGAAACTCTTGTCACTCTTAATTTACAAGTTAAAAGGGAGGCAGGATTTGGGGCAGAGAGGTTGCCTCAGAGAACATTTAATGCAGTTCCCTCTCAAAGGTGTAGGACCCAAGACTCAGGAAGGTAAGTACTATGTACAAGAGCACTCCATGGCTTGCTATGTGATGCACAGGGAGCTACTAGTCCGATGCCGGATGAGGTCAGTCCTCTGTGGGGGATCAATCAACTATGGATGTTTTTGACAGGGATCACAATCAACAGAGGCAGAGACAGGAAGACCCAGAGGCTGAAGATGGAATCATGGAAACTGCTGTGTAAGTGAAGGATAAGTAAGTGACAGAAGATAAAACAGCAATCAGAACTATCTAGGTTAGTGGACAGTGCACTGAGATTTCTACAACAACCAAAACTCAATCTCTAGCAAATACAGGCTGTGTGTTTCAGCTGTGCAGAGCAGCCCAGTACTCAAATTTTGTGATCTGGAAGCAAATATTTCTAAACTCGAACACAGAACTATGAGACTGTTTTCCCACTTGGAGGAGAAAGAATGTTAATCAAGGATAATTCTAGCTGGGCACAATGGCACATGCCTGTAATCCCAGCGGCTCAGGAGGCTGGGGCAGGAGGATCACAAGTTTGAAGCCAGCCTCAGCAACTTAGCAAGACCCTGTCTCAAAATTGTAAAAGAATTTAAAAAGGGCTAGGGATGTGGATCAGTGATTAAGTGCCCCTGGGTTCAATCCCTGGTACCAAAAAGGAAAAAAAAAAAATCTAATTCTAGGGGGAAAAAATCTACCTAGAAATTAACTGTTAATGTCAATCAGGACAGAACTTGCTCTCCCTCATCACATTCATTTCAAAAACTCTAACCAAATATTTCTATCACCTACAGAGCCTCACCCACTCGAAAAGAAACTTCTGACCCTGAGTCACAGCAATGAGCAAAGGCCAGAGAGCAAAGGACCTAGGCCAGTAGTTTAACTCTGAATATAAGCCCAACTCTTGGGTTGCACTGTGAGCGCAAGAATCCTAGTCTGGGGAGACCTCTATAAATATTAAAGTTACTAATTACTGATAATTTGCAAAAAAAAAAAAAAAAAAAAGCAAAGAAAATGGGAAAATGAATGTGACTTGGATTGAGATGGCCTTTGATCACTATTGTTTTTTCCATTGTACAAAGCTAGAAAGTCAACTTCTACACTTGAAGCGTTAAGACTTCAAATACAAAACCTCTTTTGGAAGAAAGAGCTAAGCATTAAATTATGTGTAAAGATTCAAAATCAATTGTTCATTTTAGGGCTACCCAGTCAATAATAACATACTTCAGAGTTCACTAGGGATATCTCAACTATGTAATTAAAAAATGCCATAAAGCAGCTGGAAGGAAATATGCCCAAATGTTAATTTTACCTCCAATTAGGAGGATTATGGATGATTATTTCCTTATATTTTCCAAATATTCTATAGTGTGAAAGCAATTCTTTGACATTGAAAAAGAAATATATAAAAATTAAAAATAAGAATCATAATAATCCGCCGGGCACAGTGGCACATGCCTGTAATCCCAGCAGCTTGGGTCACTGAGGCAGGAGGATCATGAGTTCAAAGCCAGCCTCAGCAAAAACCAGTAACCAAGCAACTCAGTGAGACCTGTCTCAAAATAAAATACAAAAATAGGGCTGAGGATGTGGCTCAGTGGCTGAGTGCCCCTGAGTTCAATACCTGGTACCAAAGAAAAGAAAGAAAAGGATGGAAAGAAGGAAGGAAAGAAGGAAAAAAAGAAAAGAATGAAAGAATAATCCACTAGGCATGATAACATACCCTTATAATCCCAGCAACTCAGGAGGCTGAGGCAGGAGGATGGAATGTTTGAGCCAACCCTCAGCCAACTCAGCAAGACTCTGTCTCAAAACAAATTAAAAGGCCTGGGATATAGTTCAGAGGTAGAAGGCTCCTGAGTTTGATCCCAAGCACTGCAAAAAAAATTAAATAAATATAAATTATATATATATATATGTATTCCCACTTAGCTATACAGTATTGCATGTAATACCAAAGACTGAGATAGGAGGATTGCAAGTTCAAGGTCAGGCTCAGGAACTTAAGAGAAGCTGGCCTGGGAAACTTAGCAAGACTCTGGCTCAAAATAAAAAATAAAAGGGATTGGGGATGTAGTTCAGCAGTAGCACCCGGGTTCAATTCCCAGTACCACAAAAAAAAAAAAAAAAAAAAAGGAAAAAACCCAAAACAAAACACACACACACACACACACACACACACACACACTTCTTAGAGGACATTTTTCCAAATTTTTCATCTTTTTTTGGTGGGGGGATGTTACTGGGGATTGAACTCAGGGACACCTGACCACTGAACTACATGCCCAGCCCTATTTTGTATTTTATATAGAGATAAAGTCTCACTAAGTGTCTTAACACCTCACTTTTTGCTATGGCTGGCTTTTACGATCCTCCTGTCTCAGCCTCCCAAACCACTGGGATTAAAGGCCCGCACCACCATGCCCAACTAGATCTTTCATCTTAATCCTGGGCCTAATCCAGCCTGTCAAAGCCCCTTTCCACACATGGCACCCAGGACTGAACAGTTTTTTAAACATGAGTTGACTGACAGAGATGACAATGAAGTCTGGCATAGTGGTACAACCCACCCTGGAATCCCAGCTACTTGGGAAACTGAGGCTAAAAAAAAAAAAGAACTAGGGCTCAGTGGTGGAAGGCTTGCCTAGCATGAGTGAGGACACAGGTTCCATCCTCAGGTGGATGAGCAGAGTCCCGCAGAGACCTGACTGCAGGGAGCCTCCTTAAGGAAGAGGATAGTAACATGAGCTGGGGCACCTAGGGGAGCAATTTGTTGGCAAAGCCCTTGACCCTTGCAGGAACAGTCTCTTCCCCAACTGACCCATGGGTTCCACAGGAACACATTCTCCAGTGCCTGCACAGGCGGCTGGCTGGAGTAGCCAGCCGGCGGCTCCTCTATCAAGTTCTCCGAAGAGCCAGACCAGTCCCTTTGTCAGAGCAGCGTGAGGCTAATCGGAGCTGCCAAAGGCTTGTGGCTGGCCCCAAGTCACACAGGACAAGCGGCAGGCCCAGAAATGGGAAGTACTTGGGCTTCCTGAAACTTTAAGGTTCAAATCCCAGACAGCTGACTCAGGAATCTGTCCTGCTAAATCAGAAACATCCGCCTGCTACGCTTGGGACTTGCCAATGGCTGAAGTACAGGTCGGGGAAGAGCCGCCGCAGCTGTGACCTCAGACCACTCAGGGGCAAATCCACCTCAACCCCAGACCTGTTTCCAGATGTCAAGTGAAGCAAATGCTCATTACCGGATTCCCTTGAGAATGTGAGCCTCAGAACAGGAATGTGACTGGACCCTGAGACAATGGGAACTGTGGCATGCATAGCCTCTGCCACACACAAAAGGTAAAGCACAGAGAATATGCTCAGGTCATCTTCAAGATGTCATTAATAAAACAAACTCAAGGGTTTTAAAGTCTTATTAAAGACCAAAACTTTACTTCAACCCTTTCACAACTACCACATTGTGTAATTTCATGACTCTGCTACAGGCCACATTGATTTTTTAAAAATAAATATAGAAAAGGAGGACGGCGGCTAATATTCATGTAGCCGGCTCCATGCTTGAAGGGTCTTACCTATGTTAACCCAGGCAATCTCACAGGGGCTCTCTTACTGTGCAGATGGAGAAAAAGAGGGGCCAGCATCTGTGCCTCCCTAAGGGGAGACCAAGAAGAAGGAAAAGGAGTCGGGGGATTCCTTCCTTCCAGTTTTCCAGGGAGAGCCCAGACTGAGGAATGGGAAGCAGCACCCAGATCTGTTTTCCCCTTGCGATTAGGCAGCCATCTATGGCCTGGGCTCAGTTGTGAGAGCAAATAAACTAGCTAGATGAGCCGTCAGCCGACCAATGCAGCTGCCCTTGAATAAAAGGGAATTCCCTCCTAAACTTCAGAGTCAGATAAAACTAGGTTAAAACCCTGGTTTTTAACCTGTTTTTTTAAAAAGGGCTTTTAATCCAGTTGGAACTATATTTCACATATAAAACTGGGTGAGTTTCTTACATACCCATCCAAGCCTTGGTTTGTTCTTCTATGAAAAGGAGCTGAACGTATCTACCTCAACCTCATGGAGTTTTTGTGAAAATTACCAAAGAAAAAGTGTCTGGCACACAGCACTCTGCATGACCTATTACAAAGTTTAAAAAAAAAAAAAAATTAAAGTGCCATTTTAATGATACATTTCTTTAAAGAACTGTAAAATCAAATAAAATGGCTTAAAGGTTTACAAAAGTTTTCCTTTATATGGAAGAAACATACTGGGGGGGGGGGAGGTGAAATCAAATCAATTGCTCTCCCCAAGGACTGGAGGAATGTTCCCATGCCATCCACTCTGTGGGGCTGGAGCTCCGGGCACTCAGGTCAGCCGGGAGCCTTGTTGCATTTAGAACCCAGCCCTCTTGGCAGTTGGCATCGTGCCCATGGGACTTGCAGGACATGTTCGCAATTTGTTTTTATTTTTAGACACATCTGCAAATGTAGTTTGAAAAATACCAGTCCTCACAAAACCAGGGCAATTTCCCCCTTAGTTTTTCTAAAGCTGTAATTGTCGCTGCCTTCCTTATTCAAAGCATAACCTCATCTTTTAGCAGGCAGCAAAGTACAACCCACACTCCTGCCTGCCTGCCTGCCTGCTTGCAATTTGGTGCCTAACCCTTTGGCCGCTGCATTTTCAGAACCTGACTAAACATGATATCTTCCTCAGCTAACAAGTTCCACTTTGGTTCTCCTTGGCCTCATAATGGATCAACCCTGGCATCCAGAAGTTGGGCTCAGGAGGGAATGGGGGAGAGCACACCCCAGCTTCCACCTTGGGACTGGACAGTGGTGAATAACTTTCTGAGGTGTAAGCCAAATTTCATCAGTACTGCCCATTTATCCCAAGTGTTTTGTTTTGTGCCCACGTAGCTAATTCGAATTCGGGAAACAGTCTGGTGTGACCTGTGCCCATGGCTGCAGGCAGGCCATGGTCCTTCAGTTTGCTAGATGAGCAAACCAACTCTATGTGCAAACCAACAGTCCCTTGCTTACAAGAAAAGGTCATGAGTGATTTGTTCAATTGAACAATCCACACCCTCACTGACTGTGATGCAACTGTCTCTCAGTGGCCAGTGATAAAAGAAAATCAGGCAAGCAAAGAATACAGGTGTCCCTCACTAGAAAGTAAAAAATTAAGAGGGCTGACTTTAAATGTATATTTTAAGTTCAATTGAAAATGGAAGGGCATGTGATCAGAGCAGCTGTTGGAAAACATGAGCTCTAAAACAATAATTTATAAAAGTCTGGTTTTTGGACAAAATTGACACACAAACATGCTAGGCACTAACCCAGATGAAAGCACCTCTCTTGTTTAACACACCGGAGGCCTGATGATAGCATATAGAGAGCTCTTAGCCAGGAATGGCAGGGTCCTGTGGCAGCTAATTCCAGAAATCACAAGAGCTCTGGGTAGAAATGTCATTTTGAGAGATGATGAAGTTTCAGGACAAGGAGAACAGCACTTGTCAGGTATGGAGGGGGAAAGCAACTGAGAACAAGGGGATGCTACTGCAGCACATAAATATTCACTTTTTTCAGTGTGTGCATTTTTTTAACTTTAAATTTTATTTTAAAATTTATAATCTAAACTGGTCATAGTGGCATGGGTTTGTAATCCCAGTGACCTGAGAGAATGAGGCAGGAGTAACCCAAGTTCAAGGCCAGCAAGTAGGATATGGGACATTCCTGGAGGATATTAAATTTTCACCTAATCCAATCTATATCAGGGTTGAATCCTTTTCCTAATTATTAGTCACTCTGCCATGGCTTTGCTCATGGGGGGCAGGGGGCACCAAGAAGGAAGACAGTGCGTCGATGTGGCACTTCAACAGATTACCGCCAAGCCAGCTATCTTATCTGCTGGGTCCTAAATGGCCTCTCTTCTTGCTGTCTATGAGTGTATATGTGTCAGGATATAACAACATAAAGCTTTCCTATTAAATTATTCCAACAAGGAGATGATTTCTCTAATAAAGTCCATGTTGGGTGACAGAAGTTTTTCTTTTTAGTACTGGGGATTGAACCCAGGAATGCTTTGCCCCAGCTCTTTTATTTTATTGATTTGAGACAAGATTCTTAAGTTGCTTAGAGCCTAAGGGCTGGTCTCAAACTTGTGCTCCTCCTGAGCCAATGGCATTAACGGCTGGAACCATGGCACCTGGCTGGCAGTAGTTTTGAATGCAACAGATTTAAAAGGCTCTGGTTTAATCTGTGAATTTCAGGGGCCAGAAACATAGTGGTGAACTTGCCATCAGGAACTGGCCACTCTCACCCCATATCTTTTTTCTTGAATACATTTTTTTCTCCATTTATTTAGCAAACATTTAATGAGTATCTACTAAATTATCAGATACTGGTTCAGTGACTAGTTAAATTAATCTTATCCAAATTTCAGTACTGACAGAAGCCGATGGGATCCGGCATAGTAATATAAACCCAGAAACTAAGGATGGATAGTTACACAAAGAGTTTACTCTTTTTAACCGCGCCAGGTGCTGTGGTGCACTTTTGTAATCCCAGTGAGGGAGGCTGAGGCAGGAGACCGCAAGTTCAAAACCAGTCTCAGCAATTGTCTCAATAAAAAAATAAAAAAAGGCCAGGAATGTGGCTCAGGGGTAAATTGCCTCTGGGTTCAATCCCCAGTTATCTAAACATAACAATTTAAAAAAAGGAGTAAAACTGTGGCATGGAGGTGGGACACAGGACACCAAAACAATCTTTTCCAACCCGGTTCTGTGTATACCAATCTAGCCTGAAAGGCTCTCTTCCTTGCCTCAGTTTCCTGCAGCCTTAGCATTCTGGCACTCAACCCACAGCCCTGTAACATCTGTAGCAAAACATTCAAAAGTTACTTTAAGAAGGTGACGTTCAAAGGTTCGATCCCTAGCACGGGGGTGGGCTGGGGTGGGGAGGGGGAAATTCAATATTTCTGACTTGGAACTGTTCTGAGTACCCTTATCTGGTTGGCTTCCACGACCAATATTCTTCCCAGATGAGCTACCTGAGACAGCAATCAAACTAGTAGCAGCACCTTGGTTTCCCTTAAATAAAAATACATAGAAAAATAGACAATGTGTCTGTACATCTTAGCGCACAAAGTCCTTGAAATAGTCGCTACATAACTCCCAGGGAAAGCGAAGGTAAAGTCTGCGTGGGAAAACACGTCCACCATAGAGAGGGAAAGGACAGTCACAGGGTCTGCGAGCGCTGCAGGCTGTAGCTCCGCGGCTGGCCAGGAAGGCCTCAAGCCAGCCGGGGTGCACACCCAGGGCGCCGGGCCCGCCTCCAGCTCCGGGACAGCGGGAACCGCGGACCGCCGTGGAACGGCCGGGGAGGGCGCCGCGCCCCCTAGCGGCGGGGCCTGTCCCTCTCCGCTCTCGGCTGCCGCCGCCGCCGCAGCAGCAGCAGCAGCCGGCCTGCCTCGCTCCCTTAGCAGACTCCCGAGGCAACGTCCCTCAAAGCGGCGGCTCTTCGGCCTCCAGCTCCCCGCTCTACAGTTCCCTTCAGTCCCCGCCCCCTGCTCCCGCTCTGACACCCCCTTCCACACGCCGCGCTGTCCCCCACTGCGGCCCGCCGAGCGCGAACGCGGAGCCACCGCGGGCTCCGCAGAGTCTTCCGGCGACCCCGGCTGCTCCATCGCGGCGGCCGATGGGGGTGCGGGGCTGGAGTGCGGCGCGAGTGGGGCGGGCGGCGGCGAGGACCGTTCCACTGTGCGTCTCCCCCGCCCCCGCGCAGCGCCAGAGCTCCCCGGAACGCCATGGAGCCACGGCGTTCCGAGCGGGCACAAAGGGGCGCGCGGCACAATGGGCGCGGCGAGCCCGTGGGCGCCGGGCTCCCGCTCCGGCGGCTCGGCCCTGCGCGGGGGTGGGCGCTCCTCCGGGCGGGCGCGCTCGGGGCAGCCCCCCTTCGCGTCCCCTCCCCTGCTCCCGCCCCCACCCCGGCATGGATGTTGCAGCCACTCTCCGGTTGTCTGCCCCGGAGCCGCCACAGCGCGGCCGGCCCGGTCCGCCCCGCACTTACCTGGGACACGAGTTCTGTACTTTGCGGAGCGGGCCCGCGCCGAGTTTGGGCGCCACGTGCGGGGGGAGGGCGCGGGGCCGGGAGTGGGGACCGCGCGCGGAGGGCCTGGCCGGGGCGGCCCGGGGAGTTGCTGGGGGCAGCGGGCGGGCGGGCGCCGTGTATTTTCCCCTCTCTTTGTGTGTGTCCGTGCGCTGCGCTCTCGCGTGACGTGACGGGACTCCGTGTGTCATTTCCGCACAAGGACACAGGAGCCCCCGCTGCAGTGGAACCACAACCCCTCCGCCCCCACCCCCGGCCCGCCCCTCCCCCTCAGCGGGGCACACGCGGGACCAGCGGTGGCGCTCGGGCGTGAACGGCCGCGGCGGGGTGCTGGGGCGCGCACTCCGGGGACCCGAGCGATCGGGCGCGCTCGGCCAGCGCCGCGCTGCTCCACGTGGGCCCGCGCGGGCTGCCCGGGCGGGGGGCGGTGGCCGCGCACCCACGGCGCGCCGGACGGGCGCTAGCGAACAATGTCCTTTGCACACCGTGTGCTCTACCCTCGTGAGTCATTTCTCTAAAACGTGGTTTCTCAGACTCCACAGTTTAGCCCGAAATGCCTCCTTCTACTTTTTTCCCCCGCGGGACGACAACAGTAGGAAACGTCTTCACGCTCGGGTCCGCACTTCTCCCGAATTTTTTGCATTTCGGCCGTGGCTCTGGACACCCGGCCCGGTCTTCCCGCGCCGCGGCCAGCACAAAGACATCGGGGCGCTGTGCCCCCTTCGGTCCCGCGGAGCGGGCATGGAGTCCGGCGGGACGCGGGAGAGCGACCCCGGCGCTGGGAAACCCTGGCTCTGGCCACTCCCCCAGCGGGTTGGCCGCCTCGGTTGTAAGCCTTAAGAGCTAAAAATCTGCCTTCTACTTGCAACCCGAAGTTTTTACGTTTGAGGTTAAGGACGAAAGCTTCAGAAGCATGCGCGTTCCCACACACGCCACCAACATAAACCCACGGGATATCTGCGTGGAACGCTTAAAACAAAAACACTAGTCACTAACTCAGTAAAGACTGATTCTGTCTACTCCTAACTCCGGGATTGTAGGTTCCAAGTTGAAAAGTAGGAAACCTACGCCTCGGGTATTTTCTCAAATCTCAGTGACTAAGGGAGAGTGAGAGGGAAACCCAATTCAACATTTAGGACACGTTAGTATGTTAGGCAAACAATGAGAATGTAAATTTTCTTTAAAAATCCTTTAATTTGCCGATCGAAGAAAGTATAAAGAGAAAAATGCAAATGATCCCATCTGCTGCTCACAGCTGACTGGCTGTAAGACAGGACCATGTGGCCCAGCCCTGCGCGGTCACTGAATAGGTAGAATAGATTTTAAAAGAAGGCATATGCTAGCTCCTTGCTGCCCAGTCGCGGCGAGGGTTTGAATTAACGTATAGTTTTGGATTACCATATACTCCACCAGACCATTCCAATTGGGAATTTAGTAATTACGCAAGTTCCTCCCCTACGGATTTGAAATCAAAAGGCACAGGGTTCGGTTATCTAGGACCTTTGAGGAACTCTGTTGAACGTTCTCGAGCTGTATTTGGATTGCAGACTTGGAGAAGTCAGTACTAATTGCTATGCAAAATTAGCCAGCAGCCTGGAGGACTGAGCCCCGCATCCAGGGGGTGCTTTTATAAAAGAATCTATACGTGCTCAGTGTCATTCAAAACAGGATGATGAAAAGAATGGGGCCGAGATAGCAGCCCTTCAAATTCAAAAGACTTGGTACGCCCTATCTACATTTAAAATAGGGTGGAGGGAGGAAGGGAGGAGGACGATTTGAGGGAGAATGGTTAATTTATACATTCCCTGAAGACAAAGTGGAGGCACTTGGATTTCTGCAGGGAACTTGACTTTTACACTTACACATTAAATAACATGTATGATGTAACACATCCCTTGACATAGTTAACAGATGCAGCAGTTTTATTCTCACCTTCAGTTTAATGTGACATATAATTAGAATTTTAAAAGTATAAATTGAATTTCATTAGTTGTTTTCTAGGATTTTCCAGTACAAGAGTTGAGTAGCATTTAAGCTCATTTTGCATTTAAACTATTTTACTGTACTGCTTTAAGAATGTAAAATGACCCTATTAAATTTTTAGAAAGATAAGGTGAAATGTACAATGAAAAGGGATATATCTTTAGCCAATTATTCACAGCACAACTCAGGTATTTAAGTAATAAAACAATAGAAATTAACATATCTGTATTCCTATTGTTAGAAACAAAAGATTTTGCAAATACAATATTTTTATTAATAAATAGTATCCCAGGCAAGTAGCCTTCCTTAACTAATGTAACTAACATTTCAAAACATATCAGGACACTTACACTGACCTTGGGTATTATTGTAAAAGCATGTTTATTCCAAATAATCATCAACAGAAATGTACTGACATTAGTAGCTGGGAAAGAAAAGTACTTACCTTCAAATGGTTTTGATATTTATGTAAAAAAAAAAAATTGTTTCTTTTGATTTTTTTTTAAATAAAGAGTAAGGAAAAGCAATGGATACGGGTGAAAACAAATGTATTAGAAAGTATCTAATTTTGGAATCTTAAAAAAAAAAATAGTTCTAAGCAGAAAGTGGTGGCAAACACCTGAAATCCCAGCTACTTTGGAGGTGGAGATAGGATTTCAAGTTAGAGGCCAGCCTCAGCAATTTTGCAAGACCTTTTCTAAAAAAAAAAAAAAAAATGCTGGGAGTGTAGCTCAGTGATGGGACGCCCCTAGGTTCAATCCCCAGTACCACCACCACCATCATTATCATCATCATCTAAAAGAGAAAAATAATAGTTATAAAAGTGCATTGGATAAAAGTAATGCCCTACCAACAATTTTGAATAAACATGGCAGAAGAGGAGAATAAGGAATAAAGAATTAGAATAAGGAAATATAAAAAGTAAAAGCTGGGCTTGGTGGCACGCACCTTTAATTCTAGAGACTCCTGAGCTCAGCAGGAGGACAGGAAGTTCAAGGTCGGTGTCAGCAATTTAGGGAGATCCTGTCTCAAGATCCCAGGGATGGATATATATATATATATATATTTTTTTTTTATCCATATATATATATATATATATATATTTTTTTTTTTTTTTTAACTAGGGATCGAACCTAGAAGCACTTTACCACTGAGGTATATCCTCAGTCCTTCTTTTTTTGACAGAGGGTTTAGTTAAATTACCAAGACTGGCCTTGAATTTGGGATCCTCCTGCCACAGCCTGCCCAGTGGCAGGGCTTACAGGCAGTGAACATCCACGCTTGGCTCCACATCTCAAAATAAAAAAGGGTTGGGATGTGGCTCAGTGGTAAAGGCCCCTGAGTTCTGTCGCTAGTGTTATTTTAAAAAAAAAAAAAAAGAAAAAAAAAAGCAAAATTTCAGAGGGACGTGCCTCACTGAATCTCAGCTATTTGAGAAGTAGAGGCAGGAGGATCGCAAATTAGAGCCAGCCTCAGCAACTTGGTAAGACCCTGTCTCAAAATTTAAAAATTAAAATTAAATTAAAGTAAAATCTTTGCCCGGTACGACTCTTTAAGAAGTTGTTGATAGTTCATAAGGATATGTGCCTGAAGACCTGCATGAGGAACTCTTTTTTTATGTTTTGTTTTTCTGTGCTGGATGTGGAACCCAGGGTCCTGCACATGCTAAAGTATGCGCTCTACCCTCAAGGGGCGCTGGGGGTTGAGGGGCGACGGGGAAACTGAACCCAGAGAGCACTCAACCACTGAGCTATATCCTCACTTGTTTTATTTTGAGATAAGGTCTTGCTAGAACTGGCCTTCAACTTTTGATCCTCTTGCCTCACCCTTCCAAATTGCTGGCGTTACAAGTGTGTGTTATGGTGCTCGGCTTTTTTTTTTTTTTTGGTATGGGGGATTGATCCCAGGGATACTTTACCACCGAGCTACATTCCACCTCTTTTTATTTTTCATTTCAAGACAAGGTCTTGCTAAATTGCTGAAGCTGGCCTGGAATTTACCATTCTCCTCCCTCAGCCTCCCCAGTAGCTGTAACTATGGGTTGTGCTGCCATACCCAGTTTAAGCCCCTCATTTTCAATCTTACCTGAGTAATTGCAACAAGAGGGACATTGGCCATGTAAAACATAAAAATACTAAATGGAAAATTACACAACTTTTAAAGATGACACAAATACATATACATATATGGCAGATATCTTTTAACAATACTGTAAAGGTTTTTATCGTTGCTAAAATATATTTATAGTTGCCAAGACAATATTTAGTGGGACTTTTTTTTCAGTAGTTAAGTCTTAAAACAACCTAACAGATTTTATCATTACTTGTGAGACATTTCCACTTTATTTCTTGCCTGCTGGATGTATAATTTTGCCAAGTCTTCAACTTCAAACAGAAGTAGCTGGCAGATCCAGATTCTGTGAATACTCACAACAGAAAAGAAAGATGGAAAAAGAGGGGCAAGGGAGCTTGTGTTAGCTCTATTAAATGAGACCTATAGCCCAGCTCAACTATAGTCCCAGCAGCTCTGGGAGGCTGAGTCAGGAGGATCCCAAATTCAAAGCCAGCTTCAGCAATTTAATAAGGCTCTAAGCCATTTAGTGAGACTTGTCTCAGAATAAAATATA
Source organism: Ictidomys tridecemlineatus (assembly GCF_052094955.1). Lineage (NCBI taxonomy): Eukaryota > Metazoa > Chordata > Mammalia > Rodentia > Sciuridae > Ictidomys > Ictidomys tridecemlineatus. The sequence continues at coordinate 55,999,015 of NC_135484.1, read as the reverse complement.
AAAAGGGCTTGGGATGTGGCTCAAGTGATTAAGTGCCCCTGGGTTCAATCCCCCATACAAACAATAATAACAAAAACCCTGTATAAAGAAGACACACCTTGAGGTTTAACGTTTCTATTCTTAAAAAAAATAAAAATAAAAATAAAAAAAACCTACCCTTAGTGGATTGAGGGACAGATAAGATGATAATAAGATGATAGACACACTGTGACCCCAGAGTGGGAAAAAATGAGGGTTTTTTTTTTTTTTTTTTTTTTTTTTGGTGCTGGGGGATTGAACCCAAGGCTTCACGAAACAGGATAAATGCATGATCTACCTACCACTAAGCTACTGCCCAATCCCCAAAGTGAAATTTTGATTGAAAAGCTGAAGAATTTTAGATGGACATTTTTTCTTATGTGTAGGAGAACTATTTAATAATTTATAGCAGCTTGAGATTTTAAGCACCCAACACAGCCATTAGGATCTGATTTTAGTTGGATATTGGGTTTACACAGTAGGATTCTGCAAGAAGAAATATTAGGGAAAGTAAAAACTGCTGCAGTCCCACTCGAAATTTCAAGCCCTTGAGAAAACAAATGCCAATCTGAACTCTAGTTCATTCTGAGCCCAGAGCACTGCCTGGAGGCTCTGTGGCCACCAGGGCCCCTATGCCCAGAGGGGTGCCCAGGGGCCCTCAAGCAAGCCACCCCTTGCAGCCAAGAGGCAGGAAGCTGGAGCTGGTGGAGACAGACTTCCTAGGCAATCCGCCCATTAAGAAAAAGAAAAAGGAGACTTATACTGCTCTAGCTGATAGTTTTTAAAAAATTATTTAGCTGGGCACAGAGGCTCATGCCAATAGCCCTAGCTACTCTGGAGATTGAGGCAGGAGGATCATGAGTTCTAAGCCAGCCTCAGCAAAAGCCAGGCACTAAGCAACTCAGTGAGACCCTGTCTCTAAATAAAATACAAGATAGGGCTGGGGATGTGGCTCTGTGGCCAAGTGCCCCTAAATTCAATCGCTGGTATCTCACACACACAAAAAAGTTCAAAAGTCACCTGAAGCAGCTAAATCATGCCAAACAGCTGTGAGACACTGGGTATACGCTGGGCACCAATCCCCCCTTTCTCTACATATTGTTATGGAGTAAGCAGAAAAAGAAGTGAATAACATTAACTTTTGGCATAATAATGTCCCAAAACTAAATAAGGTATTTTGGCTACAGTATTCATTACCCGATTTTCCAAGCTTCTAAGTGGCAACATAATATCTTAAGAGGTAACTGCATATGCTTAATGATTTCCCTAGAATCATGACACATGAGGACCTGAGAAATAATAGATTTGCCTTCTTTTACCACTAAGAAAACTGAGGTAAAAGGAAAGACTGGCTTGCCTAACACTCATTAGCCTTTTTTCTTTTCCTTTTCTAATTTTTTCTATCCCCTCCCCCCATAAGGATTAAATCTAGGGCTCTCTATTGATTAAGGACTCAGTAAATTGCTAAGGCTGACCTATGAACTTGAGATCCTCCACCTGAGTCTTCCAAGTTGCTGCAATTACAGGCATGCACCTCCACATCTGGCTAGGCTCATTGCCCTTTGGAAAAGTGTTTTGGGGTTCTTTTTATCTTTGAGGTGTTTTGTTTGTTGGAGTACTGGGAATTGAATGCAGGGTATCCTTCTGGTGAGTTATACCCCCAGCAAAGACCTCCCACGCACTTTAAGAAATTTATTTTTATAACACTAAGCATTGAAACCAGAGGCACTCACTCTACCACTGAGCTACATCTTCAGCCCTTTTTTATTTTGAAACAGAGTCTCACTAAGTTACTGAACCTGGCCTCAAACTTGTTTTTTTTTTTTTTTTTAAAGAGAGAGTGAGAGAGGAGAGAGACAGAGAGAATTTTTAATATTTATTTTTTTTTTTAGTTATCGGCGGACACAACATCTTTGTTGGTATGTGGTGCTGAGGATTGAACCCGGGCCGCACGCATGCCAGGAGAGCGCGCTACCGCTTGAGCCACATCCCCAGCCCTGGCCTCAAACTTGTGATCCTCTTGCCTCCACCTCCTGAATTGCTGAGATTACAGACATGCACTTGGGTTCTTCTTTCTATAACATTCCTACCAAAGACCAAAAAATGGTTAAAAAAAAGAAATCAAAAATCACCAAGGGAAAAAAAAATCACCAAGGACTGTGTAAGGTTTATGCTCCACAGTTGCATTGAAATGATCATAGACCAGCATGGTGGCCCATGCCTGTACTGCCAGTGGCACAGGAGGCTGAGGCAGAAGGATTGCAATTAGTCAGGCCCTAAGCAACTCAGGGAGACCCTATCTCTAAATAAAAGATTAAAAGGGCTGGGATGTGACTCAGTGGTTAAGTGCCCTTGGATTCAATGCCCATTAAAAACAAACAAACAAAAAAAAAGGTCACCCTTGGTACCCAGCTTCATTCTTTAGTACTCAGGAGCTTCCATCCCTTCCTCAAGAGGCCTGGGGTTTCCCATTTGTGGGTTGGAGGCCCATGCTGTGCACTCCCATAGCAGCTTACTCTACCCTATCATAGATACTACTAGGGACTGAATTGCCCCATCCCCACCAATTCATAATCCTAATCACCAGTACTACTTTATTTGGAGATAAGGGCCTTAGGAAGGCAATAGGGTGGGGTGTTGCCTAGGGGTATAGTTTAGCTAGTAGAGTGCTTGCCTTGCATGCACAAGGCCCTTGGTTTAATCCCCAACACCACAAAAAAAAAAAAAAAGGGAAGGCAGTAGGAGGCAGTAGGGGTTAAATGAGATTACAGGGTGAAGCCCTAATCCAATGGGACTGATGTCCTTACAAAAAGAGGAAAAGATAGAAGAGGTGTGCCTGCACAAAGAGAAGACTAAGGGAGGACACAGTGATAAGGCATCCTTCTGCAAGCCAAGCAGACACACCTCAGGAGAAACAAGCCCTGCTGGCCTCTAATGTTTAAGCCACCAAGGCTGTGATATTTTCCTGAGACAGCCCAAGCCGACTAACGCAGAGACTGACCCTGCTCCCATGAAGCTGGAACTGCCTTTTAATCTGTCTCTTTCTACTAGAATGTAAGCTCCTAGAGGGCAGCACCACTGTATCTCAAAGTACCTGCCAGGAGAGCAAAGGCCACTTCAGTCTGAAACAGTAGTGTTAATGACCTTTGGCATCCTGTTTGCCCTTGATGACAAAACGGAGAAGCAGAAAAGTTCTGTCACCTCCCCATGTCACCCTATTTTTACATAGATGAGAAAAATAATGTCCAGAGAGATTCCGTGGATTGTAATTCACTCAACTTAATGAATAATTATTGAAGACCTAATATGATCCAAGTGCTGCAGGAATTTACCTTCCCTTTTTTCTTCTGAAGGATGTGAATAATTTAACTTTGCTGCTCCTGGAGGCCTTGACCATTTACATTCATATTGCTGTCCCTCAGTTCCTACCATTGTCTGAGACAGCAGGTGGTGGCAAATGCTGGGGCACTTGCTGGCAGTGCAGCTTGCAGCCCAGGTGTGAAGTCCAGCAGATTTGGAGTTGGTTCCAGGATCCAGCTGATCATATGTTCTGTTTGTGACCCCAGGAAGCAGCTTGAGCTTTTCGCTTGTATTTCCTGGTTCATTCCACCCTACTGGTGGTTAAAAATGAGGCAGTTACCTGGGGCCCTGGTACCATGACTGGCCTAAGGTTAGCAGCTAGTCTATTTTCTTTTTTAGCAGCTGGTTTGTATTTTTATTGGTAATATATGTGGTGAGTGAACTGTTGAAATAACAATAACTAGCCCAGGCACACAACAATTAGGGGATTTGTCTAACATGCACAGGCCCCTAGGTTCAAACCCTAATTTCTTTTTTTTTTTTCAATATTGGGGATTGAACCCAGGGTGATTTACCACTTTACCACTGAACTATATCCCTAGTCTTTCAGTCTTTTTTAATGTTTTATTTTTATTTATTTATTTATTGTGTGTGTGTGTTGCTGGGAATTGAACCCAGGGCCTTATGCATGCAAGGCAAACACTCTACCAACTGAGCTATACCCCCAGCTCTCAGTCTTTTTTTTTTTTTAATATTATTAATTATAGATGGACATAATACCTTTATTTATTTTTATGTGGTGCAGAGACTAAAATCCTGAGCCTCAGGCATGCTAGGAAGGCACTCTACCACAGAACCACAACCCCGACCCTCCCCCCACCTTTTGTGAGATAGGATTATGCTAAAATGCTTGGGCTGACCTTGAATTTGAGATCCTCTTGGTGCACACACCACTTGGCAGAGGTTTGTGTTTTTTTTTCCCTCCTTGATACAACAAATAATAAAAATAATAAAACCTAAAGACACTTCTATTCTCTTTTTGTGGTATCGGGTATACAACCCAGGGTCTCACACATGCTAGGCAAGTGCTCTACCACTGAGCTACAGCCCCGGCCCACAAACACAGCAAAAAAACAGAAGTTCATATAGTCAGCTTCAGTGCTGTCTGGAAGATACCCATAGAACACCATTTCATTCCCTGGTTGGGTATTAGGGTCTGAACCTAGCCCTGTACATGCTAGGCAAGTTCTCTACCATGGAGCTACATCCCCAGCCCTTTATACTTTATTTTGAGACAGGGTTTCACCAAGTCACACAAGCAGTTCTTGAAATTTTAATCCTCCTGCCTCAGCCTACTATGTTGCCAGGATAACAGGCATGTGCCTGGCAGAATCCCATTTTAAATTCTGACTTTACCCAGAAAGTTAAAATACCACTATATCACGATATAAGTTTCAAACACATTTAAAATACAATAGGCTCCAAATCACTTTCTTTCTTTCTTTCTTTCTTTCTTTCTTTCTTTCCTTCCTTCCTTCCTTCCTTCCTTCCTTCCTTCCTTCCTTCCTTCCTTCTTTCTTTCTTTCTTTCTTTCTTTATATTGAACTCAGGAGCATTCTACCTCTGAGCTATATCCCCAGTTCTTTTTATTTTATTTTGAGACAGGGTCTTGCTAACTGGCCCAGGCTGTAATTTGGAATTACAGGTGGTGCCCAGCTCCCAAACCCCAATCCTGATGTCCATTCTTCTCACCTAACTCATAAGAAAAGAAAAACAAGTCCTGCTGTCCTCTTTCAGCCTCCTTCTAGAAACCTCCATCTTGTGTGCACTTGAGGGCTCCCAGAATCTTGGGCCAAGTACCCCATGCCAGTGAGAAATCAGAAGCAGTGTGCACAGGTGTTTGTGTATGAAATAACAATGTTTATTGTTTATATTTGAATCCCTTCCTTCCTTTTGGAGTCCTCTCAGCCTCTGCCCTCCAGGCCTCTGGCCACACGGAGTTCCTGTAGAGCCATGGTCTTTCTGCTCTCTGTGCCCTGTGGCATTGACTCTGCCAGGCCCAACCAGGGACATGGTCATCTCTGTGCAAGGATGCCCAGATATGTGACGCAAATGCCCGCAGGGAGAAAGTAAGGAGAGGTCAAGACAAGCCCATCTTTAGACTATCTTTTTTTCTTCAACCTTCTCTGTTTGTTTGTTTGTTTGTTTTTTTCCAGTGCTGGGGATGGAACCTAGGCCTCATGCATGCTAGGGAAACAATCTGTCAAATTTTTAGGTGAAATTGCCTAGGTTATTAATATTATTGTTATTATTTATTTTTGGCACTAGGGAGCAAACCCAGGGCCTTGTACATACTGAGCATGCTTTCTATCACTGAGCAGCAACCTCAGCCCAAATTACTGGTGTTTCATATGAAATAGCTGAAGACACAAAGCCTGTGTGCAGGTCACATCCATCCATTTTGTCTCCAATTTGTGAGTGGGACCTGCCACAGCTGACAACCACATCTTCTCTGGACAGAGTCCTGCCTCTCAGCCAGGCTGCTGGGAAGCTCATGCAGTGGCCCTGCTCAGCCAGCACCCAGTCCAGGGCCCTTCTGCTTCTGTTGAAGACATCCTGCCTCAGGCCACCTGCACCCTTCTCTAGGGCCTTAAGCTTTAAGGAATAAAAGTTTCTTGGCTATTTCAGCTCTCAGCCCTTCCCTGCCCTTCCCCAGCAGTGAACCCAGGTGGGAATATCTACTTGGTGGCAGGAAAAGAGAAAATACCAGGAAAATAAAAGTACAAATATTGCAGAAATATCATCTTGCCCCACATACTAAACCTATATGTTATGAGGTTATTTATTATTATTTTTTAAATATTTTATTTTATTTTACTTTTTTAGTTTTCAGCGGACACAACATCTTTGTTTGTATGTGGTGCTGAGAATCGAACCCGGGCCGCACGCATGCCAGGCGAGCATGCTACCGCTTGAGCCACATCCCCAGCCCTGTTATGAGGTTATTTATAAAAGCTTGGAATTTCCCCATTCTGGGGATTCTAAAGAAGCACTAGAAAAATCTTTTAGGAAAAAAAAAAATCCCAATTTAGCCAATTCCATTTTATCTCACACAACATCTAGTTAATAATATATTATGAGTTGGGTGTGGTGGTGCACACCTATAATCCCAGCGACTCTGGAGGCTGAGGCAAGAGGATCACAAATTTAAAGCCAGCCTCAAAAACTAGGGAGGCCCCAACTTAGTGAGACACTGTCTCAAAATTAAAAAATAACAAAGGCTGGGGATGTGGCTCAGTGGTTAAGTGCCCTTGTGTTCAGTCCTTGGTACCAAAAAAAAAAAGTTACATATATATATATATATATATATATATATATATATATATACACACACACACATATATACACACACACACAAACACATACACACACATACACACACATATGTAAATGAGAACTATGTGTTATATCTCCCAAAAGTTCACATGTGAGACAATGCAAGAAGATTTGGAGAAAACGATTGGTTATAGTTTTAATTCAATCAATGAGTTACTCCCTGATGGGATTAACTGAGTGAGTGGTAGCTGGAGGAGGTGGAGCATTGGGCCATGGCTATGGGGTATATATTTGGTATCTGGAGAGTGGAATCTCTCTCTGCTTTCTGATCATCATGTGAGTTGCTTCCCTCCTCCACATTTTTCTGCCATGATGTCCTGCCTCACCTTGAGCCCCAAGAATGGATCCTGCTGTACATGGATTGAGACCTCTGAAACCATGAGCCCTTTTTTTTTTTTTTTTTTCCCATGAGCCCTTAAATAAACTTTTCCTCCCCTATAATTGTTCTGGTCAGATCCTTTAGTGACAGTAGTGAAAAAGTTGACTCAAACAGTATGGTAGCACACCTATAATTCTAGCGGTTTGGGAGGCTGAGACAGGAGGATTGCAGGGTTAAAGACAGTCTCAGCAATTTAGCAAGGCTATAAGCAACCTAGCAAGAACCTGTCTCAAAATAAAAAATAAAAATGGCTAAGTATGTGGTTCAATGGTAAAGCACCCCTGGGTTCAATCCCTGTTACCAAAAAATAAATAAGTAAACAGAGAGAGAGACAGAGAGACAGAGAGAGAGACAGAGAGAGAGAGACAGAGAGAGAGAGAGAGCTGGTAAAACACCCCTGGGTTCAATCCCTGATACCAAAAAATAATATTAAAAATAATAACAGTAATAATAACATTATGGTGTAACATTCACTTTTGCTAGTAAAGTACCTTGTTTTCTTGATTCTGTCATGGGAAATTTGTGAATTCAATTATATATATATATACTTTAAAAATAATAAAATGCTAAACCAAAAGGAGTTTAACACTTTGAAGGTTTAGCCACCGAGTTAATAGTAAACATCTGATACTAGTTATTACTGAGCCTCTGCTGGTTTAAAGCACTAATGTTGTTATTGAGCCATTACTGGTTTAAAGGGCTAAAGCAATATAACCTTTGTGCTCTGGAAAGATGATAAATTTGGGGGCAGAAAGTTCACTGAAATTACCTTTGTTTCATCATTTTCTTTGGTGGTGAGAGAGAGAGAGGCTGCTCTCAGTATGGTACTGATTTGAGTGGTCAGGAATAGGGCAAGTTGGGACTATACCAGATGAAAATCCTTCAAATAAATGACCTTATTACCCTCCTGACCTATTTAGTCAGCATGGTGTAGGGGGAATAATTGCCCTTTGGAACCTGAAAATGGGTGAGTTTGAGAGAAAGAGGGCCAGAGGAATCAAATAATCCACAAAGATCTGCTTCTTTCCTCTGAATGTTTTGCATTATAAATTTTACAAGTGTTAGGTTCCTTTCCTCTAATAAATTTTTTAAAAAAAATTAAAAAGTAAAGGCATTAGAATAAACAAGTGTCACATGTATATGGTGGCAGAGAGAAACTCCTAAGTTTGGGGGCAGACACATACTGCATGTTGTGAGTGTCCAAGAATCAAACATTTGGTGTATCTTGAATTATCTTTGTGGCAAGACTAAAGTTTTCAAATGGCTGATATAATAAAATATGTTACATCCAAGTTGACATCCAACAACTTGATAACATTTCATATTACAAGGTTGAGGCACAGAGAGGAAGCCCTTTGACAGCTATGGAAATTCTTCCCAAGGCTTTTGTTGCCCTCCTGACTCTCAGTAAGTGAAGGCTGTCCTTGTGGGAAGTGCCTTTGTTAGGCCTTGACATTAGGTAAGTAAGTAAATGACCTCAAGTATCAAAGGGATCTCTCAGCTGCACCGGGAGCAAGTGAATGTGCCCATATTCTCAGGGAGTTTTGGCCATGACAGAATTTGGCTCACATCCATTTAGAGAGAGGCGAGGGACCTCTGGGTACCTACATAAAGGGCTGAGCACTCTCGCAGGTGGCAGAACCCTTTGGAACAGGGCATGGCCAGTTTTAAGGTGGCAAAAGCTTTCAAAATTATACAAATGGCCAGGCAGAGTGACACATCCCGGGGGCTGAGGTAAGAGGATCACAAGTTCGAGACCAACCTGGATGATTTAGTGAGACCCTGTTTCAAAATAAAGAATAAAAAGGAACTGGGGATGTGGCAGGATGTCCCTGGCTTCAGTGTCCAGTACAGAGAGAGAGAGAGAGAGGTGTGTGTGTGTGTGGATGATCAAGTTGCCTGCTTTCAGAATTAACTTCACGAACCCTGGAAACATATGGTGCATCAGAGGAGAGACCCAAGTAGGGGTGAGCAAGGAACCATAACAAATCAGGAAGGCTTCCTGGAGGAGGAGGCTGAGCAGGATTTTGACCCACGGAGACTGGGTGAAAGAGCATTCTGAGCAGGGAAGACCAGGGGCAGCAGCTAAGGCAGAAAATTGTGGGCAAGATTTGGAAAACTATAAATAGTCCTGAGCAAAAACCAGGGAGCCTTAAAGCTAGGGGGAGGGGAGGACAGAAAGAGCAGGTAAGGCTAGAGAGGCAGGTGGTGAACAGAGTGAAGCCTTCCTCTGGCCTGTGCCACACGTCTTTCAAGACCTGGCAGTCAGTTTGGTGCCTGACTATTTCATACAAGCTACAAACCAAGAAATCCCTGATCCAAAACCTCTCATCAGCAGAGCTGGTCTCTTAGACGGCCTGACTCACACTCAGGACGGAGCAGAAAGTCAGAACTGAAGGGAAACCAGGAAGAGGGTTGGCAGAGAAACAGAAGCGTAACCAATAACTGACCACTGTCCCTCAACAGCCTTGCCCCTCTGTGCAGCTTCCAAGACGTCTAGCTTTGCCAGGTGTAGTGGCCAACACCTGTCATCCCAGTGACTCAGGGGGCTGAGGCAGGAGGATTGAAAGTTGAGGCCAGTCTTAGTCTCAAGAATGTTTCAAAATAAAAAACAAAAAGGTCTGGGGATGTAGATTAGTGGTAAAGTGCCCCTGGGTTCAATCTCCAGTACCAAAAAAATAAGACAAAATAAAAATGGATGGGGCTGGGAGCAGTGGGGCAGGCCTATAATGCCAGCGGCTTGGGTGCAGGGAAGAGGATCGAGAGTCCAAATGAGAATGTGGCCTGGTAATAGACCACTCTTAGCTTCCACCCCCAGTACCACCAAAAGAAAAAAAAGAAGTCCAGTTTTTATGTGTTCACGGGGATCCCTGAACAATATTAGAACAGGGCCACATGTTTGTTCATGCAACCAAGGAAAGAGTGGCCCAACGTACCAAGGAATTTTAACACATAAAAATACAAACTAAGAATGTCTTAGTCTACTGGGTAACCGGAGATCATTCACAAAAGGCAATGGTTAATTTAAAATGTTGTGGCATTCATGCAATCAGGTTAATATTCTCTGGATGGGATTTTTGACCTTTGCTTGCCCCCCTTTTCCTGTTTAAATTTTAATTTTATTTCAACCTAATAAAGGCACTATAGCCACATAAAACACTCACAGTAATAAAAAGCTTTAAAATAAAAAACATAGAGCTACTGTGCTGTAAGCATTCAGAAAATCTTTGATAGGCACAGTTAAACCCTATAATAATGCATTCATCAAAAATATAATTTTAAACTGGGCTTTGTGGCATATACATGTAATTGCAACTACTCAGGAGGCTGAGGCAGGAGGATTGCTAGTTTGAGGCCAGCTTGGGCAATTTAATAAGGCCCAATTTCCAAGTAAAACAAAATAAGTAAGGGATGGGATGTAGCTTAGTGGTAGAGATTTCTGGGGCATGTGTGTTACACTGGGTTCAATCCCCAGTACAGCTAAAAATAAATAAATAAAAATTATATACGTGTATACAATTTTAAAAAATTAAATGTATAATTTCCAATTTAATGCAGAATTAGTAGCTAGTTCCCATTTCCTGTGTGGCCTTGGTTTGAGAACAAAACACAGGGGTTGGGGATTAGGTGAACGTTCTATGCTTGGGGTCTTGAAGTAGAGGCTGAAGACTTTAAAGCAGGGAAAGGGTGAGTCTTTTATTATTTTTTTTTAATATTTATTTTTTAGTTGTAGATGGTCACAATACCTTTATTTTATTCATTTATTTTTATGTGGTGCTGAGGATTGAACCCAAGGCCTCTGACTGTACCGCTGAGCCACAACTCCAGCCCCAAGGGTGAGTCTTTTTGGTCCTTGGTAATCTTTTCTTTTTTAAGTATTATATTTTTTTAGTTGCAGCTGGACACAATACCTTTATTCTATTTTCATGTGGTGCTGAGGATCGAATCTGGTTCCTCGCAAGTGCTAGGCGAGCGCTCTACTACTGAGCCACAACCCCAGCCCTGGTCCTAGCTTCTCTCGAAGCTGAATCTGGTGAACTAACGGGGCCATTTCTAGAATCACCAATGCTATCCTATTGCCTCTAGACTCAGAACTGTCCCCCATGCTATTTAAAATAGGGCCAACTGCCACCATCAGATGATGTCAAATCACATCTGAGTCTGGCATGAATGTAGACAGGACGGCTGCACTCCCAGAATTCCCTGCCAGCTTGCTATGCAGAAGACCAATGGAGATTACGATAGGCAATGGGTAATTGCTTTATATACATTAGTTAATTTAATCCCTTTAATATATAAAGTATAGGTGAAATAATATAAAATTGTCATTTTTATAGGTCAGATATTGATATTTTTATCATTCCACCTAATAGTCATTAAATAATTCCTTGGGTACATATATATATATATATATATATATTTATATTGGGGATTGAACCCAGGGTTTAGCAAGTACTCTACCACTGAGCCATATCCCAGTCCTGGGAGTCTGTTTTTAAATTGGAATTTAATAAGTTTATATTAATTATAATTAATTATAATATAAGTACTTATTTCTGTCCTTTTATTTTATAATTTTCATTAACTACATATTTTATTCTCCCCTCCCCCTTCTGCTTTCCATAGGATAAATCTTTTCCTGACTTATATTTTGTTCTGCATCTGGTCTGCCTGGAATCTGTCTTACTTCAAAGCTCATGTTTGTCTGCTGTGCCACAAAGAATTAGTGTCAGTGAGTCTAAGAAATTTATCATCTACCCTGATGGATCTAAAAGTGGATTATGTGTGTGAGAATTACCAGGAAGCTTCTGGAAAATGTTTTTTTTTTTTTTTTCTTTTTCTACTGGGGATTGAACCCAGAGGACTTCTAGCCAACTGAGCCACATCCTCAGCCCTTTTAATTTTTTTATTTTGAGACAGGGTCTTGCTAAGTTGCTTAGGGCCTCACTAAATTACTGAGATGGACCTTGAACTTGCAACCTCCTGCCTTAGCCTCCCAAGTCTCTGGGATTGTTAGAAATACTAGGGTGCCATGGAAATCGCTCAGCAAGGCAAACTTTACTCCGGCATAAGGGTGTGCTACCGAACAAAGTCTGGCAAGCAAGCACACTTGCTGGACTGTCTGCTTGATTTTGCCCCTAAAGCAGCACTGCCCCTTTCTCTGATAGGAGGAGCGCGGGGTTACCCTCTATGGGATTGGCTAATTTTACAATTGGGGCGGGCAAAGGGAAGGACTAGAGTTAAAATGGCTACATTTGGCTCTTACATCCCAATTAAGGCCAAATATTTTCCGAAAATGGACAACTGGGGATTTGATTTCTCACAGGATTACAGGGGTACACCATCTTGCCTAGCTGGAAATGTATAAGATAAGTGTGTGGGCCCATGCCTGTCATCCTAGGTAATTGGGAGCCTGAGGCAGGAGGATCATTTGATCCCAATTCGGGGCCAACCTGAATAGCAAGACCTTGTCTCTTTCAAAAAATACAAAGTGTAGATTCTTGCAATTCCCTTTAGAGATCCTGATTCAGCAGGATGCCCTATTCTAATTCAAGACCCTGGTTTTTTTTACAGGTGGTTTACAAGAGTGTGTGCAGTGTGATTATTCTTCCCATTCAATTTACTACTTTCTAGATGGTAATCTTTATGTGTATTGGTTGTCTCTTAAATACTGCAATACTGCTTTTCAAATATACACCCCAGGGTGGGCTCTAACCTCTCTCTCTCTCTCTCTCTCTCTCTCTCTCTCTCTCTCTCTCTCTCTTTCCCCTTTTTGGACTGGGGCTTGAACCCAGTGGTACTCGACCACTAAGCTATATCATCTATCATCTGCCCTTACATTTATTTATTTGTTTAAACAAGGTCTCACTAGATTTCTGAGGTTGGCCTTGAACTTGCCCAGGCTGGCCCTGAATTTGTCACCCTTCTGCTTTAGCTTTTCAAATTGCTGGAATTTCCATCATGTACCACTGTGCTTGACCCTTTCTCACCTTATATTTTCCTGTATGTGGAAACAAGTCTCTAGACCTATCTTATAGCCTATGTTTTTACAATTATAATTTGTAATCTATGTGACTTTATCACTCTATTTTATTTGCTTGCTTCATTGTTACAAAAGCATATTTCCTTTAATAGCGTTTATTGAATGGTCACTCTGTGACAGGTGCACTTAGTAGCTCTTTTACCATCACTGGTGACTGTCTCCATTTCTGCAGGAAAACAAAAGGGCTGGGCTTTGTAACTCAGTGGTAGAGCATTTGCCTAGGGTGAACAGCTCCTGGGTTCAATCCCTAACACTGCAAGGAAGAATGAAAAGATAAATCAAAAAAGAAGAAACTTGGGAGAGATGCCACACATCATATTGGATAGAGAGGCTAGGGTTTGAACCCAGATCTGTTTTTATTCTATTTGTTATATTCCACTGCTTTCAAAAGTAACCTGCTCCTGAGAAGCCTAAATATGGTGGGAAGACACTAATAATGTCACTCTTGAGTTTGTCTTTGTCCCCAAGACAGTGCTTTTTGTACATAGTGACACTGAACTTATTCTGCCTTCTTTCTCTATCAATGGTTTCAAGTCAGGGAAATCCGTCTGGTAAAACAAAGAGGCAGCAAAACACAAATTTGGAGGTGACATAGAAAGAACCTGTATCACACAGCGTCTTCCTCTGAATAGTTCTATGACAGGTCATCAAAGTTGCTTTTTGTAAAAGTGTCCATTACAAAGTAGGGCTACTTACATTTTGCACCCTTTAATTTCTTTTTCTTTTCTTTTTTTTTTCTTTTTTTTTAGTTGTAGATGAACACACACCTTTATTTTATTTACTTATTTTTATGTGGTGCCTCACACTGGCTAGTCAAGTGCTCTACCACCAAGCTACACCCCCAGCCCTGTACCCTTTAATTTATTTTTCTAATTAATTTGATAAAAGAATCTTTATTTTCTTCTTCCTGTACTCAACTTTGTAATGCTGATGTTGAACATAATAGAACAAACAATATGTAATTGTAGAAACTATTGTTTGGAATTTGCATGTGAAATATACACCTTTCACTGCCTCTAGTTGGCATTGTTAACTAGGCTACAGATAGTTCACCCTACATCCTGCAAACAGAAAGTGCTTTTTTGATGGGCACGTGCTATGAATGGAAGAAGTGTTCAAACACAATGTTTCCGTTTGAAAGGCTTACATTAGAACTAGCCAAAGGGGAAAGTGGTTTATTTCCTAATCATAGCTTTGTTTATGAATGCAATCATATAAAAAGCCTTATGATAAAGCTTTCTAAAAACAGACATGTATGCTACTATTTGGGTAAACAAGCATATATTCAGTCTATAAAACTACTTTGATAATGTCAATGGATGCTTTTAGGAAAATTGAGCTGTTCCCCTTGGATTAAAAAATCTATCATGTATATGTGGATAGGAAAGGAGGTCATGGGACTAAAATACAAAATTAGAAAGTGCTGCTTATATTTGTACTACTTTAAAAAGATAAACCTCACATTAGATCTTTTTGCTGAAATCATCCATCAGGATTTGAAATTTGAAAAACCTTGACTACTGAGTTAGAACAAAAAGGTGCCATTCATTTTGATTGTATGAACATAAAAATTATGATTAATAGGGCTGTATTTTTGCTGGTGTTTTATATGGCTAGAGGGCAAAAATTCAATAAATGTTACTGTGCAGGCTATCTCAATGATTACAAGGTTTGGGTACAAAGACTAGTGAGGACTTCTGTAAATTACAAATATAAAATTTGCAGACATCATTATATTTTCATGGGAAGCAATAATTTGTTTTTCAAGCATGTTTGTTTTGTTAGAGCTCTGAAGTCACTGTGATATGGATTTAATGCTAAACTACTCAACCAAATGACAGTAGAGATGAGGGGACCAGAGACAAATTTTTCTTCCTACACATTTGTTTTTAGCACCTGCATTTGCTTGAGTGTCTTGATACCACCGTGATAGCTTAGCAATAGCTAGATACAAATGAAGGTTACTGTCATGCCAGGCTCTCACCAAAAGTTGATAGGTGGGACACTAGGGGAAAAAATATAGATGTTTATTGGTTTAAGAAAAAAGAGATTTGCTCTAACTGCCCTTGTCCATCTATTCATCTCGCATTCATATACATATAGAAAAAGGATGAGAATCTAAAATAAATAAATAAATAAAATCAACACTAGTGTTTTAATTAATTAATTAAATATAATTTAGGCCTTTCTTACATCATGAAAAAGCAACATATTTTAACTTTTCCCAAATAGGAAATAATGATTACAAAGGGTACATGAGAATTGTTTTATAAAAATATTTCAAAAGAATTTTTCCACAATAAAAGATACTCAATTTTTGCTAACAGCTATTAGGAGGACAAGGTTGCTCAAAATATAATCACCTCTGGTCCAGTGGACTTGGATAATGTGATGGATATTGACATCTTAAAAATCAACCTACTATATGACTCCTTTCATTATCTTTATCAAGATAATTTATATGCAATATAGAGGAAGTGGAATATGAAGGATATAACATTTGGAGAGATAATTTTTTTTTTAATATTTATTTTTTAGTTTTCGGTAGACACAACATCGTTGTTTGTATGTGGTGCTGAGGATCGAACCTGGGCTGCACGCATGCCAGGTGAGCGCGCTACCGCTTGAGCCACATCCCCAGCCCGAGGATATAACATTTGGAAAGTAAATAAAATCACCTTGATTTTTTAGGGCTACTGATTTTATTTCAAATACTTAACTAAAAAATGGTAAAATATAAGTTAAAGCAAATAGCTAGTTGAACGGAGGTGGCAAATAGATTTGCCATCTTGTGTGCTGACTCTGTTATATTAATAGCTGGTGTGTTGGGCCATGTCTGTAAGCACAGCAACTTGGGTGCTGCAGTAGGAGGATCACAAGTTTGAAGCCAGCCTAGGCAATTTAGGGAGATCTTGTTTCAAAATAGGAATATAGCTCAGTGGTAGAATGACCCTGGATTCAATTCCCAATAGAGGGTTAGGGGAGGAGGGAGTGGCTGCCTAAGGTGCTTATTGAGAAGGCTTCTGAGGTTCTATAAGAAAAAATGTCTGGGGTCAGGGGTGTAGATCAGTGGTAAAGCACATGCCTATCACACACATGGCCCTGGGTTTGATGACTAGTCACACACACACACACACAGAGTCTGAATGATGAGCAGATGTTTACTTGGCTAGGAGGGATCCTAGAAGGTAAAAAAGACTTCAGTGGAATGGAATATGGGCATGAGACAGAAGTTTAGCCCAAAGCCCCTAAATATAAACCCTAACTTTATTTTGTCTTATATGTGACATTAAAATGAATGTAGATCTTGCCCCATGCAGTGGCACACACCTGAAATACCAGCTACTTCAGAGGCTGAGGCAGGAGGATCACAAGTTCAAGGCCATCCTTGGGCAATTTAGCAAGACCCTGTCTCAAAATAATAAATAAAAAGGGCTGGAACTGTAGCTCAGTGGTAAAGTGCCCCCAGGTTCAATCCCCAGTACCAAAACAAAACAAGACAAAGAAAGATGGCCCAATGCTGTGGTGCTTACCTATAATCCCAGCGCCTCAGGAGGTTGAGGCAGGAGGATTGTGAGTTCAAAGCCAGCCTCAGCAAGTTAGGCCCTAAGCAACTTAGCAAGAACCTGTCTGTAAATAACATAGAAAAAAGGGCTGGGGATGTGGCTCAGTGGTTAATTGCCCCTGCAGCACCAAAAAAAAAAAAAAAAAAAAATTGACTGAACCTCAATGTGAAGGAAGAAGTCATCATAACGAAGTGCGACTGACTGGGAACTTATATTGAAACAAGAGGAAAATGCAAAGAGGCATGAATTCATCTTAAGCATTATCTAACAGAACTGGGACTCACTAAGGCTGTATCAACTGAGAAGATTAATAATTCAAGTTGAAGAATTTTAAGGTGGTTTGTTCCACAATTTTAACCTGTGCCATGGAGAACCTGTAGAGGCACTATTTTTCCAAGTCAAAGACTTTCTTAATAGTGGGTCTGGAGGCTGACTTACAAAGTTAGCCCATTTTAATATACTTATTTACACCAGAAGAAACAACCAGGAATAGAAATTCAGATGCCTCCTTTAACATTTAAACCACTCATTAATAATAGTCGTGAAGGGTGCAGCACCATGGGAAAATGTTTATAATGTGTTACATGAACACAGCAGGACCCAAAGTTGAAATTATACTGTAATTACAACATGCAAAAAAAAAAAAAAAAAAAAAAACCCGCATGGCAAAAAAAAAAGGCTGGAAGAAATACAAATGAAACAGTAATACTGAAATGAAATTGATAATACTGATTATTTTAGGGTGGTGGTTATGAATGACCTTTTTCCCCCCCAAGATTTCTGTAAGTTGATTATTTACTTAGATGTGTTTGAAGAGAAAAAAAAAATTAAGTGAAATTCAAGCTACTCTAATAGCTAAGACAGTAGCAATCCAACACGCTTATTAGTTCACAGGGTGCAAAAGGATGCACACACTGTCAATCCTAGATGTGAGCAGAGCCACTAGATAAAAGCTAGATGCTATTTTTCCATGAAGATAGGCATCTCCAAAAAAGAAGAGTAGAATCCTGAGAAAGATTCTCTTTCTATCATGAGAAAGCAATTTGTATTAAAGACAAACTTTGACCCATGGGGAGAGGCCTAGAGCCTAGCACTTCAGAGCCGGAGGACAGGGCATTAGCTAAAGGGAGGATGGATAGCAGTGCTGGCCTTCCCATGGGGACACTTCTTTTAAGGTCACTTCAAGATGTCTATAATCTCCTTAATGGGAAGACAGAACCCAGTCCAAAAAGAAAAGAAAACAAAACCAAAAACAGTTTATTTGAGAAGAGATCAGCAGTCAAGATAGGAAATGAGAAAGAAATAAATGAGCATCCTGTTGGGAGTGCTTTTTTTGGTGTGTGTACATGGTCCTGAGGCTCAAACCCAGGGCTTTACACACATGTGCTAAGCCAACACTCCACCACTGAGGCCATACAGCCAGGTCTAACTCAGAGAATTTTAAAAAAAGATTCAGGGGCTGGGGATGTAGCTCAGAGGTAGAGAGCTTTCCTAGTATGCATAAGGTCCTGGTCTGCTGAGGGCCATTACCAAGTAGGAATGAAGCATCGAAATTTCCTTGCCAAGCGTACCCCATGCTGCTTAGAGGACATTCGATGGGACATTGCATGCATGCTTTAATAAGGTGACCTTGCTCAAGGACCAAGGCGGATCCGGGTTTAGAGCTGATCAGGTTTGAGGAAGTAACCGGCTCCTTGAGTTTAAGGCGTTGCCAGTTTAAGATAATGGGTTTTAGGGAAGTTGGAAGTTGAAGATTATTGCTGGGATTAGGGTGTTCCTGTTGCTTGTTCCCGTTGAGTTCTCGTGAGATTAAAATGGGATTTTGGAGATAGCCTCGTGGAGTAGGTGAATTGTGCGGGAGACGGGAGAACGCGATTGCCCTGGACCTGTGTGGAGGCGGTGTGAGAGCGGGAATAAAGAATTGCTGTTTGAACCTACAAAGGTGTGTGGTGGCTCGTGATTCTGGTGCCAAGCCCAGACATTGGCCTTTGGTACTGGTCCAATATCTAGCACCGAAGAAATAAATCAGATTTAGTGGGACAGGAAACTGCTTTGTAATTTCTGGGGGAAGCGTAATTGATATTTTTTAGAAAAGAATGGCTATAGGAGTAAGAAAAAGAAGGCTATTCAGAGAAAAGAGGGGGAATCTGAACCAAAGTGGATCCATGAGCACCCAGGTGCCAGCTACAATATGAAATGATGCAGACAGGGAGGTCTGAGGGGACACCATCAGTGATCTTGAAGAAGCCATCTCAGGAGAGCAGTGCAGAGGCACATGATGTCTTTGTTCAAGCATTCTCTGAGTACACAAAGCCCAAGCAATGGGCGAGATGGTGGGGACCTAGGAGTGAATGGCCAGTTGTAAAGTTAAGGAGTTTGTAAACTGTAAGAAGGTTTGTTGATAAAATTAGGAGGGAGAAAGTGCAGGTGGAAGAATATATAGGGAAAAGTGAGGGATTTTAGGCACAGGGAGACATGGGCACATTCATAAAGAAGAAACCTAAGATTCAAGAACAGGGACAGGAAGGAGACAGGAGGAAACAGGCCTGAGGTCTTTGGAAATGAGAAAAGTCTTATTCTTTCTGTCTGGTGGGTGTGGGAGGTAACGGGGTTTAGCCCAGGAACGCTTAATCACTGAGCCACATCCCCAGCCCTTTTTATTTTGAGATAGTCTTACTAAGTTGCTTAGGACCTTGCTAAGTTGCTGCTGAGGCTGACTTTGAACTTGTGATCCTTCTATCTCATTCCCCCCCCCCACACCCCTCTCCCCACTAGGGTTACAGAGGTGTTGGCCACCAGACCTGGCAGAATACACCATTTATTATGCTAATAAAGAAAAAGCTGGTAGGAGGAGAGTGCAGTTAGGTTCATGGCCTAAAGTAAGGTTTGGAGGCACCAACTCTACGTTTGGGGGTAACAGGTGGGAGGAAGCAGGACAACGGCTAATGAACTCTTCCCTCTAGTAAGAAACTCAGGATGGGGAAGGAATTAAGCTGAGGTAAAGGAGACATTGGAGAGTCATTGACTCTCTCTATTCATTATCTCCACTAAGTCATACCCAGGCAGTAGGTTGAGAGGTATGATTAAGCAATGTCTTGGTACCTAAAATTTCTCCTTAGAGGTGTCTGAAATTATAAAAACTTGGTGTGAGCTAATAAATAAATATCCTTTAAGAATGTGCATGGAGCGGGCTGGGGATGTGGCTCAAGCGGTAGCGCGCTCGCCTGGCATGCTTGCGGCCCGGGTTCGATCCTCAGCACCACATACCAACAAAGATGATGTTATGTCCGACGAAAATTAAAAAGTAAATGTCAAAAAATTCTATCTCTCAAAAAAAAAAAAAAAAGAAAAATAATGTGCATGGAGGAAGGCTATCTGCATTTCATACTCTAGATTTGTCAACATGTAAGCTTTTAAAAAAGCTTGTCAAGAGCAGGCGCTGGGCTGGGGATGTGGCTCAAGCGGTAGCGTGCTCCATGCCCAGGGCGCTGGGTTCAATCCTCAGCACCACTTAAAAATAAAATAAAGATGATGTGTCCACCGAATATTAAAAAAAAAAAAAAAAAAAGAGCAGGGCCTTTTACACAGCCTGCAATTCCAGTGACTAGGGAGGCTGAGGTGGGAGGATCAGAAGTTTGAGGCTGGCCTGGGCAATTCAGTGAGACCCTGCCTCAAAATAAAATTTAAAAGGCTGGGGATGTAGCTCAGTGGTAGAGTGCTTGCCTAGCATGTGGGTTTGTCCTACAACAAACAAACAAACAAACACTTGCCAAGATGCTGAGGAAGTGAAAACTGCTGAGTGTGACCTGAGGAGAAAGGCAGAGCTCTGTAAGGTGGGCCTGCTGCTCTCAGGCATCCAGGAGCTTTAGAAGTCCAGATGGCAAAGTAAACGGAATGGAACAGGAGGTAGGAAAGGTCCCCAAGAGAGGAGAAAGGTGAGTGTTGAAACACAAGAGTCTAGGGGCATGTCATGTAAGGGGAAGCTTTCTGCATTTCCTCAGAGCTTCTCTTTGCAAGTTGCTTTTCCTCCTCCATGAATCTCTTACAGCATGTTTGCTATCGAGACAATCTTAAATGGTAAACTTTTAGAAAATAAAACAAACCTGGAAGGGACTTCATAAATTATCTCATAAAATCCAATTTTACAGAAGAGGCAGTTGAGGCTGAGAGGGAAGTGATTTGTTCAAGATATACAGCATACCAGATCTAAGCCAGAATCGGAGAAGCCCCAGGGTCCTGCCTTGTGCACTGCAGTACCTGTCCATCTGCTTCCTGGAACCTGCATCTCCCTGAGGTTCCTGTGCATCTAACACGAAGGCACTCCTCCTCCCTGGCACAGTTAATGATTAAAACCCAGTCTCATCTAAAGCATGGTAGCTGTAGTTACTAATTAAGCCAACTCAGTGAGAAAAGACAGTTCAAACAGGAGAGTGGAGCATGCTACTCACAATCTATAGGCCTTAGATTGCAGCAGTAGAAAACACACAATTAAAATATTTTAAGTCCACTTAAAATATTTCATAAAACAATATCTTAACCTCTGTAGCCTTACATTTTCTGTTCATTGCATGCCACATACTGGGCAGGGATCAAACTTTTGGGTGTTGAGGGGGAGGAATTTAACTGAAATAACTTCCCTTAGTGTTTGAGTGAAGTAGGTAATCAAATCTGTTTGCTGTGCTCACTGTCTCCAGATAGGGCTGTAATTACACCACATGAGGAAGAAAGGTAGCTGAGTCTCAGTCCAGATCATTTATGTAAACTCAGCCTTCTTGTCAACGGTGTTCTCACATTGCATGCGTGCAAACCACAAAAATCATCTCCTGTGAACCACACAGAGACAGCGTCGGATTGCAGGCTTGCGAGATTGCTTATGTTCTTTCTATAATTGGATGTCTGTGGTTCAACACCAAAATTTGACATTATGAGGGTAAAAGAACACGCTTACCAATGAACTCCCTAATATAACAATTACATTTCCCAAATTTGTAAAAATTAAAGGTATTGTCTAAACCAAAGTATTACAAATGCATATATTTTACTTGGTGAAAAACTCATTTTTCATTAAAAAAAAAAGTTTGGATCTTTGAGATGTGTTTGAAAATAATTTGATGTTCAAGAAAGAAAAACAGACAATCTCTAATATATCAAGATAACATTTAATCTCCTACTTTAAATATTTGGCAACTTTTCAGCAATTTCCCTCCTACCCTCAAATCTTATAAAAATCATGATGCACGAAATATTCATATTGTATCTATAAATAGAGACATAATTGCAAGATGACAAAGAAAGCATATTTTTTCTTAATTCACGGAACTCTTCTCCATTTTTGACAGATGGGTCAGTGGTTTCTGATTTGACAGTCCTTCCTGGCTGGGATCCAGAGTGTTTCTCTTGACACCTGCAGCTTCCAGCTTGCTCTGTCCTCTCTAGAAGGAAAACCACAGGCCACCGCCCTGGCGCCATCCGTGGCTTGGTCCAATCAATAAGGACTTATTTCCTGTCCATTTGCTGAGGTCACAGGAGCGAATCTCATTAATTATTTCTGCTGCTGCAGCCTCAAGTGTGCTTCTGGCGTGACAAGTGAAAACTGCTTGACCTTTTTTTTTCCTTCTAATTTTGTTTGTAGCAGTTCCAAAATGAAGGCGGTATTCATTTTAGCAATGTGATAAAAGGAAGGGGGAAAAATGTGTATATTTTAAAGTTATAAACACGTTTAGATATTTCCTCACAAAAGCTCTTCCAATCACCTCATTCCTTAGGTTTTTCAGCTAAGGAACAATAGGGTCTTTTTAATTTGGTGTCATGAAAATCTGGTCACAGCAAACACAATGTTTTCTAAAGCCGATCTGGCCTCCGAGGGAGGGAAGCTCTCCAGGGCCTCCAGTGCCTTGTTTCCATGGTAACGACACAGGTCAATAGCTGAAGTCACACCTTTGCCAGCTTTGATTGTTTCTCGCAACTGTTAAGAAACAAATGCACAATAAAAGTCAGTTTTTAGGGTTCGGGATAAGGATCACAATTAATTTGGCGGAGGGGGGGGTGTTGGAAAAACAAAGAAGGGGAGAAACAGTGTAGCTTCAGTATTTCTGCTCCGTTATTTTGAGGAAAGAGGACATCATTCCCCAGTGATCCTGAGGCACTAACACTCCCCGAGGCTGCTCCTGTCCGCGCCGCAGAGCAGCACAATAGGCTCCAATCAGCCTAATTACACCTCCTCCTCTCCCGCCCCTGGATACGCTGAAATGTGCCAGGCTGGGAGCGCAGTCACCAAGGTGGAGGGCATTTACATCCCTGGGATTTTGAATTCGACAACTGCTATTCTTATGTGAGGAAGCCTTCACTAACATCTTGGTTCAGAACTTTCTTTTTAACACCATATGTGAACACAATAGAACATATGAAAATTCAAGAACGACACATGTTATTAGACTGAATGTGACAACTTCAACGAGTTGGGAACAGCGGTCGTAGTAACTGAAGCTGAGATGAGAGGACCAAAAGTTTCAGGCCAGCCTCAGCAACTTAGACCCTGTCTCAAAAAATAAAAAGGGCTGGGGGTGTAGTTCAGTGGTAGAGTGCCTGGGCCCATCCCCAGTCTCCAAAACAAAACAAAAAAGATGAAAAATTTTATTTGGGAAGAATTAACCAACACAACCTTTGTAAATGATTAACTCTTGCTGACAGGTGAAGTTCACTCCAATCCCTCTCTCTGATCACAAAAAAAGACCAATGAAATGGTTACACTTTAGAGATGGAGAGAATTCAACTATTTGGTCTGTCTACTTTCCTCCGCCCCATTTCCATCTCCAATGTCTACCTCATTCCCCAGGTAAGGAACGGGGAGTCCTCCTGGGTCCCCAGATCAAGGGCAATTCTGGGGTTTCTCACTATGACTGAACTCTCTGGCCTTCACAGACTGGGTGAGGCCAGGAGATAAATTCTAGTCTAGTAGTGGATGATGATGCGTGTCACTTCTGGGCTGTAGTGTTGAATTATCTAGGAGAGTCCCTTTAGGGCTCTCCTTCTGGCACTTGGAGTTGTTTCTTAGCCTGAATCCTGAGTGATTAAACCATGGGCCTCTTCTCCCTGAAATGGACATGTAGTGTGGACAAGAGACCCAGCTTTGTTGTCTTAAGCCACCGAGACTATGAGATCATCTGAAGCCATTTTCACTGATACAGTCAATAAGTCCTAGTTGGTCCTTCTCCCTTGGAGCTCTCAGATTTATGCTCTACGCTTCCTTCCTATTGCCACTACATTAGTTCAGGCTCTCATCATCCCTTGCCTGGGCTATTTTTTGCAGTCACCTCCTAGAGAGTCTTCCTACCACCAGTTCTGCACCCCTGAACCCCATCCGACATGGCACACTGCCAAGAGATTTATAAAATACAAATATGACCTTGCTTAAAATCCTCCACTGCCTTAAAAGTCCAAGCTTTTTCAGGAGGCAGTGACATCTCTTCCCCAATCTTGTTCTAGCCTAGCTTCAATATCCTCCCCTGTACCCTTTCATCATGTATTTAGGGCATCTAGTTGCAGTTCTCACCTATCATCTCCCCTGGGACTGCCCTCCTCCACCCCCTCAGCTCCCCAAATTCTACCTGGGTGGAATATACTCAGCCACCATGGTGGCCCTGAGGAGCTAGGTGTTGCTCTTCCTCTTGGATTCCAGAGTACCCTGGACACATCTGGAGTGCAGCCTTATTATACAGTATTGTATTTCAATTTTCTATTCATTTATCTACTCTTTATGAGGTTTTATGTTACTTACTGCATAATGCATTAAACATGAACAAAAAAGAAATATGCTGGTTTATTCCTCTAATTATACAGTCAAGAGAACAGAGGTCTAGAGAAACTCAGTGACTTAAGATCATAGATAGAGAGTGGCAAAGCTGATGCCTCATCCAAAGGCACTTAATACTAAACCCCAGGTTCCTAGCACTCCACAGGTATTTCAACTGCATATGAATTCTGGGGCTATTCCAGCTTGGGTTTCTCTGGTCTCTTGCCAATCACTGAATGCATGGAGGTACTAAAATGGTGTTGGGTAGCAGGGGCAGCAAGATTCAAATTCACATTCCAGCTTTACAATCTGATGGAAGCCACTTCACTGCTCTTAGTTCTAAATGAGGATAATATCAGTTTTTTTGTAGGATTGCTGGGAATAGGGTACATGAGAGCACAGAGTGCTTGAGAGTGTCTAAATCACTGCAGATGCTCAGGAGACTTAGTTCTCCCTCCAAGCCCTTAGCTATGGCCAAGAAAGCCATTGAATCCACTCAGATCAAGATTATTTTGACTTGATACCCAATAGCCTCAAAGGTAGCTGGACTTGGATCAGAGCAGTCCTGGACATAGATAGATAAGAGAGACAGATAGATAGGACACTCCCCTATTTTCATTTTCTTTAATCTCCCCAAATCTATTTTTATTCATAGTATTTATTTTTTAAAAAATTTTTAAATCCTAATTTGTTATATATGACAGCAGAATGCATGACAATTCATACTACACATCTGTAGAGCACAATTTTTCCGATCTCTGGTTGTATACAAAGTATATTCACAACCATTCGTGTCTTCATACATGTACTTAGGGTATTTTTTAACATAGTACTTATTTATTTTTAAAATTTTTAATTCTAATTTGATATATATGACAGCAGACTGCATGCCAAATCTAAATTGGAAAATCCAACATTCTCTTCTATTCTACACTTCTAGGTTGGTACCTGTAAGCATGAGGACATCTGCATTACTAGATTACTAGATGCTCAAATTGTAAGTACTAATCGAGCACCTACTAATTGTAAAGTACTAGTAGAATGATCCTTCTCTAGTTTATGGATCCAGAACCAATGAAGAGCAAACTATGAAAAGCAGCAAACCAAGGTTGTACTAAACTGTTGAGAAGAATGAGGGATTGACTTTAGTTGGGAGACTCTTAGAAAGACTTGCAGAGTGTGCTTTCAGGCATGAATGTTAATAAACAGATATGGGAAGAAAACAGCCTGAGCAAGGGCACAGAGGAGACCAAAGAGTGCAGAGTGTCCAGAAAATGAAAACAGATTCGTGAGGCATAGCTTCCAGGGCTAAGTGTCAGGGGACCCAGGAAAGTTCTGAAAACCAGACTAAGATATTTGTACTTTTGTTTTCTTCTAATTTTTAGTATAAAGTATTTTAAAAGAACAGAAAAGATGTAAGATTATAGCCCTGGGTTAAATTTGGTCCCCTGTTTTAGCATATAAAGTTTGGCTGGAACATAACGATGTCTATAATATGTACTGTCTATGGCTACTTTTGTGCTATGGGGCAGAGCTGTAGAGTTGAGCTACTGCTGCAGACTGTATGGCCTACAAAACCAAAGACATTTACATTTTGGCGTTTACAGAAAAGGTCTGCTGACTCCTGAACTAATACAATGAAAAACCATGTATCTTCCACCTAGACTCAACCATGGTTACATTCTTATTATTTGCCATTCTGAGGAGGAACCCAGGGCCTTGCCATGCTAGAAAAATGCTCTACCACTGAGCAATTCCTAGCCCTTTTTATGTTAGACGAAATCTTGCTAAGTTGCCCAGGCTGGACTTGAACTTACAAATTTCCTGATTTAGCCTCTCAAGTAGCCAGAATTCCAGGTGTGCATTACCATGCCACTAACAGTTGTTAAGATTTGTCATTGCTGTTCTATCTGCATGTATGTATGTGCCTCTGGACCATTTGAAAATAAGGTGCAGGAAGTGGTATGCTGTGAAGTTAGTTCTCAGGAGTATAGTGGTGGGGGAAGCCCTAGTTGTATATTTGCAGATTTCCATTCTCTGATTTTAATCTGCCAGGGTCTAGGGATCACAAAATTCTTGGATCTTTAACAACAGTACCTCCTCAAAAAATTAATTCTATGATGAAGGCTGATTGGCTCTGAGTTGTTAGGACTTGGTTTGGGCATATCACTGGGTATAGGATGCTTCATCCTTTTTTTGACTTGTTATCTCCTAAGATAACATTCTCCTATACAATCACAATACTATTATCACAACTAAGAAAGTTAACTGGGAAAGTAGAGAACTGCTGGGCATGGTGGCACACACCTGTAATTCCAGCAACAGGGGAGGCTGAGGTAGGAGGATCTCAAGTTTGAGGCCAGCCTCAGTAACTTAGCGATACACTAAACAGTCTGGCAGGACCCTGTCTCAAAATTTTTTTTAAAAAAAGGGCTGGGGGTGGGGGTAACTGGGAAATCTAGCTCAGTGGTAAAATGCCCCTGGATTCAGTCCCCAATACCCACCCCCCCAAAAAAAAGGGAGAATTCTCTATTATTTAATATAGTCCCTATGCAAATATCCTCAATTGGTTTCCAAAAAATTTTTAACAATTTTTTCAAGCCATGATTAATCCCAGTTTGCACATTTGTTTGCAAAAACACTTTAATCTCTTTTATTCTGTTACGACACTGTCATTTTTAAACAACCAGGCTGTGTTGCAGGATGATTTACATTTCTCTGATTATTTTATTTAGTTTGTTCCTCTATGAACTTAATTCAATCTGGCTCAATTAAATATATCTGTATATGCTAAGGGTGTGTGTGTGTGTGTGTGTGTGTATTTATTATTATTGTTTTTTAGTACAGGAGATTGAATTTAGGGGTGCTTTACCAGTGAGCTATATCACTAATTCTTTTTTTTTTTTTTCTTTTTTGGTAGTGGGGATAAACCCAGTGGAGCTTAACCCCTGAGCCACATCCCCAGCCCTTTTTGTATTTTGTTTAGAGATAGGGTCTCTCTGAGTTGCCTAGGGCCTTGCTAAATTGCTGAGGCTGGCTTTGAACTCTCAATCTTTCTGTCTCAGCCTCCAGAACCATTGGGATTATAGGTGTGAATCACCATGCCTGGCTCCTTTTTCTGTTTTAAAATTTTGAAACAGTGTCTTACTAGTTAGATGAAGGTCTTGCTACATTGCTGAGGGCTGGGCTCGATTTTACAATCCTCCTGCTTCAGTGTCCTGAATTGTTAGGATTATAGAGAACACCACTGTGCCCAACTTAATTGAATATTTGATGGTGGCTAATAGGGTATTTAATCTTATGATGAGAGGCTGGGGGTGTAGCTCAGTGGTAGAGTGCCTGCCTAGCATGTTCAAAGCCCTGGGTTTTATCCTCAGCACCTCCTCAAAAATCTGATTCTATGATGAAGGATAATTCAGATTAGTGCAAAACAGCAGCCAGGAGAACATCAGTTTCTCAAGTCCTAAAAAACATTTCTCTTGAATAATGACTATTCTACTTCAGCCCATACTCAAATCCACAAAAGCAGATTCACAGGGCTTTGTATCCCAAGGGCCTGATAGCTCCCATGAGTAAAGTGCTCACTCCACACTCACTTGTAATCTAATCCTTCACAAAAGATGCTATTCCTCACTGATATCTGTCAACATTTCACCCACTAAATGTAAACTATTTGCTCAAAGGAAATCCTTTAGATAAAACAAATAAACAAATTCATTTTACTGCTAACTAGAATAAGTAATAGGTCTATCTTGAATATATTGAAGATAATGATCTTGTCCTTTGCAAATGTAATGAAAAAAATTAAGCTAGAGTTCATAAACTTGGCTGACTATGAGACTCACTGGGGGAACTTTACAATACAGATGCCTAGGACCCCACCCCTAGAGATGGAGTCAACAAAACCTGAAAAATGCTTCTCAGGTCATTTCAATATATATATTGAAATGTGTGTGTGTGTGTGTGTGTGTGTGTGTGTGTGTGTACATACACATAATTAAAAATTTTTTTTTTAGTTATTGATGAACTTTTATTTTAATTTTTTATGTGTGGTACTGAGAATCAAACCCAGCACCTCACATATGCTAGGCAAGTGCTCTACCATTGAATTACAACCCCAGCCCTCTGTATATATTTTTTCTAGAGATGGATATTGCTATGTGGTCTTGAACTTCTGGGCTCAAGCAATCCTCCTGCCTCAGCCTCCAACTAGCTGGGACTACAGGAATATGATAATGCACCTGGCTACTGTGTTTTAAAACAGTTGTGGTGGGTTTAGATGGTCTAAACACACTTTCAACTGGTTGTCTTTGCAATGATCAAATTCAATTCAATAAGCATTTATTGGACACCTCTGTGACATGGGCTTACTGGAGGGCCTGGAGACACAAGGAAAAACATAGTTGCTGTATCCCATATCCCAGCACCACCTGTTAAAAGGGACAGAAAGAAGAATCAGAGAGGGTTAAGTGGAACATCAAGAAATGAAGCCATGACCTTGACCTTGATTCTAATAGCTGGGGAGGAGGGACCACAATTAAAACAATATCTTTCCACTTTGGGGTTTACCTATATTTTAGCTGTTAAAAGCCCAAACTGATAGAGCTTTCCATGTGGGGATGTGGGTAAATGTGCAGGTATATTCACTTTGGCTCTTATGACTTGAAAAACACTTTAGCCATAGGACATATATATATGAAAGTCTGTTTTTTATTTCTTTGAGATAGTATTTGGGGCACTAATAAAATTAAATCTCTAATTAAATCAACAGAAAAATGTATAAGTGCAGTATCATTTAAAATAAATTAAGTCCAAATCCCCCGTTAGAGGATCCAATTAAAGATATTAACAAAAAGAAAAAAGGATGCAAGGTAGTTAAAGTTAAGTGTGTTTTTATTTAACATTTATGAAATACCTCTTGAGTGATAAATGAGATCTTTTTAAGGAAATCATATGGATCTGAAAACTAAAGTTTTTTTAAAATATTAAAGAAGCTTGGCCTGGTGGCCGAGGCAGGAGGATCACAAGTTTGAGGCCAGTATCAGAAATTTAGCAAGACATAGGCTGGGGATGTGGCTCAAGCGGTAGCGTGCATGCCTGGCATGCGTGTGGCCTGGGTTCAATCTTCAGCACCACATACAAACAAAGATGTTGTGTCTGCCGAAAACTAAAAAATAAATATTAAAATTCTCTCTCTCTCTCTCTCTTAAAAAAAAAAATTAGCAAGACCCTAAACAATTTAGTGAGACCCTGTCTCAAAATAAAAAGGGCTGTGGTCCAATATGTGAAGTGCCCCTGGGTTCAATTCTTGGCAATAAATAAATAAATAACATAATACAATAAAATATTAAAGAAAAGTTCCTGGCATGGGTTATAAGTAGCTATAAGAAGTGGAGGCAGCAGCTACTTCTGTCCAGGGAAACCAGAGAAAGACTAAGACTTGGGGAAAACCCTAAGCAAAATCTTATCTTCTCACCTAATTTTGCAGGAGAGGATACTGGGATGAGAGAGCTTAAAAGACGTGGGCAAGAGTCCACAGTGAATTCTTGTTGTTATTGTTACTATGCTGGGGGTAGAATCCAGAGAAGAGCTCTGTAACTGAGCCACACCTCCAGCCCACACAGTGGATTTGTGAAACAGTCTGGGTTTCATTTCTGCACACCCAGAGGGCTCCCATCTACAACACTGGAATAGATTTGGAGAAAACTTAGAGAAAACAGAGATGTTCTCATCTGGAACATAGAGTAGATCTTGTTCTGAGGAAACTATAATAGAGAGTAATGGAGACCAAAACAGAATGTTAAAGTTTTTTTCATGGTTGGAAACACATGGACAGATTAAAGGAGACAAATGGGAGCCAGTCTAACCAGGTGGTAGGAGTGGATGGTGCTTCCCTAAGAGAGATCTGGAAGTGGGAAGAAAGGCAAAATGCATCAGCGGTAAGACACTTCAACCTCTGATCATCTGCTGACACTACCATTCTGCATTCTGTAGTTGACAAATTCTTGGTGTTCCTGATGGATAATCTTAAGTATCAGAAGATAAAAGAAGCACTTTTTGCTTAATTGTGACAACATAATTTGGTGTAAAGGTGACTACAATCTTGTTTTCTCTCTCTCTCTCTCTTTTTTTTTAAAGTAACATCCTTTTGGTATTAGAATCTAGGAAAGGGGTAACAGGCATGGCTTCAGAAATCTGAACTCTACATGAGGAATATTCACTGCAAAATTAAGTTTTGCAAGTTTGAGGCCAGCCTCAGCAACTTAGCAAGACCTTGACTCAAGACCATCACGAGATTCAATCCTCACTACAGCAGGGGTTGGGGGTGGGGGTGGGGTGAGGGGGTGGAATTTAGTGAAAGAATGCCATGAGTACAAGAGATCATAGGGGAAACAGTTCCAGAGTTCCTCTAAAAAACTAAATTCCTACAACAGACATAATTAATATTTAAGACACCAAAATAGGTGGCTGCAAATGCACTCTTTCAGGAATCAGATTTTAAAGCACCTGTGTATAAAAAGAGCCCTGGTAAAACACCTACTCAGTACAAAGCACCACCGTTAAGACAGGCTACTCTGCCTGATTGAAAGGTGTTGACAAAGGAGAGGTACAAAACTGTAAAAACTGTGCTGGACATCTACGTCAAAGTCTGTATAATCACCAGGACACTTGTCACAAGTGTTTTTAAAGTGCTGTTCCTGATTAAAAAAAAAAAAAAAAAGTTCACAAACAAACTTGTCAGGAAGGCTAAAACCCAAACCCAGAATCCTGTAACGCTTGATGGGGTGGGTGCAGAGGATATGATGACAAAAATCAAGGATTTGAAAATGTAAAGGCTATTAAGTTGAAGAACAAGTATACCCATTTTTTTTCAAAAGTTAATATATTACTATTATTACTATGTTTTTGTACTGGGGATTGAAATCAGGAGGTACTCTACTACTGAGCTACATCTGCAACCCTGTTCATTTTGAGGCAGGGTCTTGCTAAATTGCAGAGGCTGAACTTGAACTTGCAATCTTCCTTCCTCAGTCTCCAGAGTCATTGGGATCACAGGTTTGTGCCACTGTGTCAGGCAAAAGAGAATATATTATTAAGAGGAGACAGAGTGGAGTTAGAATCTAACTAGAGACAGAATTAATTGTAAAAAGTACAATAAATTCCATGAACAGGGGTCTTTAAGGACAAACCATACATTCAAATAGCCTATTACAGGGCTGGGGATGTGGCTCAAGTGGTAGCGTGCTCGCCTGGTGTGCCTTTGGCCCAGGTTCGATCCTCAGCACCACATACAAAACAAAGATGTTGTGTCCGCCAAGAACTAAAATAAATAAATATTAAAACTCTCTCTCTCTCTAAAAAAAAAAAAAAAATGCGTATTACAGGTTGTCAGGGAGGCCTTGGATGCAGCTGCCAGCCTGGCTTCATTTTTCATTTAGCTTCTGGTGTCTTTTCCTTTCCAAGACCACCCACACTCCTTTTCCAAACATGACATAGTCCAGGACAAATCACTGTGGCACCCAGTGAGCCCCCTCTCCAAAGCCAGCTTTCTTGCTCTGTTCCTGGATGCTCCTGCCAGGCTTTCCTCTCTGTCCCTTCCCCTCTCTGTCTTCCTCTTCACTACCTCTCATCTATATAGCCCCTTCACAGAGGCGTCCACACACTCCGTCCTGCTCCTGCATGCCTGGAATGCACACAAATGCCCTTCCCAGCTACTCAAGGACCGTGAGAAGCCTCAGAGGTGAGCAATTCAACTGACTCACATCTTCAAACACAGGACAAAAGAAAAGGTGTATTCTGCAACACAGACCAACAAATTTATAGACATTTTAGGGGGAAATTCCAGGAAGGATTATGAAACAGATGGTTTGTGAGCTCTAGAAAAAAAGGCCATGGTGATGGTGGCCTCAGGATAAGTGGGTCACCATGAACAAGCCATGACAAAACGCTCTCATTTTTCTTTTGTGCTGTGGATTTAACCCAGGGCCTGGTACGTGCTAAGAATGTGCTCCATCACTGATCTGTACTCCCAGCCCTTCTCCCCCCCTTTTTTGGGGGGAGGGGGTCACTTGGCTGTTAGTTTCAGAAATAGCAAATACAGAATACATTTGGATTTTGGATATTTAGTCCTTTATGGACTTTAGAAAAAATAAGATCTTGATTTGAGGGCTGGGGATGTGGTTCAAGTGGTAGCGCGCTCTCCCGGCATTCAAGCGGCCCGGGTTGGATCCTCAGCACCACATACCAACAAAGATGTTGTGTCCGCCGAAATCTAAAAAATAAATATTAAAAAAATTCTCTCTCTCTCAAAAAAAAAAATATCTTGATTTGAGTATGGTAATATGGATTTGAACATGGAAATGCGGATTTCCTAGAAAACATTTAGTAGCAGATTTACATTGAACAGAGAGGAATTTCCCGTGTTGTGTTGCCACAACTCAATACTCGATTTCTTCCCCTTATCACACTTCTATGCATTGTTTGAATGAAGATAAAGAAGGAATACATATTAAAATTTAATTTTCAGATGTCATAGAACCAAGAGAGATGGTTAACAAATGAATAGCATCAAAATTTTAATGGTTTTGATATGTTGAATAAGAATAGCCATTGAAATATAAAAATAATTGTATAGTTATGCATCTGGGTTTGTTTGCTTATTTATTTGGTACTGGGAATTGCCCAGGGATACTTTATCACTGAGTACATCCCCAGCTTTTTTTTTTTTAATGTTTATTTTTTAGTTTTTAGGTGGACACAATATCTTTATTTTACTTTTATGTGGTGCTGAGGATCGAATCCAGTGCCCCACACATGCCAGGCGAGCGTGCTACCACTTGAGTCACATCCCGAGACCCCTAGCTTTTTTTATAATTTATTTTGAGACAGGGTCTCACTAAGTTGCTTAGAGTCTTGCTACATTGTTGAGATTGACCTTGAACTTGCAATTCTCCTGCCTCAGCCTCCAGAGTTGCTGGGATTATAGGCATATACTACCACTCCCAGCATGCATCTGGGTTTAAAAGAGTAATTATAAACTGGGCGTGGTTGCATAGATTTGTAATCCTAGCTACTTAAGCAGCTGAGGCAGGGAATGCAAGTTTGAGACCAAACTGCAACTCAGTAAGATCTTGTTTCAAAATAAAACATCCCATCCATAGTAAAAAAAAAAAAAAAAAAAAAAAAAAAAAAAAAAAAAACGTAAAAGTAAAGCTTTAGTCAGGCAGTAATACATAAAAAATGCTCAGAATCTTTGATAACCGCACTCTTCATATAAGCCAAGATTGTGGTACAGATACTAGAGAATACAAATGCAAACTTTTAAAGCATCCACAGATGTATATGTCCAAAACACAGGTGGGGAGGGTCTCATTACCTTTCTTCCTCTTCTTTTCTTTTTTTTTTTTTTTTGCAATCGTTGATGGGGATTGAACCCAGGGCCTTGCACATTCAACTATACAGCCAGCCTTTTTTATTTTTAATTTGGAGATGGGTCTTACTAAATTATCCAGGTCAACCTTGAACTTGATATCCTCGTGCCTCAGTATCCTGAGTAGCTGAGATTATAGGTATGTGGCACTGTACACTTAGCTTCACTGTCCCCTTGACAACTGACTCATGTTTATAAAACTATGTTTAGGGTTCAAGCTGTAGCTCAGTGGTACAGTGCTTGCCTATCTTGCATGAGGCCCTGGATTTGATCTGCAGCACATCAAAACAAACAAAACAACAACAACAATAAAATACAACTATGTTCTGTCCTGGTATCATGTGTAGATTGAAAGAGCACTGACATGATAGATTGGGTCCATGACTGGATGAAGAAGAATTTGGAAATGTATCATCTAAGAAATGTTTAACCTAGAGGAAAAGTTTGATAAAGGTTACAAAGGCCATCTCCAAATATAAAAGGCAATTAAGTGGAAGAAGAGGCAGCCCGATATGCTTCAGGAGGCAGAACAAAGAGCAACGTGGTAAAGTTTCTGGAAGCAGATTTCAATTACAAATAAGAAAGAGTTTTCAAATGACTAGAGTTTTCTACAATAGAATAATTATTTTTGACAAGCTGTGAGATCCCTATAATCAGAATCCTCAGTGACTGGATGGCCACATGTCAGAGAAATTATTTTAGACACCAAGGAAAGTGGAACTAGGATGCCTCCAATAGTTCATTCAACTACAAGATTCTAGCACATAGTGCTTCAACTGAAAAATCTCGACAATTTCTGAGTGGCAAGACTTGGTATAAAAGGAAAAGCTACAATTAAAACTTTTCTTGGGGGCTGAGGATATATCTCTGTTGGTGGAGTGCTTGCCTTGCATGCAAAAGGCCCTGGGTTCAATCCCCAGAACCACAAAAAAAAAAAAAAAAAAAAAAAAAAAGTTCTGTTTCTTCTGCTAGGTGTAGTGGCACATATCTGTAATCCCAGCAGTTTGGGAGGCTGAGACAGGAGGACTGAGAGTTCAAAGCCAGCCTCAGCACAAGCGAGGTACTAAGCAACTCAGTGAGACTCTGTCTCTAAATAAAATACAAAATAGGGCTGGGGATGTGGCTCAGTGGCTGAGTTTCCTGGTTCAAACCCTGGTACCTCCCAACCCCCCCCCCCCAAAAAAAATGACATTGAAGAAGACCTGATATCACTGAGTCACAAATGAAACTAATATATTTTAACTTTAATCTTTAACTGGTAAAAACCAATTTTTTACTAAAATTCTCAGCCAAAGACACTGACTACAGTTTGGCTGTTGCTTGCTCGCATGCCCAAGGCCCTGGTTTAATCTCCAGTGCTGCAAAAAAACGAATAAAACACTAGCCACAGCAATGGTACTCATGGTGTCACACAATGACAAGACCAAATATTGCCTCAGATTATTATTATTATTAGGTACCAGGGATTGCACTCAACCACTGAGCCACATGCCTGGCCCTATTTTATATTTTATTTAGAAACAGGGTCTCACTTAGTGCTTGGCACCTCACTTTTGGTGAGGCTGGCTTTGAACACATGATCCTCCTGCCTCAGCCTTCAGAGATGCTGGGATTACAGGTGTGCGCCACTATACCTGGCGTGCCACAGATTATTTTCACTCATTTTGAAATTCAATCTCAGGGCTCATTATACCATATTTAAGTGACTGACTGGTAAAGGATTAGTGAGCTCAAAATGACAAGTATGATTTGGTCTATGATTTATCATTTTTATTGTTCTAAGGAAATATTTTTTCTTATGTAACATGGCCTGTAAAATTCCTATCTTGTGGAGAATATGAACTAATATGCCCACATTTTAACAAGTTCTATTTATTCTTTTGTGGAATTTAAATAGTTCTGCATAGCTGTATGGGATTACATGATATTGGTTACATTACTTTCATTTTCCTTGCAATGTCCTAGGACCCAAAGCTCATGAAAGTGGGAGGAAAGAGGATGCAGACTGTGGGAAGGAAAAAATGACTGTTTCCAAAGATAATGGCTCTCCAAGCACCTTGGAACAGAATTCTTCATTTGAAGCCACATGAGAACGTTTAAGAAATCTTGTAATGGGGAAACACCTTTGGGATGTTCTCTACTAACGGGACCACTGATTAATTTGTTTATGTTGTATTTCATAATAATTTGAAAAGGACTGTAAAAAGGCAGGGAAAATTGTGATAGGGAAACTCTAGACCTTGACAGGTGTGACCTTAGGCAGAGAAACTTCTCTAAGCTCCAGTTTAGCGAAATTAGAAAAATACTGCCCCCTCCTTTTTTTTTTTTTTTTCCTTTTTTTGCACCATGGATTGAACCTAGGGGCACTTAACCACTGAGCCATATTTCCAGCCCTTTTTTGTATTTTGTTTAGAGACAGGATCTCACTGAATTGTGTAGGGCCTTGCTATGTTGCTGAGGCTACCTTTGAACTCGGGATCCTTCTGCCTCAGGCTCCTGAGTAGCTGGGATTACAGGTGTGTGCCACCATTCCTGGCCAGAAAAATAATATTTATACCATATGGAATTATTGTGAAGAATAAGAGAATGTATGTGAAATCATTTTGACATGAATGAAGTATTCCACCAGTTGGTAAGATTTGAAAAGAGGGGAACATGGGGATCACTGTAAAACTTAATGCAATATTCATATAACGTACCTGGATTTAGGATAAACATTCACAGACTACATCACAAAGATTCATGAAAGTATGTTAAATATTCCAAGTCTCTGATTGTTAGTACATTGGAAACATGCCTGTTTTTTAAAAAATGAAGTTCCAAATCACTGTGATGATTTTATTTTATTTTTTGAAGTTCTGGGGATTAAACCCACACATGCCGGTCAAGTGCTATCCCTAGGCCTTTGATCAATTTATGTCTCTTCCTATAAGAGGAGAGAAAAAAAAAGTGATAAAGACAAATTTGGTATGAATTTTCTTTCCCTCTCTTACACACACCTGTTAGTCTCAGTCTGGATGGTGTGTGGCCTCCTGTTGGGAGCTGAGAACTTATCAGGGATCAATCTCTCTACTAAGTACATTTATGAATCCATGCAGTGGCCTACAATCCACACACAAAGAGCTGAAAAATAACCCAACAACTCATTTAATGCAAACTGTCATAAATACATCTCTAACTAAATATAATAGACCAACAATATATACAAATGCACATACACATGTACATACATGCCTGCGTATGTATGTTTATGTGGATATATGACTTGGTGAATATAACAATTCTTACTGGTGCAATCAAAATTGACCTAAATTGTTGACCCCATGGCAGAGAAAAATTCAGGCATAGTGCTGCATGCTACTTTAAGGAGCAGAGATCAATTTGTAACTCATGGCATGAGCAGACAGAAGAGCCTGATTTTAGAATGAAATTAAATGTGACAAGATGTATAGTTCAATTCTGAATTTATAAAATGCCATCAACATTTAATAGATTGTGAATTTGAGGTTAGTAATATGAAATTATGTTCAATTCAGGATTAATTCTAAAGGAAAAGCAATCCTTGCTTCTTGGTTATCATGTCTTCCAAATTGTTTTCATGCTTTTATAAATAATCATCAGCTTATCAACATTCTGGTTCAAAGTTCATTTTTAATTTAAGTATCATATTCCAAAGAGGAACTTCCTTCTACACATTGTGATTCAAAGAACACAACTGGGACCGTTGAGCTTTTTAGTAAACTGTGTAATAGAAATTCAACAGGCAAACGTGTCATAGGCTATAGACTGCAGCAATAAGCCACTCTTACCTGTAACTTTAAAAAAAAAAAATTATATTTTAGTTGTAGTTGGACACAATACCTTTATTTTACTTATTTATTTTTATGTGGTGCTGAGGATTGAACCCAGGGCCTCACACATGCTAGGTAAATGCTCTATAGCTAAGCCACAACCCCAGCTCTTGCTTGTAACTTTTTTAGGAGGAATAAATAGTCAGTTCTGTAATCTCAAGACAAATACTACACTAGTATTTAATTAAAAAGGATACTTTGGGATAAGAGCACTCACATCATGTAAGCATCATAGTTCTGGAGGTTATTTGAGGAATACATAAACTACATAAGATAGAGTTTAGGTTTCTATGATTTTACTTGAACTCACATTTTATGTATAAATTTCTTTTAATCTGTTCATGTCCCAATTTTTCATTTGCTTTAGTAATCCACTACTGATAGCTGGGGACCACTGGCCCCAAACTATCAACCCCACATGACCCTAGATTACTAATATCCTAGCATGATGTAAGATGAACTTCAAACACTTTCATGACTTCATAAGAAAGCACCTCAAACAACAGAAAAACTTTACATAACTAAGAATAATGACAGGGCTGGGGATGTGGCTCAAGTGGTAGCGCGCTCGCCTGGCATGCATGCGGCCCAGGTTCGATCCTCAGCACCATATACAAACAAAGATGTTGTGTCTGCCGATAACTAAAAAATAAATATTAAAAAAATTCTCTCTCTCTCACTCTCTCTTGAAAAAAAAAAAGAATAATGACAATGAAATATATATATATATATATATATATATATATATATATATATATACACATATATATCAGACTTGGGGTGAACACAAGAATTGGCATATGGGGTGAGGAAGTTACTCTAGGTGCCACAGAGGTGTAATGACATTGCAAGATGAACAACTCCTGCAGATGTACAGAGTCTGTACAGAGCAGTGTTATGGAAGATGTATTTGTTGATTTGGATCCTTGTCTCCTTTAAGAAGATGGTGATCAGAACTTGTTTTAAGAGGTATATCTATAAAACTTTCTGGGAAGAGTGAAAAATGCTAACCAGCTTTAAAAAGTCACAATAATTATTGCATGGGGTCAGAAAATATAAATCCATTTATTAGGTCAGAACTACTTTACATTATAGAGTAGCACACACCATTTTCGGATGCTTAGAAGACCAGAGCCTGCACAGAATTTATTTTTGTAGTATATATGTAAAGCACCTTGAAAAGCAGTGTGGTGAAGAACACACAATGGGGAGTCAAACACCTGGGGAGAATCTTGACTATGTGAGATAATAGCTTCATGAACACTGTTAGGTTCCCTGAGGAGATTCAGAGAAAGAATCTGATAGAACCATCTGATGAAGCTCTTAGTGTCTTGAATACAGTGCACACTGAAAAACATATATATAGTGTCATGTCTTTTAAAGCACAGCACACAGGGGCCTACAATCTTTCCTGAACAGGTACCCATAAATCTTGTCAGGAATGATCAAAGATACAGGTTAGCATGATTTCCTTTGGGATAAAACAGGTGATCTTCCATAGGGGGCATCATTGTGCTATGCCCTCACTAATCTTCTGAGTATGGCTTTGGCTTTATTATGCTCTGGACTAGACAAGACCTCTCCTCAAGCCAGCAAGTCAAGCACTTGGGAGAAAGAGATACACATCACTCAGCTACACTGCAAGTCCTGTGTTCTCTACTGTTATCTCCATAATTTGCTTGAAAAATCAAGTGGCACAGCAACCTCGTTACTGCAGGAAAGATATTTAAGGTACATGACCAAGGACCAGTACTCTGATGTGGTAATGGGGAGGCTGAGTGTGCCTGCACACCCTGCACAGGACACATTGGGGGAAGGGCTTCAGATGGACCACTAAAGATATCATAGCTTTCTGATGGACCAGAGAGCCTGAAATTTCAAAACTCCTTGATTCTGTACAAACACAGATTGTAAAATTAAGGATGAACTTGAAAATATAAATCTAGGTAATGACTATAATACTATACTCAGTAGCAACACAGAAGTGCCTCTTTTATCTTAATTATTAAAAAACTATAACTTTGGAAAACACAGCCTCTCCTCTTTATTTTAAGATGAGGAAAGAGCTCTCCCTTCAGTTCTACTTAACAACTGTTTTAATGGACTAAGCAGGCTCTT
Source organism: Ictidomys tridecemlineatus (assembly GCF_052094955.1). NCBI lineage: Eukaryota > Metazoa > Chordata > Mammalia > Rodentia > Sciuridae > Ictidomys > Ictidomys tridecemlineatus. Next base: position 55,959,122 of record NC_135484.1, on the reverse strand, counting down.
TCATGGGGCCAGAAGGCTCCATCCTCTACATAAAGGCACCGAGGCTCTCCCTGTGCACAGGTGGCTCTTGGCACTACAAACTGGGAGTGATAATTGAATCCAGCAATCCCACAGTGCAGCCATCCACCCACACAACCAGCCTAGAGGGCATTCTTAGCTTCTAGGCTGAGATTCCAAAGATTACCCCAATTCAATCTTTGTTTCAACCCAGAGGAGGCAAGGCTTTGAGGATGTAGCCACTTGATTAAATACACACTTGGGGAGAGGGCTAGCGATGGAGCTCAGTGGAAGAGTGCTTGCTTAGTGTGCAGAGATGTTGGGTTCCAGCTTCAGGACCACAAATAAATAAATGAACAAATAAATAAATCAACATATGTACTTGGTGGGAAATAATAGGAACAAAGGTAGAGTCAAATATGCCTTGTGACTTAGAAGAATAGGGTATAGGCATAAACATGTGGGATATCTTGGGTCATTTATTCATTTAACAATTTTTGAACAAATATTTATTGGATATTTACAATGTGCCACCAAGTAAACCCTCAGGATTCAAAATCGAGCAAACCAAGACATCATTCAGGCTTAGAATCAAGACTGAATCTTCACCAATAATCTAAATCTATTTTACCTTCCTGATAAATGTTAGCTAACATGTACATAAGTGATTTTTTTAGGGGCAAGTAAATAAAAATGGTTAATTTAAGAATGGGAGCTGGGCAAGGTGGTGCATGCCTGTGATCTCAACTACTTGGGAGGCTGAGGCAGGAGGATCACAAGTTGTAGGCCAGCTTCAGCAATTTAATGATATCCTGTTTCAAAATAAACAACAGCAATAAAAAAGGGCTGATAATGTAGCTCAGACATAGAATGCTCCTGGATTGAATTACCAGTACCACCAGGAAAAAAAAAAAAAGGAGCAATTGTCCCACTAATATTTTTGCCATGAGCTAAACAATTTAACATAGTATGTATAACATTTTAAATCGAAGATCAACATCTAGGACTATAATTTGAAGAAAAATAAGAGATTTATAATTGCTTATATTCAAATTGTATTAATGATATTTGGGCTAACAACTGAGAGGGTGGCATATTTTATGATATTATAAAGAGGCTTATGGTTGAAATCATTTAATAATTTTATTCATGATCCACAAGGGATCAGAGATTATGATCATTAAATCTGTTGATGCCACTGAGGTGTGTGGGATTGCTAGCACCTCAGAGAACAAGAATCTAATTTTAAAATAACATTAAGAATTAGAGGAATAGATCATCAAAGCAAGATGATAGTCACTGGGGACAAATGCTAAATGATATACTCAGAGACTTAAAGAGGAAAAAAGCTAGCTTAATGATGGGGAAGGAGGGAATGTCCACAGGACTTATAATAAGACATAACTCTGTTTTAAAATATTGATTATTTCATCTGTGATTAGAGTTTATGTGTGTGTATGTGTGTACTACTGGGGGTTGAACCTAAGGGCGCTATATCCCGGGCCTTTTTTTTTTTTTTTTTTTTAAGATAGGGACTTGCTAAATTGCTGAAGCTGGCCTTGAACTTTTGATCTCCTGCCTTGGCATTCTGAGTAGCTGGGATTACAGTCATTAGCCACTCTGCCCAACTAGAATTTGTTTTTGATAGAAGGTTCCAATTAGTATACAAAAGCTTCTATGCTTTGCTATGGGCATAAATTGACCAGTGATTATTTTTTATCATCAATAATGGCATTTTGCAGGAGATTTGAAGTCAAAGCAGTAGTTACAAAAACTGACTTAAATATTGTTTTGCAAAATAGATGAAAGAGATTTATTCATTATTGCTGTAAGGAAAAACATTTCTCCAAAATATGACTGCCAAAAGAAAAATAACTCGTTTAATCTAATTTTTAAGGAAATAGGAGTGGGGCATTTAAAAATGTCAGATGGCAGTTCTGGTGCCTCTCCCTGTGGGCAGGACACAAGATCAACATTCACAATGTATGTTCAGTATACCAGGCTTCCATCTTCCTGAACTGTCCTCTAGCCCCTCCACTATTCCTGCAGGACCAGCACAGAAATTCACAGTGTACAAAAATGACATCTCCCAAATGTGCATTTCTGTCTATTGCCATAGAAGCAATTAATTCTTTAGAAGACTAGAATTAAATTTGGTTACCTCAATAAAACATGATTTCAGACACTTTATTTTTCAGTTCTCACCAGCTTAGGTCAAAATCTGAAAAAATTCCAATTCAAATCAGAGACTACACTTAGAAAATAGAAATCTTTAAAAAGTACAATGTGTCTCTTATTTAAAACATGATTAAATGTTATCACTTTAATGGCTTTATTTTCATTTTACATGTTGTCTTCCAGTCTTTATTGAGCATATAAGATTTTATATAGTTGCACCCATGTCATAATGGCATTTTGATTTTTTCTTTAAATTCTGCTATAAACATCTTATCTACTATACTACAAGTTCTTTAGGAACAAGATAGGAAAGGGGAAGGCCCATGCTTCTGAATAGTCTCCATAGTTACCACTAAAACAGAAATGCTAAATGTTAGGACATCTTCAAGAGGCCAGAAGAAATGAGATGATTTAGTGCTTAAAGTGATTTGAATGGAATATTTTACCAAAGCAGCTAATGTAAAATCCCAGGAAAGAAGAGGCAGCATCTGGCCAAGAAAAGGGTACAGGGGAGAGAAAACACAGCAACATCTGGTCTCTAAATGTGCCAATGTGAAAAATTCTCAAAGCCAGTTAGCTATGGTTGTGGGAAAGTGAGCTGCAAAAATTATCTGCCATAAATAAATAAATAAGCAAATAAAGTGATTCTGCCTTTGTAAAGAAAGAACAATAACATTTAGAAAACATTTTTCTATACTCGAGGTTCAAAAAAGTAGCATTGTAGACTCAGTATACAGCGAAATGGTTGAAGCTTTGATGTAAGACAGAAAGAAGAAATGGCTAACAGGGCAAACCTTGGCCAGGAGAATCATGTCATGAGAGGAAATATTCTTTGCCTTTTTTTAAAAAAAATATTTATTCTTAAGTTTTTGGTAGACACAATATCTCATTTATGTGGTGCTAAGGATCGAACCCAGCACCTCATGCATGCTAGGTGAGCACTCTACCACTGAGGCACAAGCCCAGCCCCTTCTTTGTCTTCTTAAAGGAAGTGATGACATGTGATCATGCAAGTTCAGATGTCTATAGATATCACTGTTTGTGGTAGGAAGAGAATCTTAATGTGTAGTCAAAACAAATGCATTTGTAATAAAACAAAATGGGCAAGGACTTTTGGGGTGGGCTAAGTAGAGGAGAGCAGCAGCTGCTTGGCGCTGATAACTGAGATGCACAGCAGGACAGAGCCAGAAGAACGTGCCACCCTGGAACCTTGAGCCAATTCTAGGAGACAATGTGAGTCCAAAACCCCATCCTTCTAAATAATCTCTCTTGCACTTGTTTGGGAACTGAATGCCTGCAGAATGAACATCTGTGCAATCTCTGTTTACAGAGAGCTTAACCTTGAGCCCTGTTCTGTTCTTAGAACGAACCTCCTAAGAAGACATTTAAAAAACTAAATTCACTTTTCTGTATTGAGTCATGGGGCAAGTGATATGAAATGCCAAGTAAAGCAAAGATAAATATAAAGCAAGCTATTATAAACCATTTAGAGTGTGGCAAAATTAGCAAGAATGTCAAAGTCCAGTTGAGGCACAGTCTTAGGCACTTGGGAAAGAATGAACAGAAGGCAGACTCCACAATGGTGAGGGGGCCTGGTTTTCACCAAGTGATATTTTTTCATTTCTGTATAGCTGAAACAATTATTAAAAAGAAACTGGAAAAAGTCTATGTCTCTGAGATGGAGGTATTTAAACAAGCCATTTTGAAAATGTTAAAAAATTAAAATTGTAGAGAGTCGAACCATAGGTGCCATGTTTTGCCTGAAGTGGTAAAAATACCATCTGCCTCAGTCTTTTAGCAGCATGGTTATTTCAAGTAGCAGTAGGCTAAACTACAGGCATACGCTCGGCTCCAGCTGGGGAAAATACACAGACGTTTGTAGATGTTTTTCTAAGCAAGAGTAGTCAACATATTCGTTTTCTTTTAGACATATATATTAGTTACCATAGCAAACCAAGTGTGAACGTGGTCTGAGAGGCTTCTCCGTCAGTCCCCAAAGCACACCCAAGAATTCCTACAATTCAATAGGTGGCACTCTTCCCTCTAGCACTGAACTCAATCCACAGTGCTTCATCTTGGGGCCAGTAGCATAAGGAACAAGGGATAATCTAAGAGAGCACCCAGGGCTGCAGACAGGTCACTGTAATTAAGACCTCCACAGCATTGTGTACAAGCACAAAACCGGTAGCATCCAATTCACTTCTGGTGAATATACTCCATTAAATAATTTTTTTTCAGTTTTAAATAGATAAGATGTTCTTTGTTTTTCCATATTAAAAGCTAGAATTGCCTTATACAGTGAGATGGCTTCCATCCTTGCCCACCGTCCCAGCAGGAGGGCTTCAGCAGTGGGGGGCTTTGTTAACTATCCTAGGAGGAAAGGAGAGACTTTAGGAAGTAATAGTTGTCAAGTGTTTGATATTTTAGGATGAAAGCCACTAAAGCAGTGTAAAGCATTCATACCCAGGATCCACTGCAATGGGATCTCAGTTAAAAAGTAATTCAACTTCTTATCTGAGTGTTCGAGTCCAGACCACTGTGTTTTGCTGAATGTGACAGACATTCTGGAGATCCAGCGAGACTGATTTTCAAACGATTACCTCTACCCGACTTCCTCATCATGTGAGACTGACAAAATGTGATGGCATATAAAGCTAGAGCACACAACTGAAATAATTTTCTATATTTTTTGAAATTTTTTTTTTCAAATTTGGCTTTTGGGTAAATACTCATCTCTCGGAAATAAAAACGTTTCTGGCAACAAATAAATTTCACCACAGTCTACTGAAATGGCTGCTGAGTTTTTCCAATATCATCTTACAGATCACCTACCAGGGGAACCCTAAGCCACCAAGCATGATGCCTGCATTAGTTAGTGTGAGCATCATGAGCAGTGAGACCACACAAAACAGACGGGGAGACCTGGGGTCATGAAATGTGATACAAGGGCCCAGAATGCACTGCTTAAGAGACAATACTGTAAGCTGTCCCCTGAAGACTTCTCTGTTACTCCACATAATCTTTCCCCCCATGTTACCTGGATTTAAGGCTGTGCAAGGATGGCAAGGTCTGGATTAATTACTAAATCAATCCTGACCAGCTGTGTTATGTCTTTAATTATCAGAATAGCAGTAGAAATTTAAGGGGGTAGATTTCTATTTACTGGTAAAAGAAATATAGTCATTGCGTACTTGGGAAGGCAAACTTAGGCCATATTAGAATGGACCATATTATGCAGTTAATAAATTCTCTCTCTCTCTCTCTCTCTCTCTTTTTTTTTTTTGGTTCTGGGAATTGAACTTGGGTGCTTTACCACTAAATTATATCCCCAGCCCATTTTTATTTTTAGACAGGGTCTCACTAAGTTGCTAAGGGCCTCTCTGAGTTACTGAGGCTGGCCTCAAAGTTGTCATCCTTTTGCCTCAGCCTCCTAAAATAGTAGGATTAGAGGCATGCGACACCACTCTCAGCTTTTTTTCTTTTTTCAGTACTGAGGGTAGGACCCAGGAATGTTCTACCACTGACCTCCATCTCTAGCCCTTGTTATTTTTTGAGACAGGGGTCTTGCTAAGGAGTCCAGGCTGGTGTTGAAAATTGTGAATCTTCTGCCTTAGCCTCTTAAGTTTCTGGGATTACTGGTGTGTGTCACTGCATCTGGCCCACCAATATATTCCTAAAATAGCTAATTTGAGCCTACAGTCATTGATCCCAGACCTCTTAGCCTCCTGTTCTTCTCCTACCATAACACTAAAGCCACATTTATGTCCAGGCATTTGTCAAGCACTCCTCGGTGTCAGCCTGTGCTGGGAGTGTGAGGCACATGAAGGAGGCTGCCAAGGCTGTTGCTCTCAAGCTCTTACATTCTACTGAAGAAGGAAGAAACAATCAATTAAACAAAAATGAAATTTTAGATCATAACAAATGTTAAGGAAAAGACAGGGCAAAGGGGGAGTGGCTGCTCTAAATAGGGAGGCCTGAATCAAGGAAGCTTGTGGTGCTGGTAGTCTTGTTCATGGTGGTCTTAGCACCAGCGTGGTGCCTTGAACATGTTACACATATAAATATGGCTGGGGCAGATGAAGAAGTGAGTCTGGACCTCAGCAGTACTTAGGATAAGAATGGTGCTGATTGGGCTGGGGTTGTGGCTCAGTGGTGGAATGCTTACCTACCATGCATAAGGCATTGGGTTCGATCCTCAGCACCACATAAAAATAAAATAAAGATATTGTATCCACCTAAAACTAAAAAAAATAAATATATAAAAAAAGAATGTTGCCTAATGAAAGTTTGGAATGGGTGGGCTGGGGATATAGCTCAGTTGGTACAGTGCTTGCCTTGCATGCACAAGGCCCTGAATTCAGTCCCCAGCAACAGCCTCCCCCACCAAAAAAAAAAAAAAAATATATATATATATATTATATATATATTGGAATGGGCTGGACAGTAGGACAGCAGTATTCTCAACTGTTCCTTTTATATTGAGGGAAATTAAGGAAAAATCAAGGAGATTAAGTGACCAATACCAGATTTTTCAGTGAGTTGGTGCTGGAGCCATACTAGGCCCAGAAATGCTGTTATCTGTATACCATATTTTCTTCTTTTCCATTTTCCAATGGAAATCTTCTCTTCCATTGTCAAAGGGCTTCTGTGATAAGAAACCTCAGAGATGTTCTTTGAGTCATAACTAAGCATCAACGCTCAATAGGGCTCTTGAACAAAATGTTCTTTTTCTTTACCCTTTTATTCTCATATTTGTTTTCTTTCACTACCACAGTAAAATCTCAGGATTTATCTGCAAACTAGTTTATTACAACCTTCCTAAGTAATCTTCTTAACCTTGCTGATACCTGTCAAAAGCTTTCCTTTCCTCTCTGCATTGAGCAGATTATCTCCTGCAGTTTACTTCTTCCCAACTTTCTTCATTTTTCTATTTTCTGATTCAAGCCCTCTCCTCAGTCACTTATTCACCACTTACTAAATGCTAAGTACTTGTATCCAGGTTTACATAGGCCAGAAGAACATTGTCCCTATCCTTGAAGAGCTCACAGTCCATGGTCTGCTTCATAAATGGATCATTATAGTATTACAGAGAAAGTGCAATGTCAGAGACGCACAGGGTATTAATGAAGTCAGGAAACACCTAATGTAGTCTGGGAAATTGAAAGACCTCCTTAGAGAAGATGACTCTAAATTAACCATTATAGGTAAGCAGAGGGGACCAGATAAAAAGGGAAGAGCCTTCCAAACACAGTGGACAACATGAGTAAAGGCACAGAGAACAGAAATAGTCTGTATTATGTAATTTGGTCTTGCTGGAGCAGAATGGGAGATAAAGCTGGAAAATCCCTGTAGGGTTAGGCTACCACAGCCCTGTCTATGTAAATCTAGCAAGCTGAATGCCATATAGGCAACATGGAGCCAGTGCAGAGGTATTTAATCTGGAGAACAAAAGTGTTAGACTTGTAGTTTAGATAAATATTCTGTCTGATAATAAATCTGTAGGGACAAAAGAAAGGCACTGAGATCAGGCAGTAGGTTTTTCAGTGATTCAGATGCAAAGACTAGACATGAGCAATGAAGGAGAGATCAAAAAGAAAGACTAGCTGGCCACGATGGGGCATGTCTATAATCTCCGCAATCTGGGATACCGAGGTGGGAGGATTACAAGTTTGAGACCAGACTCAACAAAACTTACTCAGATTTTAACAAACAAACAAACAATAACAACAACAATATAAACCCCCAAACAAAAACAAAACAAAAAACAACCACAACTGGGGATGTAGCTCAGTAGTAAAGTGCCCCTGGGTCTAAATCCCATTTCCCTACCCCACCCCACCCCAGAAGAAGAAAGATCAGATTCAAGAAAACAAAGAACATACATGGTCATGGAATTCAGGAATGAGGAGGTAGGAGCAATTTCTCACATGGTTGACTGGTGGGATGACAGTCAACAACAGGAGAGAGAATAAATAAAAAGGACTAGAGGTATAACACCAAGGATAGAGCAGGTATAAACTATAGACTGTGGGTGAGAATGATGTGTTGGTGTAGGCCAATGGATAGAAACAGTGTATTATTCCAGTGTGGGGTATTACTAGTGGGAGAGACTGTTGGTGTGGAGTTTGTGTTTGTTCTCTCTCTCTTTTTGGTACTAGGGATTGAACTCAGTCAGGGTCCTGCATATGTTAGTAAGCAATCTACCACTGAGTTACATCCTCAATCCCTCTAGTTTTTCTTAAAGGAGGCAAAAGTTTATGAGGCAGCTGGGAACAGTGGCTCATGCCTGTAATCCCAGTGGCTCGGGAGGCTGAGGCAGGAGGATTGCAAATTCAAAGTCAGCCTCAACAATTCAGGGAGGCCCTAAGCAATTTAGTGAGACCTTATCTCAAAATAAAAAACAAAAAGGGTTGGGGATGTGGCTCAGTGGTTAAGTTCCCCTGAATTAAAAAAAAAAAAAAAGTTTATGAGGCAGATAAAAGGAGAGATGCCTTTGCAGTGAGGAAAGGAGAATAAAAGGCACAGAACCATGGATATGCACCTCTGGAATTATCAGTGGAAGGTTCCAGGTCAATCCTGGATAGGTTTATGTGGATTCTGGTGGTTCCATGGCAAGCAAAGCTTTTCTGGGTCATATTTCTTTGTTCCTGTCTTTGGAGTGCAGGTGTGCTCACCTTCTGGATACTCCAGATTGTTCTATAAATCAGATAGCTAGAATGTTCCTTTCGCCAAGCAGACAAATGTATGCCAAACATTGACTAAATGTTCTATTTGTGACCCAAGTGTGTTCATGGGCCTGCACTGGCACACTGACATCTGAACTCCTACAGCAGCTTTTGGCTAGGGTTCTGGGTCAGAATTTTTTGGGAAGAAATCAATCCAGCTTGCTCCGTCCCACTCTGTTCTCACCAGGACCTTTTCTTTTTATTGGTGGGGAGGGGTTATCAGAGATTGAACTAGTGATTTGTACACACTAGGCGCTCTACCACTGAGCTACATCCTCTTTTTATTTTGAGACAGGGTCTTGCTAAATTGCCCCATGTTGGCCTCAAAATTATGATCCTCCTGCCTCTGCCTCCTGAGTAGCTGGGATAACTAACTTGCATCACTATGCCTGGCCTACCACCCTTTTTAAAATTTTATTTTAAGACAGAGTCCAGACTTCCCAGGCTGGCCTAGAACTTGCTATCCTCCTGCCTCAGCCTCCTGGGAAGATGGGATAACAGGAGTGGGCCACTGCACCTGACCCCATTGGGGATTTTATTCTTGGTAAAAGAGTATGATTCAGTGGTACCTAGGTGTGTGTCTTTACAAGCTCTACAGGTGATGGGAGAACTTGTGCCTGTTAGGGTTTGAGTCTGTCTTGTATAGCACTTCCCAAATGCTGTGGTGAATGTGTTCTCCAAAAGTCCCCGTGTTAGAAACTTAATTCTCCAGTTCATATGTTAATGATATTTGGAAGTAGAATCTTTAGGAGGTAATTAGAATTAGATGAGGTCATGAGGATGGGACCCCCATGATGGCATTAGAAGAGAGACCTGAGAGCATACTCGCTCTATCTTAACCTGTGATGACCTCTACCATGTTATGATGGGGTAAAAAGTCCTCACCAGATGCCAACACCATGCTCTCAGAATTCCCAGCCTCCAGAATTATATGCAAATAAACTTTTATCAACTATAATCTACCCACCCTAGGCATTTTGTTTATAGCAACAAAATGGATATTGGGGATTCTTGATGGCACCAAAAGTTGTCTTTCATCATAGGCCATGGTTTTCTTCCTAACAATAATTAATGATCTTACTGTTTATTTTTCTGTATAGAAATTACTACTACCTGACATCATGATCATCTATTTAGTTGTTTATTTAGTTATCTATTTCCCCCCTCTAGATTGTAAATGTCCTGAAGGGGAAGATTTTATTTGGTTCACTGTTGTATTCTCAATACCTAATACAGTGCCTGGAATATAACAGGCATTCACTCAGAGATACAATTATTGTTAAATAAATCTAATTCTACTTACTAATGACTATTATTTAATAGGAAATGTTCCTCAGCTTGAAATGTAATGAGCCTCTTTTTATCTTTCAAATATAAACAAACACCAAACACCAAATAGAAATGCATAAAACTATATAGCATGTATAAAAATCTACCTACCTTAGCATAGTTTAATCTTCCTTTTTCTTGAGCCTAAAATAGAAAATAATTTGTTAGTTCTTTAAAAATTATTTAGTGTTTTATAACTTTTGTTTATCAAAGAATAAAAGTCAACTCTTTCTCCTTTCTCCATCTTCTCTATTCAATATATACATACGTTGATCATATACACACACATATTGAGTGATCTCTCTCTAATATGTGTATATCATATTATGTTCTAATATATATGATATATATTATACATATATACATACACGCATACATTTCAAACATAAAGCAAAGTTGAAAGAACAGTTCAAGGAGCACATAAGGACTCCATTAGGATTTGACAGGTGCAGACACCATAACTCTTTACCCCTACACACTACAGCACATATCTTGTATACACAGGAAAGCTCATACATAATCACATGACCACTATCTGACTCAAAAACTAACAAAATGTCATATCATCTAGCATGCAATCCATATTCAAATTCCCTAATGGTTCCAGGAATATCTTTCGTATCTTTTCTCCCCACAAAACAGAATAAATCAAGATTGACCCATTAGATCTGTTTTCTATGTCTCCTTTGGCCTTTTAAATTGGACTAGTGCCCCCCACCCCTTTTCATGAAATGAAAATAAAAGCCATTAACTTCTTTTCATGATTTTTTGAGGATACCAGGATGACTGTATTTAAAATTTCTCTTATTTTATCTTTATTGTGTTATTTAATTTCCCTGTTTTGCTTGTAAACTGAATAGTTGGTTCTGGGGAAGCTTGCTCAGATTTAGGTTAAACATTTGTGGCAAGAACACTTTGTGGAATATTACATACTTCATCAGTTCAGATGGCAGAAAATGTCAGGTGGTCCCACTCTTGGTACTGCTATTAATTTGATCATTTGGTTAACACAACTATCAGATCACTCCGTAGACAGATCTCCAAGTCCTATTCAATTTGTAAGTAATCTGTGGGGTCAATTGTTTCTCACATGTCTTGGTGTAATTTTTCTTACATTGCTGTGGGTTGAAAGATCCCCACCAATCCACCCACTCATACTAAGGATGAGGATAGGAAAGAAAAGAGGAGGTATTGGCTGGGGGTGTAGTTTAGTGCTTAGCATTTAGATTAGTGCATGAAGCCTTGGCTCTGACTGCCAGCCCCAGAGGCATGGGGGTGGGGTGAGGAAGGAGGTGAAAGAGATATTCTGTGTGAGGTCAAATTTGACTTAAGAATATTTTTAGTTGTTATTGAATAATACATACAAATGTGTAATATTTCAAATCTTAATAGAGACAACAATGTATTAACCTTTGCCGGCAGGTCAAATTGTGTTTTGCAGACTTCAGAATAAAACTTCTATCACCTCTACACAGAACAAGAGCACTTCACTGCTCTTGGTTAGATATTAGAACCACTTTGTTCCTGAGTCCAAAATTACATTATCCCAGTAATTAAACTAGGCAGAATATCCCTTGAGAGAAAAGGAAATGTTTATTACATTGTCTGACATTTCTTGCTTCTTTATAACCTTTTGAAAATTTATCCACAGATGCCTACAATATTTTTCTTCTTTCAGAATAAGAAACTGTAGTTAGCCACTGCTCACCCACAGCTATTGGCACCACCACAAAACACTCTGAAATTTTGATTGGAACATTTCAATGAGACAGAAAGTCTCAAAATCGATATAATATTTACAAAAGGGTTCAGAGTCATCAGTCTGCTCTTTAAAGATTTTTTAGGGATATAGGGTTTCTAGTAGACTGAAAAGAGTCTGAACTTAGTATTGAGATGCATCACAACATAGGAAGGAATCCATTCTTACCAAAAATTTAAAACCAGGCTATTCTTTTCTGCTCAGATATTTTCTGTCTATTTGTACATGGGCATCGTTTCCCAGAATGAAGTTGTTTTGCCTATACTGAAAATCTCCTCCCTCACCATGGAAACTTCTGAAGCCAGGAGTAGCCCAGAACATATCTGTAGGCCCTGCTTAGGACCTAGTCACTCACTTTGATATTGTGCAAACATGTACTAGCCTTGATCCTATGAATAATCCATGGATTGCTTGTGACCAAAATTCAGCAACAGCACTTCTGCAACATGCTTGGTCTTTAAGTCAGGCACTACTGAGGCTCTAGAGATGTAGTCAAAAACAGAAGAGAAGAAATCCCTGTCCTCATAGAGCTTATATTCTAGAGTGTTGCACAATATTATTTTAATTATTTGCATTATTTTATATTTTAGATAGGCTTCAAAGAAATCTTTCTCTAGAACTTAAGCTTCATGAAAGCAGGAAAATTTTTGTCTTGTTTACACTACCTCATGTTGAGATCAGTATCTGAATGACTGAATGCCTAGATGAATGTCTTTTCTTCATATGTTTCACTTATGTAACTGTCTATTCAGGAAACTTATGAAGCAAAATTCATTTCACTCACACTATTCATAGGAAAGCTAGACATTATGGTTTAAAGGGATGATACAGCTAATGTGGAGCCGTTAGCCAATACCTTACAAATAACTTTATCCATATTGAATAAAGAATATTTTCTAAGCTTCCAACTATAGAAAATCACTTTGAATATTCTATGAAAAGTGAACAATAAAAGGACAAGACAGAGAAGAACAATTTAGCAGCCTTAGCATAATTCAGTGCTTGCTCTGGGACAGCCTCGAGATGCAATAAGAAGGGCCTGGAATAGAAGTCAGGAAACCTCCAGGAGGACTTCAGGATGTACCCCTCCAAGCTCAGGCAGTAAGGCCTTGTCTTCTGAGAAAAATAAGTGCCTAAGATCTTAATTGTGACCACTCCAAGAGGCACTGTGACCTCCATGGAAGAGGAACATGGTAGGGGCCAGAAGATACATTTTCTAGGCCTTAATTGGATTAATTTTTTTTTGGTGTGTGTGTGGTGCTGGGGATGAACCCAGGGCCTTGTGCATGTGAGGCTAGCACTCTACCAACAGAGCTATATCCCCAGCCCTTTAAATTTTTTTTTTTTTTAAACGGGTCTGCATTTCTTTGTTTATAAAGTAAGAGTTCCAGATCAGACCAGAAGTTCCCAAGTGCTGGGCTCTCTCCACACTGGACTAGCTGTCTTGGAATCACCTGGGCAGTTTGTGAAAAATGCAGATTCCCAAACTCCTATCCATGGGATTCTGTCTTGTTTGAGGATCATTGGTCTGGTCACTATCTAATGTCCTTTCCTACTTACGTTTCTATATGCATCAGTGTTGACTTCAAAGGCTAAAAGAGAACAACTATATAAACTCCTTAAGTGTCAAGGAGAATGCAGTACTGTAACTCCCCCACCCCCTTTCTGACATCTGCCACTTATCATGTATATTTCTAGCAGAGCAAGATAGTATTAAAATAACTTTCTTACTGGGACCCAAAATAGGCTGATATAAAATAAATGCAGACTGTATTCCAACAGCAGCAGCCCTGTACCTCTTTCTGCTACACTGTTCGCCTCCGTACACGGCAATTCCCCGAGGGCTTCATTACGAAGGTCTTTAAAAGGGATTCACTCATCTCTTTGCCTCCTGTAGGTGTGCTTCTCGTCAATCCAGGTCATGAGAAAAGAAAGTAAATTTTCCCAGTCTTTAGCAGTTCACAGAGAATGTGTGGTTTGAACCTTGTTTTATCTTTAAAAAATGTGCGAATAGACAAGGGAGCATGCCAGTGCTATGACACTGGAGGCCTCCTCAGACAGCCATGGCGAGCGCTGTAAAACAATGTTCCCTACAAAAGCAAAAAAGGGCCAGCACTCTGATTGAGAGGATACACAAAGGGATTAATTCCAAAGGTTTATATGCCGGGCTCTGCAGACCAAAAGCAGACAGATTCCCTGTTGGTAAGTAATGGATGTACAATGTGGTCTTTTACTTTAAGAAACAAATGCTTTTTTATAAGTCAGGTAACAAAGAAGGATTGGATGACATAAATGAACTGTTTCCAATTTCCAACTACTATTATCTGGACTTGAAAGTTGGATATGGGTACACCTTTTTCTAAATGCAGAAAACTAATATTCGAACAGCAGGGAGTCCAGAAATTGCTAGAGGCTGATCATTTCTACTTATTAGGTTATTCTTCCCAAATGTTACCAGCTAAATTTTGGATTAAGTCACTTTTAAGGATTTTCTTTTTTAAACCTCCAAGGCAAACTATTTCCCTTCCCCCAACTTTTTAGTTAAAGGAATAAAATGAACAGCCATTTGCCCTCCACCTAGGTTTACTGGTTGCTAACATTTTATCATCCATCTCTCTTTAGATAGGACAATTTGTTATTTAAGAGTAAATTGAAGACATCATCATGATCATCCCTAAATACTCTATGAGAACAAGATATGCTCCTACATAATGATGTCAACAAGCCCATTATCACATCTGACAAGTTTGCCCTTTATCATAATATTATTTGAAATGCAATTCATATTCACATTTCTAAATTGAACCAGTAGGGGTTAGGGTTGTGGCTCAGTGGTAGAGTACTTGCCTAGCATGCATGAGGCACTGGGTTCCATCTCTGGCACCACATAAAAATAAACAAATAAAATAAAGGTATTGTGTCCATCTACAACAACAACAAAAATATTAAAAAAATAAATAAATTGAACCAATAGTGTCCTGTGGAACTGTTCTGATCCCAAATGAAGACTGAATTAAAAATCATACATTGCCTCTGGATATCATCTTTTTAACCCTTTCTATTCTAGAATAGCTCTCATACCATTACCTTTTTGTCTTTCATAATGCTGACATTTTTAGAAGGAGTCCAGGTCAGTTGTCTTTTTCTTCTGATGAGATTCAGGTTAAATATTTTTGGCAAGACAACTACATAGGTGATACTGTATAACTTCTCTTTTGATTACAGCAGGAATCACTCAGTATCAGCCTGTCCCATTACTACTGAAATTAAGTTCATTTGTTGCTTCCCTATATATTTACTAAGTAATCTGTTGGGTGCTTTGAGTCTATGTGAGTGTCCAGTTCCCTACTAACCATTCAATTATTATTTTTTTTAAGAGAGAGAGAGAGAGAGAGAGAGAGAGAGAGAGAGAGAGAGAGGGAGGGAGGGAGAGAGGGAGAGAGAGAGAGAGAGAGAGAGAGAGGGAGGGAGGGAGGGAGGGAGAGAGAGAGGGAGGGAGAGAGAGAGAGAGAATTTTTTAATATTTATTTTTTTTTAGTTTTTGGTGGACACAACATCTTTGTTTGTATGTGGTGCTGAGGATTGAACCCGGGCCACACGCATGCCAGGCGAGCGCGCTACCACTTGAGCCACATCCCCAGGCCCTCATCCAATTATTTTAACTGATCATTTTATGTGAAAAAAAAAAAAAAAGATTACATTGATGGCTGCAAAACAATCATGTTTTAAAGGTCTTTTGCTTTGACACTGGCAGAAATGTTGACTCCACAGGTCTTCCTGAAAATACATCTCTGGTTATTTGCACTGGTATTTAGAGAGAGAGTTGAGTTTATATGTAAAAAAGGAGGTGTTGGGGGGACACAGAATGGGAGAAAGGATACCTTTACCCTCTTTGCAGAATAGTTTGGGTATAGTGTATGCAGATCAAAAAAATGGTAACCAATCAGCAGTCTACTAGCTTTGAAGTTAGAGCAAAAACCACTGAGTTTTGGATTGGTAGGAGCAAACCTTCTGTTGTTAGGCTCCCAGTGACAACAACTGGAAAGGTACCAGAACACAAAGGTACAAGCCAGGGCTTCTCTTTGCTATCTTAATCATTCTTGTCTACTAAGAATAGAACACAGAGCATCTGCAAGGACGTTAACACCATTCAGAACTATGGCCTTCCCACTCTACATGCTCGCCATTGTGAGCTCAGAGGTTTTCTTATTTCTTTGCAACCTATTTTTTTTTTTTTTTTTTGGTGGTACTGGGGACTGAACCACCCAGGGTCTTGTGCAAGCGAGGCAAGCACTCTACCAACTGAGCTATATCCCCAGCCCCTGCAACCTGTTTTTCTTGCTATGCCTTCTTGGAATCTGGAAGAAACATGAAATTTAAGGTTGCAAAGCTTGAGTAAGAAAAAGGAAAAAAAATCTACCAGATCTCAGAAAGGCCATAAGCAAGGAAATCAGTTTGGTAGCAGAACTGAGTAGTTTCTTCAGTAGTAAGGTCCCAAGGCAATGGCTGTTAACAGATGGTACACTTACACCATGTTGAAAACCTAACTTAAACCAGTTTTGGCATTTTATTTTTCTTTTCTTATTAATGGCATTTTTCTTCTTTTATTCAGCTTCAAAGTTTTGGTTTTGGTCTCTGACTATCCCATTCCCAGTTTATACCTTCCATCTTGTATCATCAGTTTTCCTGTCCTATATATTTTCTCTCTGAAAAGACTTTTACACTGAACTTCCCTACCTTCTAATTCTTAGGGGCAACCCTTTGGGACATTTCCTCCTGTTTTTAACAGGTTTCCCAAAGCATCTTAACTGATCTTCTTGTCTCTAGTGAATCTCCCTGTTCCTTTTCTCCCATAAGGTAGCCAAATTGAGCTCCCTCAAACACAGTTTAGACTAACACTGACATAAACACTTTCAACATCTGCTTCATGACTTTTTTTTTCCTTTGGCCAAAACACTTTCATTTATAACTTTAATGTACAATATTAAGTCTATAATTCTTGAAATTCTCACTTGGTTCCTACTTGTAAAGTGAGTCTACACTTTCAGTCTTCATCATCAGGATGGATAACTAATCTGTCCTCAGAGAGATATCTGAATATGTAAAGTGACCCAGCACAGCATGTGAGTCAAGATAAAAGTACCAGAAAAAGCTAGAACCACAAGGTTGGATCTGGATCTCCAGGGATCTGGTCAGCTGGGAAAATTGCCTATCCCAGGGCCGAATGTGCATACCTTCGCCGGCATGACCAACTCTACCATTTCTGGCCACCTGAGCGCCACAGCCTCTGAAGAGGTGGCCTCTGATGCCAGCAAAAAGTATCAGCCCTGGGTCAGGGTTGACATGTTACCTGCACCCAGACAGTCATCCCCAGTTACCCCACCTTGTTTGATTCATGATTTTGGAATCAAGTTCATTTTCCATAGGCAAACATCCCAGAATCTTTTTTCTTTTTTAATTCAGGTAAAATTCAGATAACATTAAAAGTTATCATTTTAGCTCCCCCCCTACCCCCACAGTGGTACTAGGGATTGAACCCAATGTCTCTGAGTTAAACCCTTCCCCTTTAAAAATTTTTCTTTGAGGGCTGGGATTGTGGCTCAGTGGCAGAGCCCTTGCCTCACAACTATGAGGCACTGGGTTCGATCCTTAGCACCACATCAAAATAAAGAAATAAGTTAAATAAAGGTATTGTGTCCATCTACAACATATATATATATATATATATATATATATAAATTTTCTTTGAGACATAATCTTGCTAAGTTGCTGAGCCTGGCCTCAAATTTGTGATCCTTCTCAGTCTTCTGATCTGCTGGGACTATAGGCATGCACCACCGTGCCAAGATCATTTTAACTAGTTTAAAGGCAACATTCAGTGACATTTAATACATTCTCAATACTGTACAGACTTCCCCATTATTAAGTTCTGAACATTTTTTTATCACCTCAAAAGGCTATCTATACCCATTAAATGTTCACTCCCCATTTTCCCCATCCCTCAGCCCCTGGCAGCACTAATATAATTTTTTTCTTTATGGATTTACCTATTCTAGACATTTAACATAAATTCAGTCATATAAAATGTAACACTTTGTGTTTGATTTTTTTGTTTAGCATAATGTTTTCAAGGTTTACCCAGGCTGAAGCAGGCACTGATATCGCACTATTCCACTATATACATACACCACATTTGTTTATCCACTCATCAGTTGATGAACAATTAGGCTGTTTCTGCCTTTTGGCTATTGTGAATACCTGTTATTTCTGAGTAATTCTTCATCTGTCCCCTGCACTGCTCCCACTCAAATCATAAGACTTGCTTTTCTTTGAATATACTAAATGCCTGTCCAGCAAATTACCTTTTCATGTCTTCCTTTGCCTAAGCTTTCAGTTTCCTCCTACAAGACCTTCATATGTTGTCTACTTCACAAACCCTTTCCTGATTTCCCCCCACTGTTTGCAAATTCTTTTTCTTCTGAGCTCCCCAAATGGCAAAACTTCTAGTATTCATGTATTATTCTTATCCCTAAACCACAGATTAAACTATGGATGAACTTCAGGCAGTTTACTGTTGCTTTCTTCTTTTTGTTTTGGCAGTACTGGAGATTAGATCCAGGGGTGCTCTACCACCAAGCTACATACATCCTTGGCTCCTTTTATTTTTTGAGAAGGTTCTCACTGAATTGCTGAGGCTGGCCATGACTTGTGATCCTCTTGCCTCAGCCTCCCGAGATGCTGAAATTCAGGTGTGTTCCACTATGCCATGCTTCTTCTTTTTCTTTCTTTTTTTCTTGCAATGCTGGAGATTAAACCCAGCACTATGCACATGCTAGGCAAACACTCGACTCATGGACTGCATCCGAGCTCCAATTTATTGCTGTATTTTCTGTAGTCAAGCACTTTGTTTATCAAAAAACCTTAAGAAATATTTTTAATTTAGGAGATACCTAGAGTTATCTCATAGTCTGTGATTAGACATATGGTTCTTTTTTTTTTTTTTTTGGTACTGGGGATTGAACTCAGGGGCACTTTGCCCTATTTTTTTTTTTTTTTTTGAGAGAGAGAGAGAGAGAGAGAGAGAGAGAGAGAGAGAGAGGGGGAGGGAGAGAGGGAGAATTTTTTAATATTTATTTTTTAGTTTTCGGTGGACACAACATCTTTGTTTGTATGTTGTGCTGAGGATCGAACCCGGGTCGCATGCATGCCAGGCGAGCGCGCTACCGCTTGAGACACATCCCCAGCCCACTTTGCCCTATTTTGTATTTTGGTTAGAGACAGAGTCTCACTTAGTACCTTGCCATTGCTGAGGCTGGCTTTGAACTCATGATCCTCCTGTCTCAGCCTCTGGAGCTGCTGGGATTACAGGTATGCATCACCATACCCAGTATACATATGGTTCTCTCTCTTTTTTTTTTAAATGCCTTTATTTTATTTATTTTTTTGTGGTGCTAAGGCTGGAATCCAGTGCCACACACGGGCTAGGCAAGCACTTTACCACTGAGCTACAACCCCAACCCCCAATATCCCCCATATGGTTCTTTTAAGTGCCTGAGATGTACACCTTCTATGGTAGAGGAGAATGAAATATTTATTCCTTTTGAAATGAATCAAAATACCTTAGGTAACTAGAAGAACACCACTTGTGGTATTAATGTGGACTTTCTGAATGTGTATGTTCTTTTTTGTTTAAGAATCTCCATGTGTTATTTTTGTGCACACGAGCTTTGTCTTTGTTTTAAGTTTTGAATAAGGAGCAATAGCAGGATATATAGGGACAAATGAGAAATAGCACATCAATGGTAATATGTAGTATACTTAAGGTGTTTTATAGCTGGTTATGACAGTGTCAGAATGTCACAAGCCTAAGTGACATTTCAGTACTTTCAAGAATAGCCAAGAAAATATAATAGTAATTCTTATTTCTTCAGGTGACTTATAATGGCAGCAGAAAACTAGAAGGATCATTAAAAATAAAGCTTGCTGACCTGCAATAGCCCCTGGACTCCCTGTGAGAGACAGAGCTTGGTGGTTCTCTGAAGGATTCTACTTTCTTTTATTAGGAATCAAAATGAAAACGGAGTAATGACTTTACCTCCCCAGGGTGAATCACCCATTCACTAACAGTATTTTTACCTGATCATTATTTTTCAGCAACTACAAATTTAAATTTAAAATTAAGGTAAGGAGGGATTTGTTGAATTTAGTATAGAGACAATGCTCAACAAATATTTTTCAGCTGTTTTGGGGTCCAGCCTTGTGTTCTTAACTGCCTCTTGTGAAGGGTACATGTGTGTGCGTGTGCCCATGGCCTAAGATTGTGATAAAAAGGGTGATCTAATCTTAAAATGTTTGTGTGTGTGTGGGTGTTTTGAGAGATGGAGAAGAGGTGGCTGGGCCTGAAAGGAAAAATCCCAGAGGTGTTCTTCCTCCTAGCTTCACAATGATGTTGAACGGGTACTAAGAGAATGTGATCTCCTCGCTTCCTTGTCTAATCAATAATTCTCACTGTCTCCAAGCAGGAAATCAAAAGAGTAGACAGGACACACACAAACCTGTCTGGGCAGAGCAGGAAGTAATTTTACATTCTGATAGTAAGAAATCATAAGTGATTTCTATCATGGGGAACAAGGTTTTCCTATTTCTCAGTGTCAGAACTTGTATCAGTTTCTAATAGAGATGAATAATTTTCTAATTATTCTAATTACTCCTGTCTAAAAGATCAATTTCTTAAGTTTATCTGAGAGCTGAAAGGGACTTTAGAAATGACCTAGTTTAATGCCATCATTTTACAGAAAATAATAAAAAGAACATGAGAAAATGTGATTAGGGTTACACATAGGTTGGCAGAGCCCAAACTAGAATCCAGGTCTTCCAAATCCTTGTTCTCTACAAGCCACTTCTACTATAATTAACTTGAGTTTTTTAATTTGACAAACAGATATGCTACCAAATAGCTTCACCTAGTGAAGGTCAGTAATACACACTTTCTTTTGGTACTGGGGATTTAATCCAGGGGTGCTTTACCACTCAGCTACTTTCTTGGCCTTTTTAATTTTTTAAATTTTGAAACAGGGTCTTACTATGTTGCTGGGGCTAGCCTTGAACTTGAGATCCTGCCTCAGCCCCCCAAATCACTGGAACTAAAGTCATAGGCCACCATGCCTGGTCCATACACACTCTTCTGGATAAATATTAATTGGGTTATTAGTTCAAGCAAGCCACTGTGCCAGGCACTAAAGGTAATTCAAAGGTGAATTTGCCATTATCCTTCAGGATCTTACAATTAAATTTAAAACTGGGAGAGGAAAAGGTCACAAAAATAAATAGAAAGGTAAATAACATGCAAAAATTGGAAAGGGTACTAGAAGTAACCTTGAGACTTAGAATGGAATGTCTCAGATGTTTTGCAAATTGCATTCCCTATCTCTGACTCTAAGGCATTCATAGAACAAGATCATTATCATACAGAGCTTTACAAAACATATATATTTCAATGTAGAAGATAAACTCAAGTAGAGTCTTCAATTTAGCCAGGCACAATGGTACACACCTCTGATCCCAGCTACTAGGAAGCCCGAGGCAGGAGGTTGCAAGTTTAAGGATAGCCTGGGAAATTCAGTGATACTGTGTCTCAAAATAAAAATTAAAAAGGTCTTTTGGGCAAGAATGTAGGGGGAAAGGCACACTCATCCATTGCCACCAATCTGGAAAGCAATATGGAGATTCCTTAGAAAACTTGGAATGGAACCACCATTTGACTCAGCTATACCACTCCTTGGTCTATACACAAAGGACTTAAAAATAGCATACTACAGTGACGCAGCCACTTCAATGTTTACAGCTGCACAATTCACAATAGCTAAAATGTGGAACCAACCTAGATGCCCTTCAATAAATGAGTGGATAAAGAAACTGTGGTGTATATACACAATGGAATATTACTCAGCATTAAAAGAGATTAAATTATGGCATTTGCAGGTAAATTAATGGAGTTGGAGAATATCATGCTAAGTGAAGTAAGTCAGTCCCACAAAATCAAAGGCCAAATGTTCTGATAAATGGATGCTGATCCCTAATGGGGGGCAGGGAGTAGGAAGAATGAAGGAATTTTGATTGGGCAAAGGGGAGGGAGGGAGAGGAGGGTACACGGGGGTTGAGGGGGGAGGGAGGTAGAGAAGATGGTATATATATGACTGCACATGTGGTGCAACTCTACATCTGTACAACCAGAGAAATGAAAAGTTGTGCTCCATTTGTGTAGGATGAATCGACAGCTTTCTGCTGTCATGTATAACTGATTAGAACTAATAAAAAATAAATTAAAAGAAAAGGCCTTGGGTTCAATGCGGGGTGGTGGGGGAGGTTTGGGGATGGGTGGGAGAGGCATAGGGAAGAGTCTTTAATCTGAAGAATGTTGCCCTGACAGAAACTAATATACTACTTATTTGCTTGATGAATCCATTTTCTCTTTATCAGTGACTCAGGTAGATAGATACAAGGAGAAAGGCCTGAAGTCATTGGTGCAAACCAAAGCAGCCTGGGGGTGGCAATCAACTACCAGTCTTTCCTGAAGATGAGGATTTAGAAATGACCACAGGGATCTAGCTTGGAGGGTGGGACATCATTTTGTACAAAACATCTCAGGGTTTTCTGACCTCTACACTAGGTGTATTTGATTTATTTGAGTTATTGAGTTACTGCCCAAGATACGGGCTTCTTTAATGGATATCCATTTGAATCTAAAATGCAGTTGCAGATAATAATTTTTGGGATGTTTCACCAGCTGCTGAGGAAATTGTGGACTGCTCTTGTCTATATTTACAACTTTGTAAGTTTGCAAAGAAACACAGGAATTAAACATGTATCTTTGCTTTAAAATTCGTATCTATGTTATCCCTATGTGCACACATAAGTGAATATCCAAGGGAGAGCTGCTAGCTGTCATTTAACACATTCAGCTGGATCTTTTCAACCAAAATGTAAATCTGCAATGTATTCTAATGCAACCCAATTAGAGTTAGTAGCACCATCTGTATATATACTTTCAGTTCAGCTGTCAAAAAACACACAAATACTCTCCAGTAATATAATATTCAATAGTGGTATGATATTTCATTGTACCATACTTCACTTAACCTTTTCATACTTTTAAATGGGTCACTTTTCATTTTCTGCCTTTCATAATTAACATTTTAGTAGATTTTTAAATATGCAAGTCTTTGCTTATATCTTTGAGATTTTTCTTAGGATTGACTCCTGGAAGTGTAATTACATTATATCTTTAATTTCAAAGTTTTAAAATGAAAACAAATGGGATAGGTATGGGGGCTTAATTCAGTGGGAGAGTGCTTGCTTGCCTTGCATGTGTGACTGGGTCTGATCCTCAGCACCATAAAAACAAAAACAAAACAAATCCCCAAAAGGATACTAAAAAGGTCAAGCAGGACAAGACTTCTAAGAAATCAACATAGTAGCCTCTAGACCCCCTCTGTCTATCCATATCCTTTACTTCAGCTAGTTATTCTGCTATTTATCTTCAAATATTGTCTTTTTAATTTTAAAATTTCAACATCTATTGATTCTACATGAATGGAATATTTAGATCTCTTACATGACCAAACACTCTTTTTCTATCTTCCTTCCACTCAACTGGTTGGATTCAATTGGTTTAATATTGGTTAAATCAATATTCAGTATTTAGGAGCCCAACTGGCGCCAGATAGTCACCATGAAGTTCAACCTCTTCATGACCTTGGACTGCAGCAAAAACCACAAAAGGCACTTCAATGTCCCTTTACACTTGTGCAGGAAGAGCATGTTTTCCCTTCTTCCTAAGGAGCTGTGGCAAAAGTACAGTGTCCATTCCTGCCCATCTGTAAGGACGGCAAGATCTGGGTGGTTTGAGGACACTACAAAGGTCAACAAATTGACAAAGTAGTCCACATGTATAGGAAAAACTATGTCATCTACATTGAGGCACACAGTGTGTGAGAAGGCTACAGACATAAATGTCCACATGGGCATGCACCGAGCAGGGTGATTATCACCAGGCTAAAACTGGAAGAAGACTGGGAAAAGTTCTTGAAATCAAAGCCAAGACTCAATAAGCTTCTAGAAAAGCAAATATAAGGAATCACTTATTGAGAAAAAGCAAAAATGAATGTAACCTGTTGTGCAATCATGGGTTAACTAAAGACTTCTAGCCTAGCATGTGTTCCTTGGAACTTTCAAGATGTCTCTGGAATGTTTCATTTCCCTCTCATTTTGGCTCAATGAATCTACTTTTGCAATTTTGATTAACAATTTTATGAAAAATTGGAAATGTTTCCCAATTCCAAAAGGCATTTGCTTCATTTTATAAATTAAATTCATTTATTACTTAAAATATCCAGGTTTTATATTTTATGCTCTTATAAATATTATTATCTTAGCTATATAGAATATTATGATTACATTTTCTTATACATTTTTAATTTTTCACTACATCTAATAATTATTTCATTTTAGTCTATACAATTATTTCATTTTATTCTATACATATACAGTATGTCTGTTTTAAAACATGACCTCCAAATTCTTTGACATTCTTGCTATATAAAGAGGTAAGGTCTATGATTTCTCACTTGATTCTGGGTAAGCTTATGGATGTCTTGATAAGAGATCATGGAAATGGCACTGACTTTTGAGGCTGGTCATAAGGAAGATGCAGCCTCTCTGCCTTGCATGGTAGAATATCTATTTACAGTTCTGAACATTCCACTATTCTTAGGCTGCCATGCTGTGAGGAAGCCAAGCTAAGTGGAAGAAGGGTCATGCATGAGCATTCTGGATGGTTAGCAGTTTAATTTTTTAGGCAGCTCAGCTTAGATACCATTTATGAGTGAAAGAGCTTCTAGATGATTTTAGTCCCCAGCATTGTTGTTACCTCCAGCACCTGAATTTTTTCCAGGTAAGGCTCCACATATCATGGAGCAGAGCCAAGTCATTCCAGTGTGCTCTGCCCAAATTCATAGCTCCCAGAATCCACAAACAAAATAAAATGGTTATTGTAGGTAGCTAAGTTTTGTTCTAGCAATAATAACTGGGACATTTATTATTTAGTTTTCCTTCCTTCCCTCCCCTTCTCCTCCTCCCTCACCATCTCTTCCTCTTCTTTTCTCTCTTTCTTTTTCAGGGATTGAACCCAGGGATACTTATTTACTGTGCCACATTCACAGCCCTTTTTATGTTTTATTTAGAGACAGGGTCTCACTAAATTGCTTAGGGTTTTGCTGGGTTTGAACTCACATTCCAATCCTCCTGCCTCAGCCTCCCGAGCTGCTGGGATCATAGGCGTTTGCCACCATGCCAGGCTGAACATTTAATTTTCTATGTATTTATAATTAATTCATCCCTGATTTGCAATATGATCAATCACATTGGGTGACTTATCAGTTCCATTTTTTTTTCCTTTAAGATATTTCTCTAGGAGATCTCTGTCCTCTTGTCCCAGTGTAGACTGGGTATATAGCCATCAGCCTAGGACTTGCTGGAATGACAGGGCAGCACATTACTTAAGAATGCAGATTTTATAGCTGGCTGCCTAGGATTCACCAATTGCTAGTTGTAAGACTGTGTGCAAATTACTTAATCTCTCTACTTCAGATTATTCATTAGACCAGTGCTTGACTTACAGTAAGTGCTATTATTGTTGGCCTTATTATTATTTGTAACTCTTCTTTTTACATTGTCCTGGTAATTCTCAGGCCTTATGCATATGTCTAATCCCATAGTTCCTACACTCCTTGGCTTTTTCTCTGTCTTGGTTACTCCCCTGTCTTTATGGAGTACTTACCTGCTCCCTGAAACAAAAGTGCATGAAAGGTAAGTTTTTTTGAATCTTGTAGATGAGTTTAAAAAGTCTTCATATCATACTTAAAGATGACATGGCTGACACAAAATTATAAATTGCAATTTCCTTTTTAGATTTTTTTTTTTTTTGTATTGGAGATTGAATCCATGGAGACTTTACCACTGAGTCACTCCCCAGCCCTTCTTATTTTTTATTTTGAGATAGGGCCTTGCTAAGTTGCTGAGGCTGGTTTCAAACTTGCAATCCTTCTCTTGCCTCAGCCTCCCAAGTCACTGGGATTACAAGTGTGCACCACTGCACCCAATTTTTTCATTGAGTTTTGAAGATATTATTTCACTGTCTTGAAGGCTTCAGTGTTACAACTGAGATACCATTCTTTTTTTAAAAATTTTTAAAAATATTTATTTATTTTTGTAGTTTTCAGTGGACATAACATCTTTGTTTTTATGTGGTGCTGAGGATGGAACCCGGGCCACACGCATGCCAGGCAAGCACGCCACCGCTTGAGCCACATCCCCAGCCCTGAGATACCATTCTGATCCTTGCTCTTTTGTAAGAAAATTTCTTTTTTTTCCTAGAGATATTCTTTATCCCTATTGTTTTAAACTTTGATGATGATGATGTGACTTGGTGTGTTTCACATTTTTTTTTTTTTTTTTTGCACTAGGAAATTGAACCCAGGGTTTAATGCATGCTAAGCATGGACTCTATCACCCCAAGTCCCATCTGGAAAAATTCATTATTTAGGTTACCACCATTTCAATCTCGAAACTATGGCACTTCAGCCTTCAGTTCTCAGAATGTTTCTTTGTAAAAATTTCTTTTTAAAAAGTTAAAAGTTTATTAATAGCCAGGTATGGTAGTGCATGCCTGTAATCCCAGCGGCTTGGGAGGCTGAAGCAGGAGGATGGAAGTTTCAAAGCCAGCCTCAGCAATTTAGCAAGGTTGTAAGGAACCAAATGAGACCCCATGTCAAATAATAAAAAGGGTTGGGGATGTGACTCAGTGGTTAAGCACCCTTTAGTTCAATCCCTACCCTCCCCCTCCAAAAAAAAAGTTACTTGTTTTTTTAAGATTCTAAAGATTGAACCTGGGGGGTTGGTTGGGGGGAGTTTACTGCTGAGCCACATCCCCAACACTTTTAAAATTGTGAGACAGGGTCTTGCTAAGTTGCCAGGGCCTCAATCTCCCAAGTAGCTGGGATTACAGGCATGTTCCATCATGCCCTGTGTACTTGCAAAATTTTATTAATTTTCTTTTTTTAAAATTTATTTTTTAGTTTTAGATGGACACAATATCTTTATTTTATTTTTTTATGTGGTGCTGAGGATCAAATCTAGTGCTGCATGCATGCAAGGTGAGCACTCCACCACTGAGTCACAACCCCAGCCCCGAAAATTTGATTAATTTTCTCACCTCCATTTTCAGTTTTCTCTGAGACTCTTTTTTTAAAAACATTTTTTTAATTGTCAATGGACCTTTATTTAATTTATTTATATGCAGTGCTGAGAATCAAATCCAGTGCTTCACACTGGTAGGCAAACGCTCTGCCACTGAGCCACAACTCCCGTCCTCTCTGAGACTCTTAATACATGCAAGATCATGTAAGATTTCCTGAAAGGGTTTTCTTATTTTCATATTTTGCTCACTTTTCAGAAAGATTTTCTCATTTGTGTCTTTCATATTCCTTCTGATTAAAAAAAAAAATCTTGCTGGGCGTGGTAGCGCACCCCTAAAATCCCAGTGACTTAGGCAGGGGAGGTAGAAGGATTTTGAGTTCAAAGCCAGCTTCAATGAAAGTGAGGCACTAAGCAACTCAGTGAGACCCTGTCTCTAAATGAAATACAAAACAGGACTAGAGATGTGGCTTAGTGACTGAGTGCCCAGAGTTCATTCCCCCCACCCCCCGCAAAAAAAAAAAAACCCTGAAATTATATTATAAGTTTTGATTTCTTGTTTTGAGGATGTCTGTTTTTTGGGCACTGGGGATTATACCCGAGAGCACTCTACCTCTGAACCACATCCCCATTCTTTTTTTTTTTTTTTCAGACAGGGGCTTGCTAGGTTGCCTAGGCTGGCCTCAAACTTTCAATCCTTCTGCCTCAATTTCCCAAGTGGGCTGGGATTATATAGGTGTGTGCCAATGTGCCAGGCTGGGTTGTCCTTTTCTATATCTTTTTCTATATGTTACCTGTTTTTGTTTCATGGGTTTAACATCTTGCTAAGCATACTATTAAGTGTTTCTAGAAATGTCTTTCTTTCCTCATATTTTTTGTTTCCTCTGGGTTCCCTTTTCATTAGTTTGCTTTTGACTTTTTCTTACAGAAGAGTCTTTTCTCAATGTCCTGTGGTCGTATGTTACTTTTCTGCTTCAAGTGAGGCAGCTGGAGATTCTGTTCATGTGGATACACTGAGGCTTGTCACTTGGTAGGGGATGGCTATAGAGAAGCTTGTGGTTATGCATGTTTACTGAGAGGACCCCAAACACACTCATCTGCAGATCTTTTCTCCAGAATTTGACAGTTTCCTAAGAAATGACTCCCAATTTTCTACCTGGTAAATATGAGGGATTTTAAGCTGGCGGCCAGCATTTTGAGAGTCCATGCAGAAAGACGATTGAGGGAGGGGAAATGTTATCTTTCAGAATGCAGATATTCATGTAGGCTCTCTGCTATAAATATGGCAGCTACTCCCACTTTCCCCACCCTCAGGCTGTGCCTGGTTTCCTAGTCAGGGCCTCAGATTAATCCAACCCATTACAAACATGAAGTTAAATAAATTCCTTGAGACTTTGGATAAAAAAGCAAGAACTTCTGCACCAGAGTTTCTGAATTAAAATAAAACCCAAAAATTTCCTCATATTTGACATCCTCAGACCCTCCCAAAATGTATGAAATTTACCTAATTCAAACGCCTTTACCCTTCCCACTTCATCATGCTGTTTTTTCTTTGATAATGCCTTAGAACAAGTGTTCAGGGTCCAAGTTTGTTTTAAAATAACCCAATGAGCTGACAGACGGAGCTCCTGGAATTCTGCAGCTTGCGCTAGAGTCCACAGATGGGAAATTGCTGTCAGCTAAAGGGTGGTGCTATTACCGTAGCCCGATTTCTGAAGCCTTTAGAAAAAAATATCCCCTGCGTTAATTAGCATTCGCCACAGGCACTAGTGTTGTACTGCAGTACTGGAAGAACTCAGATAATAAGAGAACACAAGAGTGCAGTCTCTAACTTTTAACTAATATTTTACCATTTAAAAATGTAGATTATAAAGAAAGAGTTTTGTCTGTAAAATAAATATGCTCCTTTATGGCTGATCTATACCCTTAAATCATTGTGAAATAGATATTATGTTCTAAAATCAACTAAGTACTAACAGTACCTAAAATAGGAAAAATCTTACTTTACCTCTTCGATCTGCTTAATCCACAAATCTCTTCCAAGAAACTCCTGATGTAAAACTACTGGAGCTGAGTTTAGATGAAAAGTCACACAGTCACTGGTCTTTTCTTTAATAAAAGGCTGGAGGTCAGAATTTATCTAAAAGGAGTAGTTAAAATAGTTCTATTAGTAAAATGTATACATAATAGTATGTTTTAGTCATACTCAGAAAGCACCAGTAATGCAGTAAAATAAAGTTTTAAGATGCACATTAGTAAGCTTTAATAAGCAAAAGAACATTTTGGATTATTAACATTAACCTTTACAATTCTTTAGAATTAATTAATTTTCTCCATTAATACTTTTCTTTTTTTTGGTGGTGCTGGGGATCAAACCCAGGGCCTTCGCATGGTGTGTCCATGCTCTACCATTGAACTACATCCTAAGTCCCGTTCATTTTTTCCTTTTTTGTCTCAGTCTCCCTTGCAGCTGGTTTTCAGGTGTGCATCATTACACCCAGTCTTATTTCTTTTTTATTTGGTAGCAACCTTTATTTTAATTAAGTTAAAAGGAAGGATTTAGATAAAGGTTTAATAAATATAATTATTTATTAAATTACATTTAATAAAATATGCAAAAAACCTCATCTGGAAGATATATAAATATATATATATATCTTCCCCCTCCCTTTTATGAGCTATTTAACACCTAAAAATATATACTAAATGAAAATTTTAAAGCATTCATATATATGAAAGAAATAAATAGCTAGTTTTAGGCTATTTGATATATATATATATGCCATTTAAGAGAATCAGCAGTTAAAATTGAAGCTTTCAGTTTTATTCAGCATATTTTATAACTTCCCATAATTTATTTTACATAAGGAGCTATAATGCAATGGTATCACAAATAACAAATATCGGGCTGGGATTGTGGCTCAGCGGTAGAGCGCTTGCCTTGTACCGGCGGGACCCGGGTTAGATCCTCAGCACTACATAAAAATAAAGGCACTGTGTTGTGTCCATCTACACCTAAAAAAAAAATAAATAAATATTTCTTAAAAACAAACAAACAAATATTCTCCCATTCTGTCAATGGGAATATTATGTTATTTAATAATTTTATGAGTTCTCTCAAGAACCCTTTCAGCTGGGCACGGTGGCACATGGCTGTAAAATCCCAGTGGCTTGGGAGGCGGAGGCAGGAGATCACAGGTTCAAAGCCAGTCTTAGTGAAAGTGAGGTGCTAAGCAACTCAGTGAGACCCTGTCTCTAAATAAAATACAAAATAGGACTGGGGATATGGCTCAGTGGTCGAGTGCCCCTAGATTCAATCTCTAGTCCCGCCTGTCCCCTCCCCCCCCCCCAAAAAAAAAAAAAAAAACCAACCCTTTCAGGTGGAAAGAAAAGACAAACATCAAAAATATGGCCTTTGGAAGGCTGAAACAGAAGGATTGCAAATTCAAGGCTAACCTCAGCAACTTAGCAAGACCCTAAACAACTTAGTGAGACTATTTAAAAATAAAAAAATAAAAAGGGTTGGGGATATAGCTAAGTGGTAAATTGTCCCTGGATTAAATCCCCAGTACTAAACAAAAAACAAAAACAAAAACAAAACAAAACAAAAAACACCAAACAAAAAACACCAAACAAAAAACAAACAAACAACATGGCTTAAGTAAACTGTGGACTTCTGTCAAAATTATATAGTACTTAACAATCATACTGTTTACACTATACAATCACCATCTATGACTGACAGATTTTGAGCATACAAACATTTTTTGACATATAAAAGTAGCTTATTAAATGGCAAAAGGTTTTTTTGTATATCACTTTAGCTACTTAAGTATTGCAAAAGATAAAGGGTGTGCAAATACCTTATGACTCATGGCCATGTGCTTCCCATACTGAAATGCCATATCCTGAACCTCAGCATCATGCTTTGCTAATTCCATCGCAGCTTGGCAGCTCTTTGCTAGTAAGGCACCATGGGAGAGAAAAGTCTGCTCCTTCCAAGTTGATATTCCAATATCATCTGTGATATAATTTCCCTAAAATGTAACAAAAGACAAGATTAAAAGCATTTTAGGAGTAACTTAATTGTTTCTGTTTTTGATGAATAAAAGAGTTAGGAAAAGAGCTATTCAAAACTGGCGAATGCAACAAAACAGAACTAAAAGATGCCAAATCTTGATTTTATAGTGTCTCACTAAGTTGCTTAGTGTCTCACTAAGTTGCTTAGGGCCTCACTCATTTTCTGAGGTTGGCCTTGAACTTGCCTTCTCATGCCTCAGTTTCCTGAGTTGATGGGATTGTAAGTATGAGCCACCACGACTGGCCTGAGAATGTATTTTAATATATGAAAAGTTAATATGTAGTAGTATGTAAACCACAGTATTTTTCCATTCACACTAAAGAGGCACTTGATAAAATTCAACTCCTATTCTTACCCACTAAATAAAATACGAAATAGGACTGGGGATATGGCTCAGTAGTGGAGTGCTCCTGAGTTCAATCCCTAGTACTGGGGATTTAATCCAGGGGGTGCGAAAAACGAGTAAAGTAGGAACTGATGTGTATTTCTTTTAACATGATGGGGATTGTGTGTGCGTGTGTGTATAAGCCCCAAACCAGCAAATACTTATGGGGAAATAGGAGCCTTCCTCACTAACATCAGGAATAAGACAGAGATGCACAACACCGATGCTGTTTAACAATGTAATAAAAGAGACAGAGAAAGACAGATATATAAAGATTAGCAGGGAAGAGTTTATTGCTATTTGAAGACAATATAAACTGCAATGGGAAAACCGAGAGGCTCAACTAAAAAACTACTACAAACAAGATAATTGAGTAAGAGAGCAGTGTTAAAATTAATAATTTGTAATTAACATAATAAGTGTATTAACCATAGATTTCATACATTAAAAACTAATCAGAGAGTATTACAAACAATATCTTCTCTTCCATTATACAAAAAGAAAGATTAAAAAGCTGGGAATAAACTTAAAATGTACAAAATTGTTATGAAGAAAATGTTACAATACTACTGAAGGAATAAAAGTGACTTGAGCTAGGTGCTGTGACATACACCTGTAATTCCAGCTAGAGGCTAAGACAGGAGAATTGCAAGTTCAAGGCCAACCTCAGCAACTTAGAGACCCTGTCTCAATAAAAAAGGGGGAGGGGCAGGGATACAGGGATATACTTCAGTGGTAAAATGCCAAGTTCAATCTCCAGTACTTGGAGTGGGGAAAGTAACTTGAATGACTGTAAAGACATATGATGTTCAAAGACAGTAAGAGCTAACTAACCTCATAGTTCTCCAATGAAACTAACAATCTCCATAACACCCCAAATCAGGCAAGTTGATTCTAAAGTTCATGTAGAAAAAAATAAACAAACAAAAATGGCAGGGAAAACCTTGAGAACAGAAGAGCAAGGTACTGTATGTATGCATGGGGGAAGGGTGGAAAGGAAGAGCAAATTTTGTCTAGTCCTACCAGATACTGTGACATACTAAAAACCTTCTGTAATTTAAAAAACATGTACTTTTTAGACACACGGACAATGGAACAAAATAGAAGCTTCAGAAAGCAACCAAATTATATATAGGAATTCACTATATTTTAGGGAAAAGTTGGACTTCTCAGTAAATGGGTGGGGTAGGTATCATTTACTATAAAAAGCTATCTGGAAAAAATAAAGTCTAATCTGCATTTTATACCATTTACTAGGATAAACTCCAAATGGCAAAACCAAAATCAAACAAACAACTATACAACCTTCTGCAAGGTTAGAAGATTATCAAAGAAACAGCCGATAAATCTCCCTCCTTCATAAAGATGTCCACACTCTTATCCCTGGTACCTAGGAATGTTGTTGTACATGGCTAAAGGGACATTGTGATGTGATTAGATTCAGGATAAGGATTTAAATTCAGGATTTTGAGATGGAAAATTAACTGAGTGGGTGAAATACAATCACAAGGTCAATATAAGAAGGAGGCATCAGAGTCAGAATAATATTAGGTGACATAATGAAAGGAAGGAGACTGATAGATGCCATGTTGCTGGATCCAAAGATGGAGGATGGGAACATGGGCCAAGGAATGAAGGTTGAAACTAGAAAAGGCAAGGAAATGGGTTTCTCCAAGAGCCTCCAGGACAGCAACCATGTCATCATCTTGATTTTGTGGCTTCTGACCAATAAACAGTGCCCAATTCCCCAAAGCTTCACTCTGTGTAAGTAAGATCGTGAATAAATAGGCCTCTCAAATATGGTTGGTGGAATTGGAGACTAGATGGAAATTTTCTATTGAAGTGATAAATCATTTTCCCTGTAACCTACATCCAGGAATTAATCTTACAGATCACACATATGTGAAATGGAACATGCACAAGGGCCAGGGTGACTTTTTAAAAATATAATTCAAAACCACCCTGGCCTCCAGGATGTTTCTCAAGCACTGCAGGCATTTCATCTGTAAGAAGGCCTTTGCACTTGCTGTTCTCTCTGGCAAACATTGTCCCCTGACGTTTACATGGCTAAATTCCCCTCATTGCTTTCTGGTGTCTTTTCAAAATTCTATTCATTTTTAATGATCTACCTCTCTCCCACATTATTTCCTATTTCCTTACTCTGTTTGAACATGTTTTCTTTGATACTGCTGGACCTTTCATAAATTTATTTGTTTACTGGTTTATTGTCTGTCTCTTCCACTAGAATATAAGCTCCATGAAAATAAGGATCTTGCTTTGTCAACTGAATCAAGGATATAAATATGGATAGATATATCAACACCTAATATAGTATGTTAGGTACGCAATGAATATTTACTGAATCTTTTATCTTTGTTTCGATGTCTTTCTCTCCCTCTTTTCAATTTCCTTTACTCTCTCTCCCACCCCCCAAACTGTTTTTTTTTTTTTTTTTTTGAGACACTGGGGATTGAACCCAGGGTGGTGCTACTACTAAGCTACTGAGCTATAACCCAAGCCCTTTTTGTCTTTTATTTTGAAAAAGGGTCTCACTCAGTTGAGCAGGCTGGTCTCAAATTTGTAATCTTCCTGCCTCAGCCTCTTGAATTGCTATGATTACAGGTGTGTGCTCCCATGCCAACTTTCCTTTATCCTGCCTAATTTAGTCATAATGAAGAATTGAAATAATTCTCCTTTGGGCTGGGATGTAGCTCAGTGGCAAAGTGTCTGCCTTGCATTCGCAAAGCCCTGGGTTCGACCCCCAGTTCAAAAAAAAAAAAAAAAAAAGACAAAAAAAGAACCCCCCCCCCAAAAAAAAGATTAAAATAAAAAACAAACAAACAAAAAAACAACCCTTAGGGGCTGGGGATGTGGCTCAAGCAGTAGCGCGCTCACCTCACATGTGTGCAGCCCGGGTTCGATCCTCAGCACCACATACAAAAACAAAAGATGTTGTGTCCGCCGATAACTAAAAAAAATAAATATTAAAAAATTCTTTCTCTCTCGCTCTCTTTTTAAAAAAAAAAAAGATATATTAAAAAAAAAACAAGAAATAATTCTCCTTTAATGTCTCACTCCTACTCATAGAATTGTAAGGGTCCGGCGGAGCATCGGAGAAAGAGACCACACAAGAGACTGGCTCCATGCAATTGCAGGGGGGAAATTTATTGGGGGATCCGTTCCAGCGCGATGGGACTCTGTGCTCACTCAAGAAGGGAGAGCAGCCCGCAGCCCAGAGCCCAGAGCAGAGGTCAAGCGGAGCTTAAGTACACTTTTTGGAGAGGGTGGGGGGCTTTGCATACATCAGAACAAATCATCATGAGGCGCGGGAAAATTGAACAACATCTCTGAGTCAGGATTAGTACATACATTGGCGGGAACAATCTGGGCAGGGGTGATTGGTCATTTCTAAGCGGGTACACATTTAAACTGATTGGTTTTGGAGCCTAGATGCTTACGAGCCGAGTTACTTAGAGCCCTTAGCTATTAAACAACCAGGGAATCAATGGAGATATTTACTGGGCAGTTCCAGCATTGTCCTAACAGCTACAGAGATTACAGGTTCCGGGGGTAGCAGAAGAATCTTAACAATACCTGGTCTTTTTTTTTTTTTAAAGAGAGAGTGAGAGAGGAGAGAGAGAGAGAGAGAGAGAGAGAGAGAGAGAGAGAGAGAGAGAGAGAGAGAGAATTTTTTTTAATATTTATTTTTTAGTTCCTGGCGGAAATACCTGGTCTTTACTTTTTAGCCCAGGCCTTGCCATTTAGAAGCTTTACAATGCCCAATCTTTTACACTTTAACTCAAGCTTTTGCAGCTTAGTATCAGCTTAGAAATTTTACCTTTCAGAATCAAGATAAACTTCATAGCACTACATTTAAGGTCTTCCTTTTTTTTTCCCTATTTGTTACCGGGGATTGAACCCAGGGGAGCTTAACCACTGAGCCACATCCCCAGCCCTCTTTTTAAAATTAAATTATTTATTTATTCTAAGTTGTTATATATGATGGCAGAATGCAATTCATTTCATATTACACATTTATTTTTATTTTATTATTTTTTTTTAAAGAGAGAGTGAGAGACAGTGAGTGAAAGGGGGAGAGAGAGAGAATTTTTTTAATATTTATTTTTTAGTTCTTGGCGGACACAACATCTTTGTTGGTATGTGGTGCTGAGGATCGAACCCGGGCTGCACGCATGCCAGGCGAGCGTGCAACCGCTTGAGCCACATCCCCAGCCCCTCATATTACACATTTAGAGCACAATTTTTCAAGTCACTGATTGTACACAAAGTATTTCCACACCATTTGTGTCTTCATACATGTACTTAAGGTTAATGATGTCTAACTCATTCCACCATCATTCCTACTGCCTTACCCCCTGCCTTCCCTTCCCTCTCCTTTGACCTATCAAAAGTTTCTTCATTCCTCCCTTGCTTTCGCCCCCCCCCATCGCCATTATGAGTCAGCATCCTCATATCAAAGGAAACATTCGGCCTTTGGTTTTCTGGGATTGGCTTGCTTCACTTAGCATTGTATTCTCCAACTTCATCCATTTACCTGCAAATGCCATGATTTTATTCTCTTTTAATGCTGAGTAATGTTCTATTGTGTATATATACACAAAAGTTTCCCTATCCATTCATCTATTGAAAGGCATCTAGGTTGGTTCCACAGTTTATCTATTGTGAATTGTGCTGCTATAAACAGCTATGTAGCTGTAGTATGCTGTTTTTAAGTCCTTCACCTAGCTCTCTTTTATATTTTATTTAGAAACAAGGTCTTGCTGAGTTGCTTAGGGCCTCACAAAGTTCTGAGGCTGGCTTTGAATTCACCATCCTTCTGACTCTGCCTCCCAAGTCACTGGGATTCTAGGCATAAGCTCCCACGCCTGGCTTAAGGCCTTCCTTTTGAGTTAGCAAGCAGTAATTCTTGGTTCCATCTCCTATCCAAAATATTCCCTGTTTCATTCACACAGGACAATTGGTTGTTTCTGAAGTAGAATATATACTTTCGCATTTGTACAAATTTTAAAATATCATTCTCTACAAAGGAAATATCATTTCCTCACATTCTTTGCCAGGAAATTGAATCAATTCAGTACAATATAATTTCTTTGAGGAATATCAAATATAAAATATCTCCACAAATATTTTTTTCTTTTGATGAATATTCCCTGAGTTATATTTTAACAGAGTACTTAATTCTCTTCAAATTTTATAATTGCTTACACAGCTGTTTCTCCAAAGGCTAGTCTTAGTCATCTTTTATTATTTTATTCACTAAAGTTATATTTATTTCAATAAATGTTTGCTGAATGAATAGAACCCAGTTTACCTATTGTAGTTATTTTTAAAATTCTTTTTAGTTCTTGATGGACCTTTCTTTAATTTATCTATATGCAGTGCTGAGAATCGAACCCAGTGCCCCACATATGCTAGGCATACACACTACCACTGAGTTATAATCCCAGCCCATCTATAGTAGTTTTTAAGTAGCTGTTTATCTTTTTTTTTTAATTTTAAAAGCTGATGGGTAGACATATTCAGACAATGGCATGCTATTCAGCAATAAAAAGAATGGAGCTACCATTACATGCTATTCCATGGATGAATCTCAAAAGCACTATGTTAAGTGAAAAAAGTCAGACACAAGAGACCTATATATTTTACATGATTCCATTTATATGAAATGTAGGTTAGTGGTTGTCCGGGGCTGGAGGTTGGGGACTATAAACGGGCATGAGAAACCATATAGAAGTATGTGTGAAAAGTGTTCTAAACTGGCTTATGGTGATGGTCATATCACTTTTTAGTTACTCAAAAATTATGGAATTCTATGTTGGAAGTTGGTAAATTTTATATGTAAAAGGCATCTCAATAAAGCTTAAAGAAAAAAGGTAGGGCTGGGGATTTGGCTCAGTGGTAGAGTGCTTGCCTAGCACGTGTGAGGCACTGGGTCAATTCTCAGCACTACATATGAATAAATAAAATAAAGATCCATCAATGATTAATAAAAATATTTAAAAAGAATTAATGGAGATAATATTTTCCATTTCTTGTTCTAAAATAGTTAATTTAACTTTTAAAAAATTTACATGATCATCATTTAACTTTTAATGATTGGTATATCAACTTCATTTATTCATACACAAACATTAAGGTTCTATCATGAGTCGGGATCTTTGTAAAATAATTTAGATATGAAGATTAATAGTCTATCTTCAAGAAGCTCATAGTTCAAGGACAGATTGTATATAGATATATATAGGTATATATACCTACATATTGATATGTAGAAATAAATATACAAATGTAGATATCCTCATATAGGATATATAGATAATTCCATTTCAGAACAATAATTGCAGGATCTCTGATGAGCAAAGATTCAGTTTTGTTCATTATATATTTCTTACGGGAATTTAGAGATTTTATTTCATAATTTTCACACTTTAAATTATGCAAGTAACACATGATCACAGAAAAAAATTAAGAAATTCAGAAACCAAGAAACAATTAATTTATAGTCCCCTGAAATCTACTGCCACCAGTTAATTGCACCATAAGTTAATAATTCTGTTCCTAAGTTAATCTGAAATGTTATTCCCTGAACATTAAGTTATTACCTATTGTGAACTCGGTTATTAATGAAATAAAATCCCCCTATTCATTTCTACCAGCTTGTCATGTATATACTAAGAGAACATGCTCTGTTCTTTTAGGAACAAAGGGAAAGTTAATGTACAATGTAAAATATGGAGATAAGATAACCACATCTATACCAGACTTTTTACTCTCCAGATATATAGAATTGAATTAATAATCAGAGTGAATGAGATTTAAATATGCATACAGCATCAAGTTATATAGATGTAGTTTTTGTTGTTTTGGTACTAGGGATTGAATTCAGGGGTGCTTTACCACTGAATCACATCCCCAGCCCTTTTTATTTTTTGAGACAGGGTCTCATTAAGTTGTTTAGGGTCTCACTAAATTCATGAGGACAGACTTAAACTTACAATCCTCCTGCCTCAGTCCCCCAATTCTCTAGAATACATGCAGTTTTTACTGAAAATTTATTATATATTAAAAGATGATATAGTCATGAATATTTAGTTTTGACTTATTTCCTTATTTTCAGGAAGGTAAGTCAATATACTTATTGAATGACTATCCGAACGTCAATAATTTAGAAAAATAAAGGTCTCATGACTTTTTTGCTCAAGTAAAGCAGGTTCAAATATGGGAAAAACCCCATAAACCTGAAGTTTATAAGATGATGTTTGCCCAAGAGGGTGGCATTGGTGGTATCACTCAGATGTAACATGCTACTTTGCTACTTTATTGCCTGACAAACACATACTTTGAGTTGCTTTTTTCCTGGTGTTGATGCATTTGTATGTATTCATAGGAGACCAAAGAATATTTGTGAAAGTGGCTGTCTAGGATTAAAGGTCAGGTCCATGGCCACAGAATAAAGGCAAACTAATTGGCCTGGGAAGATATCAAAGCTAACAAGAACCTGTCGGGCCAAATTGCTCCCTTTCACATGATCAGAAGAGAAGAGTTTTGGAACTCAACAGCTAGTTTTCCATGGAGATAAAAATACTTTTAGAAAAGTATGCAGAGGCTGGGGATGTGCTCAGTGTTGGAGCACATGCTAAGCACGTGTGATCATGTTGATCCCAACACCACACACATATATACACGCAATGCAAATATTTCTTGTTTCCCTGCTCTCTACTTCAGGTTCATACTCTGGGCCACTGCCTTTATAAATGTAATCTGAATTTGGGCTAGATAAGTGACTAGATCTCACTAATGCCACATTTCATTATTTTTATTTTCCTGATGCTGGGAATAAAACCAGGGACTTATGCATGCTAGGCAAGTGCTCTACCACTAAGCTATACATCCATTGCCCTCACACATTTCACTATTTCAAATGTTTTCTTTAAACTGTTCTTTTCAAATATTTTCAGAAGACAGCCAAAACAGTCTTTTTATGTATATACATAAATTATATGTACATATATTAAAATTATATACATATAGCACACTATATTTTGTATATGTATAATATACATAGATATAAATATACATATATAAAATCATATAAAATATTTATATAATTATATATATAATTTTCATATATAAAAATTTATTAAAACCTTTTACAAGCTGGGCTTGGTGGTGCACACTCGTAATCCTAGCAGTTCGGAAGCCCAGGAGGCTGAGGCAGGAAGATCACAAGTTCAAAGCCAGTCTCAGCAATGGCAAGGTGCTAAGCAACTGAAACCCTGTCTTTAAATAAAATACAAAATAGAGCTGGGGATATGGCTCAGTGGTTGAGAGTTCCTAAATTCAATCCCTGGAACCCCCCCTCAAAAAAAAATACTCAAAGCCAACCTCAGCAAAGGTGAGATCCTAAGCAACTCAGTGAGACCCTCTTTCTAAAAAAATACAAAACAGGGTTGGGGATGTGGCTCAGTGGTTAGTGCTTTTGAGTTCAATCCCCAGTATCCCCCCACAAAACAACAAAAAACTATCCTTTTACATATATAAAATTATGTATATATACACGTATATACATGTATATAGTCTTTATACATGTATATATAAAATTAAAATAAAAATTAATTTTATATATACATAAAGATTATATAATATATACATATATAAATAAATAAATCAAGCATAGGAAGCTTTCAATAAATCTCTACAATTAGGGATTAGAAGGAGCAAGAAGAATGGAATCTAATATTTCCTGAGAGCTAATTACATGAGGACACTTTTGCATTATTTATCATATCAGCCCTCAAAAATCTTAAGCATCATCATTCCCATTTAATAGATAAGGAGGTTAAGGAGGTCAAGAATGTAGTTTGATCAAGATCAGACAGTA
The DNA here is from genome assembly GCF_052094955.1 of Ictidomys tridecemlineatus. Classification (NCBI taxonomy): domain Eukaryota; kingdom Metazoa; phylum Chordata; class Mammalia; order Rodentia; family Sciuridae; genus Ictidomys; species Ictidomys tridecemlineatus. The sequence continues at coordinate 55,918,514 of NC_135484.1, read as the reverse complement.
CTATTAAGTAGCAGAGATGAGTCTCAGATGTATAGCAATTGGATTCTATTGCTTAACACATAATAGAAATATATGCAATGCTTAATATTTTTATGGTTTAAGAGTAGGTTGTGTTAAAGAGGAAATGACATATCTCATCAACACATCAAAAAGGCATTCAAACCTGTAAATTAAACCTTTCAATAATATTCATTGAAGAGACACGGGCATACAAGTAAAAAGAAACAGTAGGTAAATATGTTTTCAAGAATCCAGAGGGAGAGGGAAAAATATAGTATTTTAACAACATCATCTAATAGGATGAAATAATTTGCTTTGATTTATATTGCAGTCAAATAGGAGATAATAAAATAACAATCTGGAAGCTTTACACCCATGTAAATCATGGGGGAAGAAAGCTAGTAAGATTTACTAAAGGCTCTTTTTAAATGTTTCTATTCAAGGAATAGAGCTGTTAAAATTTTTACTCGTGAGTTAGACAGAAGGGTTGACAAGGAATTTAAAATGTAAGAACTCCTTGGTCTAGCGCTCGGCCCCTTCCTTCCCTCTCTACCAGTCAGTTCTTGTTAAGCTACATCGGGTACAAGCATGCTGAAGAGTAGGAGTCTGGATGGAGGAAGGAATCCTATTTTACAGCAAGAAATCTTACCACCAGTAGGTGCTACACCTGGGATGGGGGGAGGTTTGAAAGCTAAGGGCAGCAGATATTTCTGGGACAGATTGTACAGTAGGGGCAGAGGGAAATTGTTGTATTAAAACAACATTTATGGGCTGGGGTTGAAGCTCAGTGATACAGCACATGCCTCACATGCACGAGGTACTGGGTACAATCTTCAGCACCACATAAAAATAAATAAATAAAGATATTGTATTGTTTCCATCTTCAACTAAAGAAATAGTTTTTAAAAATTTGTTATTTCAGTCTCTGAGAATCATTAATCTAGGAATAGCTCAGTAAGGTGGCTGTAGCTACTGTCACATGAAGGGGCTGAAGAATCTGCTTCTAAGCTCATGTAAGTGCTTGCTGGCCATAGGCTTTAGCTCCTTGCTACACAGGCCACTCTGTGGGTCTACTCACATAATCTCATAGTTAGCTTCCCTTAGTGTAAGTGACCCAAGAAGAGTAAGAGCACATACAAGAAGGAAGCTTCATAATCGTTTATAAACTAATATTGGAAGTGCCATACCATCATTTCTGCTATATGCAATTGGTTGACAGATCAACCCTAATACAATGTTGGCAGTGATCACATGAGCAATACTAAGAGGTAGGATTCATTGGTGATGATCTTAGAGGATGCTTACTTACTACAGATGGAGTCTACAATGAGAATTATTTGGTCAACAGACCTGAACATTTTAAAGTCCCTTAAAACATTCTGCCCAACTGTTTTCTAGAAAAGATTTTCTGATGTACATACTGACCAGCCAAATTTGAGACGTCTTACCAGTGTATTGTATCAAAGATTGTAGATACAAAAGAAAATGGCATACCTAAGGCTACTAGGGCTGAATGCAGATAGCGATGGGGAGTATGTCAAGGTGAAGCTAGAGGGACACATTGGAGTCAGGCTAAAGTGTATTTTCATTCATTTCTGGGATTTTGTCCCCTCCTTCCCCAAGAGCAATGGGATGTCAATAGATGGCGGTGGGGTGTGGAGTAGAAATGGAACATCAGTATTTTTAAATCTCTGCCAGTGTGGAGAACAGACTAGAATTAGGGGTGTATTAGTTAACTTTCCATTACCGTAAAAAATACCTGAGTAATCAATTTAAACAGAGGAATAGTTTTGGAGGTTTAAGTCGATGGTTGCTTTGCCATTTTGCTTGTGCCTGTGGTGACACAGTATATCCTGGTAGGAACGAGTGGTAGAGGAAGCTTTTCACTTCATAGTGGTCAGGAAGCAAAGAGAGAGGCAGAAGTAGAGCCAGGGTCCCAATATTCCCTTGAAGGGTACACTTCAAGCAACCTAAGTCCCTTCCATTAGGCCCCATCTCCTAAAAATTTCACTACTTCCAAAAAAGCACCATGGCCTGGGGACCAAGACTTCAATGCACAGGCCTTTGGGGGACATTCAAGATCCAAACTACAGCAGGAGGACTATCTACAGGTTGGCAAATGAAGAGGTTGCTTGGAGTATCTCTGAGAAGAGATGAAGGCATCTTAACCACAGGGGGGCAGCCAGCATCTAACACCAGGGTAAGCAGATGCAGGGTAAAGTCAGTTTAGCTTGTGCCACTGATGGCAGGGGAGTCAGGGCATGAACAAAGTGGTAGAGCACTTGCCTGGGCATGCATAAGGCCCTGGGATCAGTCCCTTGCACCATGAAACAAACAAATGAACAAAAAGAATTATAAAGGTACCACTCTTGACTACTGTTACAGATGAATGAGTGTGTCCCTGCCCCCACCCTCCAATTCTAATGTTGACGCCCTAATCCTCAGTGTGACTGTGTGAAGCAAGAAAGCAATTAAATGAGGTCATAAGGGTAGACCCCTGATCTAACAGGATTACTGCTCTTATCTAATGTCCTTGATTGTTATTAGATACTAAGGAGCTTGCTAGTGCTTTTTGTCATGTGAGGACACAGCTACGTGACTGTTAGCTAGTCAGAAAGAAATCCCTTACCAGAACCAAATTGGTTAGAAACTTTCTCTTGGGACTTCTAGCCTCCAGAACTGTAAGAAAATAAATTTATTTTGGCCAGGTGTGGCAGCTCTTCTGGAGGCTGATCGCAAGTTTGTGGACAGCCTGGTTAACTTAGAATTTGTCTCAAAATAAAATAAAAAGGGCTGTGCTGAGGTAGAGCACTCTCCTGGCACATGTGAGGCATTGAGTTCAATCCTCAGCACCACATAAAAATAAATAAATAAAAATAAAGGTATTGTGTACAACTAAAAAAAAAAAGTACTGAGGATGTAGCTCAATGGTTCAGCACTTGCCTAATATATATGAGGCCCTGGGTTCTATGACCAGCACCACAAAGAAAGGAAGGGAGGATGGAAGAAAGGAAGGATGGAAGGAAGAAAAGAAGGAATTTTATGTTGTTTATGGAAGCCAAATATGACTAATACAACTATTTTTTAGGATTCAATCCATGATACTTTGAAAGCATATTTATACTGTTCCTCCCCATGTCTTTTAACATGGACTTAACGACTATCATATTAATATACTGTCTTAAAATTTGTTGAAAAATCCATATTCTGGTTATCTGTTTTACATAACAAACCATCCCAAAACTTGGTGGCATAAAACAACTACCATTTTTTTATGCTCACAGATTCTGTGGGTCAGGATTAGACAAGTCACAATGAAGGTGACATATCTCTGCTCCATGATGTCTGGGGCCACAATTTGGAAGACCAGATAAGTTGGGGATGATTCAGAGAGCTGGGGATGATTTGGCTGGTTGGGATACAGAATGGCTGAATTACAGGGATCCACTTCCAGTAAGATTGCTTCTTAACCCTCACATCACTCAGGTCCATCTGGGACGGATGACTAGAGCACCTACCCACGATGTCTACATGTGGCTTCTCACAGCATGGTGGTTACTTCCAAGGGGGCGCTGTGTTTCAAGAGAGGGAATATTATAAGACACCCTTTTATGACCCAGTCTGAGAAGTCACATAACACTATTTTTGTTGTATTGTATTGGTTGAGTGCTCTTAAGCCAACTAAAATTCAAGGGAAAGGAACCCAGATTGCCACCACTGAATGCGAGACGATAGGAGGGGAGTCATTGAATTTTTAGCCCTTTTTTTTTCTTAAACCAATAGAGTCTGCTTTTGAAAAGAGTGCGCAGGAGCAACTGCATTCTCTGCTTCCTCTCAGTTATGCTTCCGGCAATAGTGGTGACATAGGAAATGGAGGAAGGCAGCCCCAGGGGTAAGCCTGGTTAGAAACAGAAGTATTAAAGAGGACTCCCAAATTGTTGGCTTAAAATCTGGAGGAATAGTGATGCTCTTCATGAAGAAAGAGAACAGTGAGTGGTTCTGGAAGACTGCATCATATATCTGGTCTTAGTTGTGCTTAGTCTGAAATGCCTGTAGACCTCCAAGTAGAAATACTGAGTAAGCAGCTATTTAGCTCTAGAACTCAGGAGTGATCTGGGATGGAGATAAAATGGGGACTCACTGGCATATAGACAGATGGTAATTGAAGGCTTGGGTTTCACTTTCTGAACAGTTTATTCTTGTCCTTTGATCAGAATGGGATTCTATTAAACAATTTACATGCTTAGCAGCGGTGTTTCATCTCTCAGGCAAATAAACTGCCTTTTAAGATGTTTTGCTGTGATAGCTGACAGTGAGTGACCTAGAGTGCTTTTGAATGGTGTATAAATTCAATTTAAAGATTTAACAAATAAAAACATACAGCAACTAGATCCACTCTAAACTGGAGGGTCTACTTAATCAAATGGGCCATTTTGCATACTAAGCTTTCTCAGTTTCCAACAGCTTTTCTTCCTTCTCAATATCTATATTGATCTTCACTATCTTTGCATTTTTAATACTTGAACATTTAACTTCTAGTATATTTCTTTCACAACACCTTTGCCACTTTTGAACCTCTTTAAGTAAAAACATTTGTGGAATTAAAAAACTATAGTTGAGCGTGATGATGCCCATCTGTACTCCTAGCTACATGAGAGGCTGAGACAGGTGATGGCAAGTTTGAGGCCAGTCAGGGAAACTTAGTGAGACCCTGCTCAAAATAAAATAAAAACAGATGGGGATGTACCTTGTGGGTAGTTACCTAGTATGTAGGAAGCCCTGGGCTCAATTCCTAGCATTGCAAGATAAAAAAAGAAAAAAAATGTATAATACTACTTAAATGTGTTAGTATGTGCCAGGGGTTTTTATTTTTAAATTGTATGTATTATATAAACTTTTAAATTAATTAATTAAGTTTGGGTATTGGGGGATTAAACCCAGGGGTGCTTAACCACTGAGCCACATCCCCAGCCCTTTAAAAACTTTATCTAGAGATAGGGTCTCACTGAGTTGCTTAGTACCTCACTAAGTTAATGAGGCTGGCTTTGAACTCCTGTCTTAACTTCCATATCCACTGGGATTACAGGTGAGCACCACTGTGCCCAGCTCATATATACTTTTATATGTTTGATATATTTCATAATTACAACAAACCATTTTAAAAGACTCTCAATAGTATTAAAATTGGAATAAATTTGACATTTTCATTTCTAACAAATGATTTAACATTGTTTTTACCTTGTGAAAAAAGGATGCCTAGTAAAATAACAGATATTTATTATCATCATCACTACTGGCATCTTCAAAGTCTTGGATCTGTGAATGATGTAAGCTAGAACAGATGCCCAACAAACAATAAAACATGACGTGGTATGTTTTATTAGCTCATTAATACATGCCTTGGGTACAATGTAAGGGACAGGCTGTAGGTAAATGGACCAATGAAATACACCCTGGAGTGTCTTAATACTTTTATACAGCATTCACTGTCTCACTTTTAAACCTCTTAAAATATACATTTCCTTTTTAAAACAGGGTTTATGCGCGCGCGCGCACACACACACACACACACAATATTTTTAACTTCAAAGAAAGGAAAATAAACCTTTCTTTTTCTTTTTGGAACTGGGGATTGAACCCAGGAGAGCTTTACCACTAAGCTACATCCTAGCCTTTTTTAAAAAATGTTTTATTTTGAGATAGGTCTTACTAAGTTGCTAAGGGTCTTACTAAGTTGCTGAAGCTAGCTTTGAACTTTTGATCCTCCTGCCTTGGTCTCCCAAGTTGCTGGAATATGCCATCATGTGTTACAGGTGTGTGCCATCATGCCTGATTCTAAACTTTTCCTATTTCTAATCTATAAAATAAAAAGTTCAACATGGACACCTTTCCACATTGGTCAGATAAATTAGCTTCTTTTAACTCAAACACACTAATTCCCTCTGTCCAGTCAACCTCACTTGTTCTCCTTCACCCATTTTTATGGGAAGAGTTTGCAAAGCTGCTTGCAAAGAAGGCATACAGATTTGCAATGACTTTGTAGGGATTTGTGTAGATTTTTCAGAAAAGGATTAATAAACTGCAAAAACTTTTAAAAAATACTGTCATATTATAAACAGTTCTAATATGGCTTTTCTGAAACTCGCCTATGTACTAAATTTTTGCTACGGACAGCATGGAGAGGGTTGACATTCAGGTTATTTAATGCTTTCTATCACTGGAAGGTAGGTCTTGTGTCCTCAGGCTAGAAGCCTCTGGTTAAACTCCTCAAACCAGCTCCCTAATGACAGGCTTAGCCTAGACACCCAAATCCCCACAGATGTCTAACACTGACTATGGTTTACAACTGGTAAAGCTATTCTGGAACCCAATAGCTTCAAACAACAATTGTTTATTATTGTTTATGGGCTTTGAAGCAACTGGCTCATGTAGGCTGGTGGCTCCACAGCTTACTACACATCTCTGGGTTGGCACAAGAGGGTCCACTCCAGTTTATCTCATTCTTTCAGGACCTACAAGCTAGCCAGGGCATGTTTTTCTCTCAGTGATAGTAGAGACTCAAGAGGGCCTTCTACTGGCCAAAGCAATTCAAATAGCTGAGCCCAGAGTTAAAGTACATGAAAGTACATCACAGGACGCTCCCACAGCAGAAAGGCACTGCAGTTGGATGGCAAAGGATGTGGATGTGTTCACCAGTTATCTACGGCTACATATCTACATATCTACATAACAAATTACACCAAACTCAGTGGCCTAAAGCAACAATAAACATTTATTATGTCTCACAATTTCTGTGGATCAGGAAACCAGGAATGGCTCGCCTACTTGTTCTAGCTTGGGACGTCTCATAAAAGATTAGAAATGTTATATTATGCGAAGAGACTAAAACGATCTGTGCAAATATCCTGTATTTCTCATTACTGCCTGTTTCTTTTGAAACCATACTTTTGTGTGATGCAGTTAATTTTATGGGGGGGAAATGCTGTTTAGAAATTATTTGCATCAAATAAAAGACTGTAATATGTAAAGCACAGGTTAAAAGATGGTCATCATTGACCCAATTCCACAAAACACACAGTAAGAGAGTAATAAAATACGATAAATAAATTGTAAATCAATAAATTGGGAAGTAGGATACTTGCTCAACTCCTGGGCCCTTGCCCCACACTTGTTTCCACTGCCAACAGTTGCCTCTGCTGCTTCACACCTGTTTTATATCAACCCTCTTCCAGCTGGTCTCTCTGCTTCTAATTTCTTTGGTTTCCAATTTATCCTATTCACAGCTTTTGTAATAATTTTTTTATAACAGATTTTCTTACTGAATAAGATCCCATGGTAATATCCTAATTCTTAATATTTTAAATTCAAACTCCTCAACACAAATGTTCTATCCACTGATTTATTTATCCCCTTAAAATGATCTCCCTTCCCCACCAAGGCCCCAGCATCAGCTTCCATTATACTTTTGTCTCCATCTCAGCTCTCAATACACATACCTGATTGGTCTAGAAGAGCTGCCACAACATAATAGGCACTCAATAACATTAGTTGAATGAACAGTCCTTGAATAGTAACAAGGTAATATTAAAACAAAGTTATAGGCTTCTTTCTTTGCTTTGCTGGGGACAGAAGTCGGGCCTCATGCAGGCTAAGCAAGCACTCTACCACTGAGCTAGATCTCTAGCTTTTTTAATTTTGAGATAGGGTCTTGCTAAATTGCCATGGCTAGCCTCAAACTTGTAATCCTTCTGCCTCAGCATGGTGAGCAGATGGGATTACAGTTGTGTGCCACCACACCCAGCTGGTTTCTTTCTTTAGTTTTAGTTGAGCCTATGTTCAAAGCACTTTGATGTGTGTATCACATGCGTTTTCGTAACACCTCTCTGAACTCTACTCTAACCACTTTTATGTTCATCTTCCATGTTTCACCTTTCATATTCCTTGCACAAACTATGCCAGTTCCTCTTTCAGGTCTTTGCCTCAGTTCCTTCCTCTTCCTGGAAAATTCTCCCTCCCCCATAGCTGACTGCTTTTTGTCTTTCAGATCTCAACTTAGATGTTATATCCTCAGAAAGGCCTTCCATGAACATCAAATCTAAAGTAACCCCTCCATCCTTCACTACCATTTCTCCCTATTTAGATTTTTGCTGTGCAGTTAGTTTTTAAACTATCAGTTATTTCTCTTGTTCAGTTACTTGTGTGATCACTTACAGTTGGCTTCTTCACTGAGATAAAAGCTCCCTCAGGACACAAATACTTTGGCTCACTAAGCACTTGTATCTCTGGGGCTTGCCACACAGCACATGCTCGAAAGACAAGTTCTATGAATTAATAAACGAATCTGACTCCCCAGCCAGTGCTCAACACCAATTTCTGACCCCAATAAGCAACATTTTCTCTTGATTTATTTCTACTACAGCTTTTTTAAAAATTATTTATTCTAATTTGTTATACATGACAGCAGAATGCATTTCAATTTATAGTACACATATAGAGCACAATTTTTCATGTCTCGGGTTGTACACAAAGTAGAAACATATCATTTGTGTCTTCATACATGTACACTCATACATGTAATGATGTCCATCTCATTCCACCATCTTTCCTACCTCCATGCCCTCTCCCTTCCCTTTCCTCCCCTTTGCCCTATTTAAAGTTCTTCCATTCCTCCCCGCCCATATGGGTCAGCATCCACATATCAGAAAACATTCGGCATTTGGTTTTTTAGGATTGGCTTACTTCACTTAGCATAATATTCTCTAACTCCATCCATTTACCTGCAAATGTCATGATTTTATTCTCTTTTAGTGCTGAGTAATATTCCATTGTGTATATATATAACATTTTCTTTATCCATTCATCTACTGAAGGGCTTCTAGGTTGGTTCCACAATTTAGCTATCTACTACAGCTTCTAAGACTCCACTTAGAAACTATCTCCTCCAGAAGTCCCTCTGAAACATGGCGAATCCTTAATGTTGCACTTTCTCCTTCATATAATAGCCTACACCACATAATTTACTATGTGGTCTTATGGGTGTTCTCCAGTGGTTTCTTATGAACTGTACATATAACCAGATGATTGAGGGCATCTCTGAGTTAAAAAAAAATTTTTTTTAATGGTATCTTTGTTTTGAATGCTTTAGGAGCACTTAGTATGTTGTTTGGAACAAAGCAGAAATAAAATATAAGTTTAGTAATATGTACTTTATTAGCACTACCTAATTTAGTTCTATGGTCAATGTAGAATTGATAACAACAATCAGAATCTAATGAAAAAATACTTTATTTAGATTTTTAATTTCAGTCTCTTTATTTATTTATTCTTATGTGGTGCTGAGGTGTGAACCCAGGGCCTCACATGTGCCAGGTGAGCACTCGACCGCTGAGCCACAACCCCAGCCCTAAAAGCTATCATCTTTTATGGCAACTTTATCATCATGTTTTTCAGGTCAACTAGGTACAAAACATTGATGTCATTTTTGATTTTTCACTTTGGCTGAAGTAGCCAACAGACACAATAAATAAACACTTAGGGTACAGCAACACAAAGGCACCATAAAATTTACAGAGAGAAAATTTTATATTTGTTAAAAACCAAAACCAAACAAACTAGATAAAATATATGAAACAAGAGTCATAAGACATTTAAAATATAGCAATGAAAGATAGTAGTCTTTGAGAAATGAGAAATAAATGAGGTGAGTCTCACAAATGTTTTTTAGCTTATTGCCTAGAGAGAATCCTAGGTCTCAGTGGAGCCTGACAGTATCCTTTAATGGAAGAGATGAACCTCCATGTCTAGACAGGTCAAAGGGATTAGAGTTAGTGGCTAGAATTCACAGTGCAGAGAACACAGTATAAACAGCTGCATAGAGAGCTCTGGATATACACAGGGTCTCCCTAAAGCCTTTAGCTGAGTATAGTTATACCTCAGTATATGAAGTTGAGGGTCATAGGAGCTCTTGCAGATGCCCAAACCTGCAGATGCTCAAGTCTCTTATGTAAAATGGCACAGCATTTGCATATAATCTACATATATCTTCTCATACACTTTAAATCATCTCAAGAATCCTTCAATACTTAATACAATGTAAATGCTGTACAAATAGTTATTATACTGTATTGTTTGAGAGAATGACATGTTCAGTACAGATGAAACTTTTTTCCAAATATTTTTGATCTACAGTTAGTTGAATTCACAGGTGTGGAACTTGTGGATATGGAGGTCCAAGTGTATTACAATATATAGGCATAAAGAGACTACTAAAATCTTGGAAGATAATCACCCAGAAGGAGCAAAAGATAATTGCCAGAGCTCACACTTGGCTAGAAATAGTTCTGTTACACCAGAGAGGAAAAATCTTAGAATTCACAGGGTATCAGTAGAGTACTCAGAAAGGTTTTGCCTTAAAAGTGGAGAAATTCACCTTAGACTAATTGCAACTCTAGTCCTACCTAACGAGATTAAAGGTAACACTGAAAGGATTGACATATTTCCAGTAACTTGACTGCATTAATCTCAAGAATATTCGCAGAGTTACAAAAATATCTAGCATGCAACAAAATACAATCCACAATGTCTGGCACTCAATCAAAAATAACCAAGCATGTAAAAAAGCAGGAAAATACAAACTATAATGAGGAGAAAAATAAGTCAATTGAAACCAACACAGACATGACACATGATATAATTAGTAGATAGGGGCATTAAAACAGTTTTCATAACTATATTCCATATGGTCAAGATGCTAGAAGAGACACTGAGCATATTAAATAGAAATACAGAAGACATAAACTGGCAAATTTGGATGCGCACCAATAAAAATTATTCTAAGCAAAGAAAAAAAAAAAAGAATAGAGCTTCAGAGAGCACTGGGAAATTTAAAGCAGCCTATTATGTACCTGGAGTCCTGTAAGAGGAGAAAAGGAAAAACAAAGAAACAAACAAAAAAGTCTTTTAAGAAACAATGATTAATCATCTTTCCAAATTTGATGAAAACAATAATTCATTGATCTAAGAAGCTCAATGAACCCCAAGCAGAAGAAATATGAAAAAATAGACATGAAGACATATCATAATCCAATTTTGAATCAGGAACAAAGATAAAGATGATAGTAGCTTTCTTGTTGGAAGCAAGGAAAGTGAGAAAATAATGGAGCAATATTTTAAAGTACTAAAAACAAAAACAAAAACCCCAGCAACACAGAATTCTATATTCAGTGGGCATATCTTTCAGACATATAAAGATAAAAAGATTAATCTTCAGCAGGCCTGCACCACCATGGTAGAAGAAATCTTTTAGGAATAAGGGAAATAATACCACATCAAAAATCTGTATCAAAATGAGGACAGCAAAGATATTAACTGTATCAATAAATATAAAGGACTTTACAAAATATAAATCCCTGTAAAGTATAATAAATGTTTGATATAAAAATAAAGACAGGTGTGGTGGCACACACCTGTAATCCCAGGGACTTGGGAGGCTAAAGCAGGAGGATCCTAAGTTTGAGGCCTGCCTGAGAAACTTAGTGAGATTCTCTCAAAATAAAAAATAAAAAGGTTTGGGTGTATAACTCAGTGGTAGAGTATCCCTGGGTTCAATCCCCAGTATTGAAAAAAATAAATATAATAACAATGTATTGTGGAATTTATAATATACATGGGATTAAAATGTATGACAGTGATAACACAAAGCCTTGGAGGGGAGAAATAGCAATAAACTTCTGTAAGATTCTTACTGTGAAAAGATACAATATCACTTGATAGTAGATCATGATAAATTAAAGATATACATTATAAGTTCAAACACAACAACTAAAAATTATACCCGACAGTTATAGCTAAAGATTAAAAAGAAAGTACCCAGGAGGCTGACTGAGATAGAAGGATAGGGAGTTGAGGCCAGCTTGGGCAACAGTGTTATCCACTCTCAAAAAAAAAAAAAAAAAGATGGTATTATGAAAAACCATAGAAGGCAGAAAAGGGAAGAAAGAATAAATGGGACAAATGGAAAACAAGATGGTAGATTTAAACCCAACCACATCAATAAACACATGAAATAAAAACATACAAATTAAAAGCAGAAACAGGTTGGATGAAAGAACAAGATTTAGCTAAGTTCTGCATTCAAGAAATATACTTTAGGGGCTGGGGTGGTAGCTCAGTGGAAGAGCACCTGCCTAGCATGTGTGAGGCACTGGGTTTGATTCTCAGCACTGCATATAAACAAATAAAATAAAGGTCCATTAAAAAAAAAGAAAGAAAGAAAGAAAGAAAGAAAGAAAGAAAGAAAGAAAGAAAGAAAAAAAGAAAGAAAGAAAGAAAGAAAAAAAGAAAGAAAGAAAGAAAGAAAGAAAGAAAAAAAGAAAGAAAGAAAGAAAGAAAGAAAGAAAGAAAGAAAGAAAGAAAGAAAGAAAGAAAGAAAGAAAGAAAGAAAGAAAGAAACACACTTCACGGCTGGGGTTGTGGCTTAAGTGGTAGAGAGCTTGCCTAGAATGCATGAGGCACTGGGTTTGATCTTTGACACCACATAAAAATAAAATGTTTTTTTTTTTTTTTTTTTTAAAAAGAAACACTTTAAATACAAAAGGGTAAAAATATGGAAAAATAAATACTATAATAATTTTCATGAAAAGAAAGCTGGAGTGAATATGTTACTATTAGATGAAGTAGATAACAGAGAAAAAGATATAAAGAACATTGCTAGGGACAAAAAAGGACAGTTTATAGTGATGAAGGGACCACATCATCAAAATATTAGCCTAAAGGTTAATAAAATAATAGCCTAAATGTTAATAAAATAATAAATAATAATAAAAGTTAATAATGCCTAATAGCAGAGCTTTAAAACATATGAAGGAAAAATTGGTAGAACTGCAAGTAGAAATAGCATAATCAGAATTTAATACCCTTATCTAAGTAACTAAAGAAACAAGCAGAATGAAAATACTTGCAGATATAGAAGACTTTAGCAACACTATCAACCAAAATGACTTAACTGATGTTATAGAACGTTCCATTAACAACATAATATATATTTCTTTATAAGTTAACATGAAACATTTACACAGATAGATCATACACTGGGTCATAAAACAACTCAATAAATTTTAAATAACTCAAACCATACAAAATATGTTTTCTGACCACAATGACATAATAAATCAATAACAGAAGGACATCTGGAAAATGCCCCAAATACTTGAAAACAAATTAAACTTCTAAACCATGAGTCAATGAAAAAATAATCAAAAGGGAATCAGTAAGTAGTTTGAACTGAATGACAATGAAAAGACAATGTATTGAAAATTTGAGGTATGCCACTAACGTGGCACTTAGAGGGAGACTCAAAGAACCAAATGCCAGAAAAGACTTAGAAAAGTCTCAAATTGATGATCTCTGCTTTAAAAACTAGGAAAAATTTAACCTTCCAACTTAAAAATCTAGTAAAAAAAGGAGGAAATAAAAGCAAAATAATCAGAGGAAAAGAGATATTAAAACTCAGAGTGAAAATCAACAGGGACAAAGTCAGTAAGTGAAACCAAAAGCTGGTCCTCTGCAATCAATACTGTTAAATCTCTAAGGAAAAAAAGAAAGACACAAATGACCTACATCAGGAGTGAGAAGTGACACTGCTTAAAATTTCAGAGATATTAACATGACAACAAAAGAATATTGTAAAGAACTTGCTGCCAATAAATTTGACAACTTAGATGAAATAAATACATTCCTTGCAGGACATAAGCTGCCAAAGCTTGCTCAGGAGAAACATATAACTTAAATTGTTTTATGACTATTAAAGCAATTGAATTTATAGTTCCAAAGTAAATAAAGGAATAAATAAATAAATATGAAAAATAAACCACCACAACCACCAACAAAACTTTCCTACAGAGAAAGGTCCAGAAGGCTTTACAGTGAGTCTAACAAATATTTAAGGAGGAGATGATACTAATTCTATACAAACTTCCAGAAAAAAGAAGAGGGAAAAATTCTTCCCAATTCATTCTGGGCCTGCACTGCCTTGACACGCATACCAGACAAAGACATTACAACGAACCAAAAATAATAAAGACTCATATTCTTCACTCTGTCAAAATTCCAGAAGCCTAGTTTGTGGAAATTGTTAAGCTCATTCTAAAATTCATTTGAAAACAAAAAGGATCTAAAATACTTAACACAACTTTGCAAATGAAGAATAAAGTTGAAGATTTACACTACCTGAATTTGACATTGAGTACAAAGCTACAAAAATCAGGACAGTGTAATATTGACAGAAAGATGATTAATAAAACAAAACAGAGAACCCAGAAACAGACCCACACATGTATCCAACTGAGTTTTAACAAAGACATGAAGGTACTAAGCAGAGGAGATATATATTCTTTTGGCAAATAGTGCTGAGACATCTGGATATTACATATGTTAAAAAAAAAAACTTCAATTCATACTTTCTACCATATGCAGAAGTTACCTCAAAATGGGTCAAAGATATAAATGTAAATATAAAACTTTGAAACATTAAAAAAAATTTTTATTTTCTTTTTTTTCTTTTTTTTATTGGTTGTTCAAAACATTACAAAGCTCTTGACATATCATATTTCATACATTAGATTCAAGTGGGTTATTAACTCCCATTTTTACCCCAAATACAGATTGCAGAATCATATCGGTTACACATCCACATTTTTACATAATGCCATATTAGTAACTGTTGTATTCTGCTACCTTTCCTATCCTCTACTATCTTCCCTCCCCTCCCCTCCCATCTTCTCTCTCTACCCCATCTACTGTAATTCATTTCTCTCCTTGTTTATTTTCCCATTCCCCTCACAACCTCTTATATGTAATTTTGTATAACAATGAGGGTCTCCCTCCATTTCCATGCAATTTCCCTTTTCTCTCCCTTTCCCTCCCTCCTCATGTCTCTGTTTAATGTTAATTTTTTCTTCCTGCTCTTCCTCCCTGCTCTGTTCTTAGTTGCTATCATAACATCAAAGAAGACATTTGGTATTTGTTTTTTAGGGATTGGCTAGCTTCACTAAGCATAATCTGCTCTAGTGCCATCCATTTCCCTGCAAATTCCATGATTTTGTCATTTTTTAGTGCTGGGTAATACTCCATGGTGTATAAATGTCACATTTTTTTTAATCCATTCATCTATTGAAGGGCATCTGGGTTGGTTCCACAGTCTAGCAATTGTGAATTGTGCTGCTATGAACATCGATGTGGCAGTATCCCTGTAGTACGCTCTTTTAAGGTCTTTAGGGAATAGTCCGAGAAGGGCAATAGCTGGGTCAAATAGTGGTTCCATTCCCAGCTTTCCCAGGAATCTCCATACTGCTTTCCAAATTGGCTGCACCAGTTTGCAGTCCCACCAGCAATGTACAAGAGTACCCTTTTCCCCACATCCTCGCCAGCACTTGTTGTGAAACATTTTTTGGATGAAAAATGTTGGATTAGGCAACCATTTCTTAGGTACGATCTCAATACAATACACAAAAGAATAAATAAAATAAAAATAAAAATAAAATAAAATAAAATAAAGGTAACAAGATGTCAAAGTGGAAGAATTCCTGCAATCTCCAGTAAATTATCATAAAGACCACTCCTGAATCAACAGATATCTGATCATGTTCTTTTGTTTAAACACCTTCAATTCCTTTCTAGTTCCTAAATATGGCATTTACTCTACATTCTGGCCTTACAGGTCTTCCACTGTATGCCTATCTTTGCATTGTTTATTGCCACTATTTTCAAAATTCTTACATGAAAGAAACTCTGGTCTTAATGATGCTTCCTTTGTTTTCATCATGCTTTTTTCATTCATCCTTTGTTTAGATTGTCAACCTTCTTCAACAGACATCCTTCCATCCTCTAATCTCTGTCTCAAATATCAGATCATTCTTGATGCCTTTTCTGATTTTCCCAACCAGATGTTACTCCTTGTTTACATTTTTCTACAGTCATTTTTCTCAATGGGCAAAAACTCATTTTGCTCACCTTTTAAAGTATATTTTAGATGATGATATAGGGCTTTACAGGTAGGAGACAACGCATAACTTCTAGTGAACTGAATCATCTTATTTTTGTACTTGAAAACTATCTCAGAGTCAAAGGGAGATAAGACAAATAAATGGACAGAAGTTATCTTGCCCCATAATTTCAGTGATTTTTTTTTTTGAGTGGGGGTACCAAGGATTGAACCCAGGGACACTCTAACTACTGAGCCACATCCCCAGCCCTTTAATGTATTTTATTTTAGAGACAGAGTTTCACTGAGTTGCCTGGGGCCTCATTAAGTTGGTGAGGCTGGCCTTGAATTTATGATCTTCCTGCCTCAGCTTCCAGAGACACTGGGATTACAGGTGTTTGCCACTGCGCATGGCTTACAATTTCATTAACTTTAAAACCAATTCTTTCTCTGGTTAATTTGATTCTTTAAAATCCTCTCATTTTCTTGGGTCTGGGCCAAGTCTATGAGGCACAATCTCTGAAGAGTGGGAAGAGGTGCGTAGTTCCGCTTATTAACACTAACTTGACTCAGACACTGCCTTTGCAAAGGACCTTAGTTAGATTTCTTAGGAGCAAAAAGGAATGGGTGGGAAATAGACAGTAAAGTATCAGAAAATAGGTATACTTTGGGTTCTCCAGACTATCCCCAGGCTTTATGATTTGTTAGGATGATTCATGGTACCCAGCATATAGTCAAAATTAAAAGTTAAGATTTAAAAAATTTTGGAGAAAGAATCCAAAGTAAAACCAGCAAGGGGAAAGAAAGTCCCATCAGCTGAAATCGTATAGTCACATCAGGTGAGTCACACAGGATGTGCCTAACTCCACCAATTAGTTGTGAAAATAGATAAGACATTCTGTCTACTGGGGGAATTTGTTGGAGACTCAATGCTCATGATTTTTATTGGAGCTGGTCAAGTAGGCAGTGTTTGCAGAGCATGTACCAAAATTCCAGAGCCCCAGAAAGAGAGCAGGTGTTTGGCATAAACCACATGGTCTGCAGAAACTGTATAGGTACCCTGGGTCATTCTTATCAGAAAAAGGTGGGAACACCCCTAAAATCCAAGTTCTCAGAGATGACAGTCACAGGCCAACTATATAGTAGGCTTTCCTAAGGAAAGTAATCATCTTCTGTATAAGGATACATATGAAAATATTCATAGTTTTTAAATTCAAGAATCTCAATTTCAGTGGTTTTTCTTTTTTTGGTGCCAGGGATTAAACTCAGGGTCTTGCTTAGTTGCTTAGGGCCTCGCTAAACTGATGAAGCTCGTTTTGAACTTGGGATGCTCCTGCCTCAGCCTCCTAGCCACTGAGATTATATGCACGCACTCACTTTCAGGATTTTAAAAGACAGTGAAAAGTAAAGCAAAGCTACATATACTAAGTTGTTATCACAATATTATGTAAGTTAGTTAAAAATATAAATAAAGCATCTAAAATTATAGAATGGCTCAATATAGTATACTAGAATTAAGAAATACTAAATACGCATTAATATTTTTGAAAAATTCTAATGACAATAAAGTAAAATGAGATAATAAATTTAATATATATACAGCAATATCTCAAAAATGTGAGAAATATGGAATGAAAACTAGAGAGAAGCATATCATTTTATAATTATTACTCATTTCTGGAAGATAGTTATATAAAATGATTTTTATTTTCCTTACATCCTTTTTCTATGTTTTAACTTTTTCATTTAATGAACATATATTTGCTTTTCTAATCAACAAATAAGTTATAACAATAAGATAATTTTGAAAAGATTTTAGCTAATAAAGAGTGGAATCAAAGTCAATTTTGTTAAAATGTAAAATATTTAGCAGGTATAGTGAGTACATGAGTGTTATACATAAGGCAGAACTTATCTGGGGAACCCTTAGAATGGCAAATGACAGTTTAAAGTGCAATTTTTCTATTTAACCTGTTTCTTTCTTCAAGTAGTTACCTTATAAAAAATAGAGGGAAAATATTTCCTGATAAATTCTGAAAAAAGCACAACAGCTAATTTCTATTTTAAGGAAAAAATGGTTCATAAACTAGCAAATACAAAAATAAAAATATTTTTTTCAATGGGTGGAACAAAGTACTCTGCATGTTTTCATGATTACAATTTATCTACAATGTTAAGTATTGGTAACTTAATCACATAAATTGTCACACTTTAAGGAGAATTAAGTAATCACAAACTTACAACAGTTTGAGAAGGTGATTTCTAATGTATCCAGTTCCATTTTCCCCTCACTTTGCTTTAATGTATCCACCTTAGGCATGTAGATACCACTCTACAGAAACCAAGTTTCCTACTACCCACTTCTCCATCACTACATTAAGCTGCCATCTAGAAAACAGACTGCTATTGTGTCTTCTTACCCCTAGAGAGAAGGAATGGTTTCCAGTGTATTTTAAATCCAAAGCAATTCTTTTGTGTACTGAATTGGCCCCAGGCTATGGAGGTTGTGCAACAGAGATCCACAGAGTTGGCCTCCCTTCCCACATGACCTTTGCTTGTGGCTGCTACCCTGTTAGTGTCCTAATATGAAAACCTTGAAGGCACTCCATGTGGGGGCAGTGCTCCCTCACTCTGCTTCTGAAGCAATTCCTGGACCAAGTTAGAAAAACCAAATTCTGAAAAATCATTGCAATGGCAAGCATGCTTGGGGGCAGGGGTGGGGGGTGGTGCAGAAATTTTCTGGTTAGGAAGGGAAATGTGGTTAACCTAAAGTGAACCTAGGGCATAAATAAAGGCAGCAAGAAGCATTCTCACTGCTGTGGTTAAACTATGCATTTTTGTTTCCATTATTAAAAAAGAATGGTGCTTTAAAATGGCTTAACTATATTCTGAAACTTCATTGCTTAAATAAAGACTCAAATGTTTTAAAAGACTCTATTCAGGGAGGTAGTATGGAAAAAAGGCCAGATGAACAAAGCATTGCTACAGATTTTTTTTCTTTCTTTTTTTAAAAAAAATATTTATTTATTTTTTAGGTGTAGATGGACACTACACAATGCCTTCATTTTTATGTGGTGCTGAGGATCGAACCCAGGTCCCGCCAGTGCTAGGCGAGTCCTCTACTGCTGAGCCACAATTCCAGCCCCTGCTACAGATTCTTTTGAGTAAAATTTATTAACTAATGAGAGAGTCCACAAATGGTGCTTTCTCAGTGGTTGTTCCCAGTATGAGCAACAGTCCTTCAAAGTCTTTGTTGCTCTCTCTTTTCTCTTTTACAGGAGGAAACAGATTATATTTGAGAAAGCATGAACTTGGAATCAAAACACTTGGTTCAGATCTAACACTTAAACATTAACAATTCTAACAATTTTCAGATACTGTGCTTTCCTGCCATTCGTCATTTTTGAATTTCAGGCTTTTCCTCTATAAAATGAAATTACTGACAAATGTCTCCCTTTTCAGCCTAGGCGATTGTGAACAAAGAAGCATAAGTAAACTGTAAAGTGCTATTTTTTTTTTAAATATTTATTTATTTATTAGTTATTGGCGGACACAACATCTTTGTTTGTAAGTGGTGCTGGAGGATCGGACCCGGGCCGCACGCATGCCAGGCGAGCGCGCTACCGCTTGAGCCACATCCCCAGCCCTGTAAAGTGCTATTTAATCATTTATTATTATTGTTTTTATTAGGTCTGCCTGACATATAAAAGTACTTAACAAATGTTCACAAAGTTATTAATGAACTGGGCTAATTATAGTAGATAAATGGTGAGTGGATAAATTAAGAGCCCAAACCAACCATAACACTTTCACTTAAAGATTAGGCATTTAAGCATAAAATATTAAGATCTTTTATTGAACTAAGTTGAATTCCTTGGAAGTATCCCAAGGGAAAGCAATGCCTCAACTCTCATATAAGTCAGTCATCAACACATGATGAGACTTCAGGTATGGAAGATGGAGGCTACCAAATAAAGTACAGTTAAGGTAGAGAGGCAGTAGAATAAGAGATTAAGAACCTGGGGTCTGAAGTTCAAATCCCAGTTTACAAGTTGTGTGGTCTTGGGAAAATCTTTTCTAAACCTCAGTTTTCATTATCTGCAAAATGGGAGTAGTAGTAGGATCTATGGCTCATGATTTTTATGAAGATTAAAGGAAGAAACACAGAAAAATGGCTTACCACAATGTTACTTGTTTAGCTATCATCATACCATGTTACATACAAGGCGACTTTCTATAAATGAAACTACACCAGAAGTCACACATTTTACATTATGACATTGACCCTCAGTCAAAGTAGAGAACCATGCTTGTCTTTGAAAAAGACCACAGAAGGTCCACTGTGGTTATAAATCTTGTGAGGCCCCCACATATCAATATGCTGCTTAGGTAAGATTAGATGTGCCTATTGGGAACTGTGGTTCCCTGAATCAAATGTTAGCAGATGTTCAAGGTGCAATTCTTCATATTTCACTAACCACTCTCTGAACCATACAGAGTCCCTGGGTTATACTTAAATTTTTTTTAATTCAACTTGTTCATGCTCTACATTTCACTTCTAGTAAAATTTGTCTCTTTTCTTCAAATGGAAATGTTAATGTTTCATATGTGCATACATGCATATTTTTTCTAATTTGCAGTGAGTGAAATCTTGCTAATGCAGAAGCTAAAGAAGTTAGAATAATGAAACACTGAGAGAGGAGTCCCTTATAAATAGTATATAGCTTGGTAAATGATGGTGGTGGTCAATGAAGCAATTACTTCATATCTAATCTCCTATTGAAATGAAATAACTGCATTTTAAGGAAATAAAACCTAACCTTTTTTGAGATGTTCTGCTAAATGAGTCAAAAAAACCCTCCTTAATTCTAGACTCAGAAAATTAAAATAATCCAACTGTGCAACCATCCTACTTCTCATCACAGAGAATCTAATAATGTAGTAAATTTTAGATCTTGTATATAAAAGACATTCCTCCCCCAACTCACAGCCAGCCATATTCTTGGGCTCATGGTCCACTCTTCTGGGATACAGGAGCTCCTTCCTCAGGGGAAAGTCTTGGCCCATTCATATAGGCACAAGTTGCGATCTCCAGCCTGCCCATCAGGGACAGTGCTACCTGCTAGCTACAAGCTTCCCATGTCTACTGGGTTGCTGTAGATTGAAAAGACTGCAAATCCATCCAGAGGAGAAGAGGTTGTTTTAGTTGGCTAAATCTGGCCTGTACTAAGTGTGTGATCATGAATTTGTAGCCAAAACACTAATCTTATTAAAAAAAAAAAAAAAAGAAGTCACATGCAGTTTAAACATAAAACAAGATTGACATTTTTAGCTTATCAATTCTAGTTTTGCCATGAGCATTTCTAACCTAAGGTTTTACAAATGACTCTGAAATCCTTACCGTGGCTGAAGTAGAATTTTCATGGTATACTCCTTGTACCAAGTCCATAAGAGCACTTGCTAAAAGTTCCACAACCTAAAAAAACAAAGAAAAAATTAGAAGAGACACTGAAAAAATATATCACCATTTATACCTCAGCATCCTTCAGAAGATTTTTAGTAAGTAAGGCAGGATTTGTGCTTGAGAGAAACAACAACAAAAAAACAGGACTTATGTTCAAATATCCTGGCAAATGGCACTGCCCACCTGGATATTAAAGCTGCGATCCAATTTTTTTTTTTCAGTTATAATTCAAGCCAAAAAAAAAAAATCTTTTAAGCTTAGCATTTAACTAATGTACATGAAAATCCAGTAATAGCCATTTTGAACATGAGCTTAAGTTTCAGATAACGAATGCGATCCTAACTCAATTTATTTTCTGCATGTTTATTTCTGTCAGGTGGATACTTTTTCAGCATTCCCATTCTGGGAGCCATTACTATGCTAATTTTCATACTTAATACAGAAAGAAAAGCAGCAGTAAGAGAATGGTTAATCTTTCAAATGTGTTCATTCTGTAATACTTAAAATGAACTATGGATATATGTGGTGTAGGGCCCCTGGGTCAAATGTTCTGCAAACACTGAAAATTTTTACAGAACCACAATATTGAGATCATATTCATCAAACCTGTATTATTATCATGACTCAAGTAAAATCAAAAGCTTTGAACTTATTCCAGAATGTAGAACAAGCAGAAAACAGTAACTGGTCTCTCTGGAACTATGGCACAGTTAACAGTTTGTTTGCATAAAACATCTTAACACAAGATAATAAAATAGTGGTATTAATGATGGTGTTCAATACAGCCATTTCAAACAAGCATTCCTCAAGGAAACTCCATCCGCTTCTTACGAAGTCTTAATATCTGGTATATTTAACTTCCTACATTATGCAGTTCTGTATCTGATTTCCACTCTTTGCTTCCTAAAAATTTAGCTCAGCCCTGATTGAATTAAAGGATTTTGTTTCAGCTTTTATCATTCTTGTAATTGAAGACATTATTAAGCCAAAGGATACTTCAGTCTCAGGTATTTGGCACTTCATAAACATTTTCTTTAGAGGCAAATTACATTAATTTGTAAAGACTTGCTTTAAAATTTTAACACATTAACATTTTTCTGTTTATGTTCATACTAACACATACAGGGCTGTTGATATGGTAATTTTTCTGATTAAAGGCATATTTTTTTCTAGCTCTAGAGATGGGTTAATTTGTAAGACCTATACAAAGTCTTTTATATTTTTAATCACATTGTTCTTTGGGTAACTAAATACTTAAGAAATATTGTAGCAATATGAGCTGCAGAGGAACTGGAAGGACAATGATCCTACAGTGTTACCAGATGTGTTGAGTTATTTAAGTGGGGAAGAGAGAAAAATGAATGGATTTTTTCCCCCTGAAGGTATCAGATAAGCCCTATTCCCAAATCCAGGAGGATTGAGTATCGCCAATAGGTCTATGAAAGACTGTAACTAAATGCACAGCATCAGATTGGATTACAGTTTATACAAGCAACATCCCAAGATTCCCCTGATGGCTGGACACATAATACAGATCAATCACTCACTAAGAAATGTTATGGTTTTGAAACAGTTTGAGCTCTAAGACCAATGCTAGTAATGTGAAGAGGGATTTACAAAAAGAAAGTCCAACATGAAATGTCAAAATGATGGCTTGAACTTTTAACAGTCAATCTGGCTCTGGATAACCAGAGTGTTCCTTTACTTCCCTGAAATTCCAGACCAGGCAGAAGCAACAAAAACATTTTGTTCTCTCTTTTTCTCTTAATATAATTAGCAAATATAGGCAGATCTGACTCATAACTTCATAATTATAAGTGATCTGTACTTACAAGCAGAAATACTTCCAAATACCTCTATAGCCAATGACAATCATTAAGGAGAAAGTTTGAGACTTAGAGTTAACAAACTGAGGAAGGGAAGAGATTATGAAAAACAGTAATAGCCTAGGGGTGTTGAATGCATCCTAGGCCAGGATGACTTGCCCAGGGCACCAATAAATCCCTACCCATTAATTGTTTTTTGGGTTTTTTTTTTGGTGCTGGGGATTGAACCTAGGGTCTCACACATGCTAGGCCATCGCTTTGCTGCTGAGCTACATTCCCACTCCTGAAATGTTTATTCATTTTTAAAAATTTATACCAAATAAATAGTGTTTAAGTATTATCCTTTAAAGTCACAAATATTTCTAGAAAGAACACCAGTCACTCAAAATGTAGTAAGATCACTTAATGATCTGATCCTTTTTTATTACTTGGTTTACTCCCTCAGACAGTCACCTGCTTATAAATACCTGTTGTATTTAAAGATAAGAAAGCATTTAGTAACATTTTCCCCCACATAAAAATCTGGAGAAATGATTTGTTCAAGCTACAAAAATTAGGATCATGGCAGCCAGAGGAGAATCCAGAGGTCTAAAACCCCAACATCCTTAGATTTCTTCAAGAGCAACCAAGAGAAAGATTCAAGAACTTCTGTCCATCAGGGGTAGGGAGCAAGCCAACGATTTTTACTAGAAAAACAAAAGAGGCTAAAAGAGTCTCAATGTTAGCCATTTTTGTTCTGAGATTTGGGGCAAATCGATTCTGAGATCTGGTTTTCTTCAACTATGACGTGAAGAAAGTTGGAAAAGATGATTTCTTAAGGTCCCTTCTGGCTCTAAAATTCTAAGCTTTTATTTTTTTAATTTTTATTTTTTTAAAGAGAGAGTGAGAAAGGAGAGA
This sequence comes from Ictidomys tridecemlineatus, assembly GCF_052094955.1. NCBI lineage: Eukaryota > Metazoa > Chordata > Mammalia > Rodentia > Sciuridae > Ictidomys > Ictidomys tridecemlineatus. The sequence continues at coordinate 55,894,348 of NC_135484.1, read as the reverse complement.
GAGATAGATAGATAGATAGATAGAGAGAGAGAGAGAGAGAGAGAGAGAGAGAGAGAGAGAGAGAGAATTTTTTTTTTAATATTTATTTATTTTCTAGCTCTCAGCGGACACAACATCCTTGTTGGTATGTGGTGCTGAGGATCGAACCCGGGCCGCACGCATGCCAGGCGAGCGCGCTACTGCTTGAGCCACATCCCCAACCCAATTCTAAGCTTTTAGAAATGTAATTCTCAGTGTTTATAATTAGGCATTTAGACTAGGAAATAGTTTTTTTTACAAACTTTGATGGAAAATCTTTGTTCATGTTTTTACTCCTCCCCTCCCTTCCTCCATTCCTTCCTTCCTTTCATTCTGGGGATTGAACCTAGGGCCTCACACATACTAACAAAGCAAATGTTCTACCACTGAGCTTCACAACAACCCCTCATACTCTTATTTCATCTGTCAGCTTCACATGGACCTTTCTTTCTGTCTAAACTCTACTGATCACTTTCGTTGCTAAACATTTTTTTTTCTTTTTAAACCCAACACCTCTTGGTTCCAATATCTAGAAACATAATAAAACAATTTCCATTTTTAAGCCATTATGACTGGTAGCCCATTTTACCAGCTAGCAAAGTAGGCCTAGTAGAGTCAATTAAAGGCATCATTACTGAATTCTGATCCTTGAAGGGCTCTAATGCTTGGGAATAAGTTAAATATACTGATTAGGAATGATATCAGGCTTAACTGCCAAATAGCATCAAATAAATATTGGCACTAGTTGGTCTTATTCCTCCCATCTCTAATTAGAGTAAATATGTAAAGCATTTAAAGAGAAGCTGAAACATAAGTCTGAGTGTTAACTTACAATTCTTCTGTATATTATTACTCAGAATATTATTATTCAGTATAAATCTTGGGAAGGTGAAACGTAAAGCATGGAAACCAAGATTACAGTGTTTTAAAAATTGTATGCCCAAATATTTTGGAAGAAAGTGGGCTTTAGTTCAACAACAGAACACATGGAAGACTATTTTAACCAAAATTAGATATTTCTGAGATATCGACTTATTATTATATCCCCAAACATTTCAGATTAGAGAAATGTCACCATCAATGTCATAATGATCAGCCATCTGAGCAAGTAATTAAGCAGGAGATGTTTCTTCATTTCTGGCATTGCAACAGCAGCATTGCTTGCTTATTGTGCAAATGCAAAAATGTTTTTTGTGTCATGTTTAAATTGGACTTTACATCAGTGCCATACACTGTTCTTCAATCTTTTGAATAACAATTTAGAGTCCAGTGAACCAGTAGCAGCAACCCTTTACAATGTCAGTATCATGAGCTGGCTTCTCCTGCCACCTTTCTTTGTTGGCTGTAGGAGGGGAAAGGCTACAACATGGGGAAGGAAGTAAATGAACAGTTATGTATCTAATTGCTATTTTCAAGCACACTGTTGATCTTTCCCACTTCATTCACCATCTTCTCATCAAAGATAAGGAATAGATAGGACCCAGGTGCCTCAGAATTTAACACAATTACAGATCTAACTGAACTTTGTAATGAATTTCTTAAATGGTAATTTAAGGGACAAATTTAACAATTTCAAAGGAATATATAATTGCTTCATACTTTATCTTTTGGCAAGGGTAACTATAATTTAATTTTTTTGACTGAAATACTAGGATGATGACTACCATCATAATAGATGTTGTGATGAGTAAGGCCTGAGTTATAATAAGTTGTCTTCACAAAATATAAAAATTGAGAGAAGTAGCGGGGTAGAAAGAGAAAAACAATGACAAAAATATCCTCATATTGCTATACAAAGATAAATGTAACACTTTTATGGAAAAAAAAGCTGGGCTGGGAGTGGTGGTGTACACCCATAATCCCAGAGGCTTGGGAAGCTGAGACAGGAGGATCCTAAGTTTAAGGCTAGCCTCAGAAGCTTAGTGAGGCCCTGTCTCAAAAGGGCTAGGGCTAGGGATGTGGCTCAATGGCAAATTGCCTTGGGCTAAATCCCCAGTTACCCCCCCCACCCCCCCACCCCCCCCACCCCCCCCCCCCCCCCCCGCAAAAAAAAAGAGGCAGGCTACAAGGTAAGAGTAGTATAATCAGTATTTTTAGAATAAGAATGAGGTCAATCTCTGTGTTAATATATATAAAGAAAAAACTTTGAGAGACAACAAAATAATAATAATGATAATGTATAAGTGACAAATTCTAGATGATTTTTAATAAAAACATTTCTTTGACCTCTTTGAATAAATTTATAACTGCTTAAATTTCACAATTGTTTAAATATACCATGGATTACATTTTCACCCCCTTTTTATTGTAGTGATTTTATTTTATTATTACTATTATTATTTTGGGGGTACCAGGGATTGAACTCAGGATACTTGGCCACTGAGACACATCCCCAGCCCTATTTTGTATTTTATTTAGAGACAAGGTCTTACTGAGTTGCTTAGCACCTCACTGTTGCTGAGGCTGGCTTTGAACTCATGATCCTCCCATCTCAGCCTCCCCAGCCGCTGGGATTACAGACATGTGCCACTGTGCAGGGCTTACTGTATCACTTTTATAACCAGAAAAAAAAAATTATTTCCTTGGGAGATGGAGTGGTGGAGCACATCCTGTTTTTAGTCTTGGAGTGCCTTCAAGCTAAGCTGTGCCCATAAATTGATTTATAGAATATATCAGCAAATAGTTTCTGGACTAGCAAAAATAAGATCAGTAAGTGGTGGTAGGCATTCTGTGTAGACAAGTTGTGTCTTTCTCAATAAATATGACTCAGGAGGTACTGTCAGTTAGCATTTGACAGATGGACAAGATTCAACAGCACTGTTGATATTTAGCTAGTATACCAGACTACTTTGGTTTGAGCAAAAAAGTGCCTATCTCAAAAGTAAAATACAACTAAATCTTCAGAAAAATGATAACTATAAATGAATGTGGCTCAATTAAAGCTCAATTCAGCATAAGTTGAGTTGATGTAGTAAAGTAGCATAGTTGTATTTTAATTCATTTAAAAAGGCTACTCTGCAACTTCATTTACTTGGTGTATAAAAATGGTGGCGGTCGTTAAACATTTATAATCCTCTTTGAAAAATTTGTCCTTGAAAGGTTATTTTAATGACAGTTTTTACTACAGTGTAGAGTAACAAAACAACGTGTGATCCATCACTCTATTTAGGAGGCAAATGAACCCGGAGCCCCTCAGCCTTTACTACTCTTAACAGCTGCTAGCAAAGTTAACAGTCGTGTGAGCGTGCATCTGCAGTGCTGATGGCATTAATTATACACAAATTTATCGCACTCCCTTCTTCCACCCCAGGAACAGACAGCAATGTATAAAGCAGTAGCAAAAGTAAAAACACTCTTGGGGAAGAATAAATTTTCATATACATCTTGGGAGGGATGAATTTAGTATAAATATGTCCTTTTCAAAGAGCTTTGGCATTTGAAGGAATACTGTTAAGATTTCTTTTTAAGCCACAGAAACTATATTACTGAGAAAACATCTTACAGAAAAATCCTTTTATAGATAGTGGCTGTTAAATAGACTGCTAAGGGTAATCAGAGCAGTTAGTGTCACTCTTTAGTTCCTTCTTGCACAAATGGAGCACAGGGAATCTGAGATATGCACATAAAGATGGACAGGTTGGCACAGACAAGGTAAGGCAGAGAGGGAATAGGTAAGGTGTAGCACTCTCCCATGGAGATCAATAATGGATGGCACTTGACATTTGAAATTCATCATTTACAAGCTCGGTTTAAGTAAACCATTTCATTCCAGGTGGATTTGGTCCCTAGTGCTCAGCCAGGGCTTCTAGCCTGGCAGCCTCAGTGGAGAAACAACCTCTGAAGAACACGGGAAGAGCAGCAATGGCCAAATAAGGGGGAAATCCACTCACCCACCACCTGGGCACAAATAGCCCAGATGAGCCCCATTCTGCAAGCTGATTAATATAAATGAGTGGCTTTGATAAAGCCATCGCTGAAGTCTATGAAAGAAAGGCTCTCTTCTCCTTCCCATCAGACAAGGACTGGGTTTAATGAAGGAAAGGATGAAAGGTCTGTTGAAATAAACACACCACTAACTCAGAGGAGTTCTGGAGGAAGCTTCTCACTCGGCTGTTTGAAGGGAGCCTTTTCAATGCTGCCAAATGTGTAAGGCCTTGCTTATTTGTGGGAGGGATAACAATCTGTTCTACTGAGCTGGAAGTTCTTTCTGGCTAAGGCGGGACAGCAGAGATAGAAATGGCACTACCAATAGGACAGGTGCAGCAAAAACTAAGCAAATTGATAATCTTAATTTTTAATTTAGAACAGCTGATACATTGGTTTATAAACTACTGGTAACATTTGTCAAAAAGGTTTTAGGAAAATTCAGTGAACTAAACAAAAGTATAAAATTTCCACGGATACAACTAGAAAGAAATCGGTCCACAAGTTCAGAAAAATGGTTGAAAATAAAGTATTAAGCTTTAATTTTATATAAAGTGTTCAGTTTTAATTTTATATTGGTCAGTACATATATTCCATAAACACTTGCTAATAGCCTACTATATGCCTGGCACTATATTAATGATACTAGTGCCATCAGGCCAGAGTTGTACCTTAAGGCATTACCCAAGAGAGACCTAAATCATAATTTTAAAACATTTTTTAATTCATTCTTTTTTATATATACATGATAGTAGAGTGCATTTTGACATAGGGAGTAAACTTACTAAATCATAATCTTTAATTAATATATGAAAAGATATCTGGAGTTAAGATACCACTATGGGATCATGTGTAAACAAACTCTAATAAACAAATTTATTATATGTTACATCGTTTGCAATATATGCTTATTATACTAGGTGTTCTTTTTAAAACAACACACTTATTGACCTTGTAAAGATAAAGGCCCTTAATCTGTCTCTGATCACTTGGAGGTTAATATACAGGTGAGCTGTACGACCTCAGGCTATCCATGTCACTTCTTTGGACCTCAATTTGCTTATCTAGGTAAGCAGTATCTGGATTTTGTCAACAATAAGCTCCATGATCAAAAATATTTAAAAATGCAACTATATATACTTTTTATTCATAACTGTAACTAGATACTGAAAATTAAATGTAATAATCATAAAACAAAGTAATTCTGATATTATCATATTGTAGTTAGCTGCTTTGTTTTTCATCTTGTAAGGGAATTCCTGAATACAATGTCTGTATTTAGAATACCATATTCTCAGTACTTCGGTTACTTAGTGGTGCTGTTACTGAGTTTTGAATGTATTTTTCAGGACATTTCAGTGATCAACTTTTTTTCATTGTGGCTAAAAATCTCCATTTTGCTTTCACAACTTCTTCATCTGCGGGCCCTCTCAATGACGTCAACTGGAAGGCTGTTGTTGGCTAGAACTCAGTCTTACAAGAGTTTCTGAAACTTAAAAATGGCAACCCACAGTAAGGATTACACTTTCCCTCATGACATACCACATATACACATGTATATATACATGTGTTCAAAATTTCATAAAACAAAATTTCATTATGCCTGTACTTTCTATTGTGTTCCATTTCTAAAAAATGTTAACAGTGACTTACTAAATTGATTACACACTCACCAATGAAGGAAGTGATGTGTGGTTTGAAAGATTATCCTATTCCATCAAAATGATGATACATGTCATACATGGTCAGGCCTTAGTCATTTAAGTTGCATGTGAGTTCCCCCAAATTTTTGACAATTTAAAACATTATTATTCTGAAATATATTTTAAAAGGTATTGTTTTCTTTATCACTTTATACCAAAAACATGTCAATTAACTGAAGGTAAACAGAAAGGTAATTAAAGATGGAATCTTTCTTGGACACTCTGGGATATATTCTGTTATGGTGCATTTTAATCTTATGGGTTTAAATCACTAATGTTCTTGACACTTAGTTTCGATCCCAGTAGATTAAAAAATAAATTGGCTTAAACAACATTTGGCCATAGGGCTAGAAATTTCAGTAACTTCCTTGGACTCATGAGTATATCTTTCAAGTTCCAGGGTTGCCATGTCTTTTGAATAACAGTGCACTTTTCAGCTCCTATTCAAATTGGGACACACTAAAAGGCAGATGTTTGTAATTCAGAGACATCCCAAGGTTTGTACTCTAAAGGCAAGAACAAAAATCAAAGTATGAATCATGTGCACTAAAATCTACACATCTTGACTGCAACTGTTAATTGTATTTCCCCCAAATACCTGTGCAGCTCTTAAAAATCCATGATTTAAGGAATTTAAAAAATAACTGGCCCTCTGATACTGTGTTCTAGAAAGTTATATAATCCTTCCCTGCTCCCTTCCTTTAATAAAATGAAGTATTAGAAATTTGGGACTGGCTGCACTGTACCTTTGAATCAAATAAGGGATATCCCTGGGTCAAAAATTTTTCAAGGGGCTGGGGATGTGGCTCAAGCCGTAGCCTGGCGTGCGTGCGGCCCGGGTTTGATCCTCAGCACCACATACAAACAAAGATGTTGTGTCCACCGAGAACTAAGAAAAAATAAATAAATATTAAAATTCTCTCTCACTCTCTCTTTAAAAAAATTTTTTCAAACTGTGAAAATGTACAATTGGATATTTTTGGGGGGATAGTGATGGTGTTATGCTGGGGATTGAACCCAGGGTTATTTTATCACTGAGTTACATTTCCAGCCTGCCCTCTGCCTTTTTTTAAGTTTGAGACAGGGTCTCACTAAGTTGCTAAGGCTGACCTTGAACTTGTGATCCTCTTTTTTTTTTTTTGAACTTGTGATCCTCTTGCCTCAGCCTCCTGAGTTGCTGGTAAAAGGTATGAGCCACCACGCCTAGTTACACCCCAGGTTTTAAACTGGTATCCTGACTGCTTAACATAATACACACACAAAATTTTGTTGAGATATCAATACCACTCCAATGAGTGTGAACCGTAACTGTTTCAAAATAAATTTGAACAATTATCATTTTGCCTGATCATTCTCAGAAATTTACATTTGTATATTACCTTATGGCTTTTAAAGTACTTACACAAATGAAGCTATATAAGTTTCTCAACTCAAATCTACTATGGAAAGAGTTCACTAATGTGGAATGTTGCTTTAGACTGCTGAAATATGCACATAAATCTTATATCTGACTTGTCCAAAGATTTTGAATTCTCTATTACATACTTGCTTTTATTAACAATTTTTCTTGATTACTTTTTCTTTGCATATCATTCCATTTTCTACCCAGGATCTAGTTTAATGTTACAAGTTAGACTCTTTTTTATAAGACTCCAAGTTGTAAAATATCATGGTTTTTTGTTGGTTTGTTAGTTTTCTATTTAGTTAAGCATAAGCATTCTGGAGCCAGATTGCCTGTATTTAGGCAGCAGCCCTACTCTTTATTAGCAGCATTTCCTCAGGGAAATTACTGACCTTTTCCTTGTGCCTCAGAAGACATTATAAACCAGTTAACATACATAAAGCATTTAAGATAGTTTCTATCATGTAGTAAGCACTTGAAGATATGTTATTATTTTAAAAATATTTGATAGCAATTTTAAGAAAGACTTTCTATTGAAGTTTTTTATTTCAATGATAAAAATTGGAACATTAAGACATTAGATAGTTTGGAGAAAAAGATAAATGACCTGAACCTGTAATTCTGAGAGGTAAAATAAGGGTTCACATGTTAATGGCTAACGGGAAAGAAAAAGAAAAAGAAAAGGCCAAGGCTAGATACTTCAGTGTTTATTCCACTATACTTTGTAGTATTTTATGTCTTTTCTAAGAGTATAAAAATAGGTAAGTGCTATGTAACTCAACCCATTATGAAAGTACAAGTGACCTGCAAGAGTGCAGCTATTAGTAATTAAATAGTTAATCTGATATTCTAAACAGGGTAATTGTTCTTTAGAAACAAAAGACTGGACATATGATATTTTGTGTTTTCCCAATTTCTGGCTGATCTATCACACACAGTGAAAATGGCTCCATAACAAAGACAATGAAACCACATGAATGACAACAAATAATTTAATGCATTTTCTAAACTGCTTAAAAAGAAACTTGCTTGGCATAGCCATACTTTCCAACAAACCCACTTTAATGTTTTCATGGTTTACAATATCAGAAATGACCTCAGGGTCAGGCATTTGTCAGTTAATGACCTGTTGGGCTAATGGCCTTCAGCTCTGCCTTGGGCACTCAAGTCCTCCAGTCGGTCATTAGCTGCCAAAAAAGGGCTCTCCCAATCACTCTTGCTAAATAAATAAAATTTGCTCCTGGGCTTAGGCCTTATAAGCCAACTCTGGCTTCGAATGAATTTTTTCCCTAAGTATTTAAACTCTAAAGATTTAAGAAAATAATGGAAATACTCAGACTAAAGTTATATCAATACCACTGAGCTAAGCTATATGTGGCTATTAATGAAAAGTGGTCTTTTGAATACTCTTATTATTTCTTTTATGGTGTCAGAATTCAATATTAGTCTAATACACCAAGTACCAGATTACAAATACACATTATTTTGGAATTTCATCTGTAAGTTAATTGTTTGGAGTTTGTACCACATTTTCCCAACAATTAGCAAGGTTACAAACAAGGTCCATAAAGCAAAGCTAAGTTACATAAAGGCAGCTACAAAAGCTTGATCAGTTCATACTGTCAGAATTAGCATATACTTTTCGTAAAAATAGATTAGTAGAAAACCACACCTTAAAATACCTGCAATTTACCAACACAAGAGGAAAAATAAAATAGAGAACATCTGCTAAATTATCTTTAAATATTGACAGTTAGTAGGAAATCTGGTTTATAAGAGGATGCAGAGAGAGACATTGGTTCTTTCTTACTTCAATTTCATTTCTAACTACATAATATTCCTTTTTCTTCACGCAAGAGTATACTAAGCTTTGCCCTGACGTTTTTCAACTCCAAGTAAAGGTTCTTGGCTTCCTTTTTCTTTTTGAAAGTTACAAGGAAAAAGAAAAAAGGTGGTTGACAATTTTACTGAAATAACAGGTAAGAAAACAAAGAATGAAAAATTGGAGGAAAGGGGCTGAAAAGGATGTGAATGCACTCTGAAGATTGACCGAGGTGAAATTAGCACTGAGTTGTGAACAATAAGAGACAAAGATCTGAGCCAAGTGAAGAAAGGATGGGTGGAGATAAGAGATGCTCAGCCAGGCAGCTGAGAATGCAGAGGAAGGAATCCACCATTCATCACACAGTACTTTTGTAAACTACCAACTCAGGAAGTTCCCTGTGTAAAATCACTAGAAGGGCAAAAGAAGAGTAAAGGAGAGCTGACTTTTGAAAATAGGACTTTCTCCATTTCCCTGGCTTTAGAGAAATAGTGATTTGCCCTAGTGAAAATGGACGGGGGGAAAGTCTATTTAATTAAATTTACTTCTGGAAAGTAGACATCGAACTTGCAAAAATTAAAGTTGTTAAATGTATTATAAGATTGCTATAACCAGTCTGGCCAACCATGGTATGGTGTTCAACTCTGACTATTTCAGAAGATGTGTTTCTACAGGATACAATTTTTTTTTTTTAAAAGCATGTTTTTGAATGCCAGGCATGTGGAAGAAACATGCAAGATTATCTCGCTCTTCTTTACTGTCAGGTTTCCAGACTGACAGACACTCAGAGAAATGTCCATTTTGTGGGATGGCATTTGACCTTCCTATGTCAAAGAGAAATTATAGTCCATTGTTTTGTAGCATCAAATTGGGCAAAGTTCAAGATTTTAATGAGAAAATAAATTTTAAAAGACATATTTGTCTTCTTATTCATAGTATATTTTGCACACACTAATAATTTATCACTTGTACTTTAAAGATCTAGCAGATTCAAAGTGAATATAGTCTGTTTAATATGTGACCACAGTAATTTTATGTTGGCATTTTGACTTTTCTATTAAATTGATATGGAGATAGGCTCTTTTATTGTTACAATACATAACACCTCATTTACCTTCTGTACCCATTTATTCTAGTCTTGAAAATCTACACTTGAGTGTGTTACATGTAGTAAAGAGTATTAATCTTGGGTATTAAGCTAAAGAGACTAAAAGATATTAATTTGGACCCAGGTGTGATGGCAGATGCTGGTAATCTCAGTGACTCAGGAGGCTCTGGGAAAGGAGCAAGTTTGAGACCAGCTTCAGCAACTTAGTGAGGCTCTAAGAAACTCAGCAAGACCCTGTCTCAAAATTAAAATAAAAAGGATTGATAATTTCTATAAGTAAAATACTGCTTGGCAAAACTACATAGACAATGGGGCTGGGGTTATAGCTCAGTTGGTAGAGTGCCTGCCTCACATGCACAAGGCCCTGGGTTTGAATCCCCAGCTACACACACACATACAAATGCACCCCCCAACAGACAATCTGAATTAATCAGATCCAAACTCCTTTTGACTCCCCTCCAAAAGCACAAGGAAGAAGAAAAACTGGGAATCAGCCTGGTTCAGTGATGCACGCCTATAATCCCAACTACTCCACAAGCTGAGACAGGAGGATCTCAAATTCAAGGCTACCTGGGCAACTTAGTGAGACCTTGTCTCAAAAATAAAAAATAAAACTACATACACACTGTCAAAATAATGCTGTTTTAAATAAATATGATAGAGAAAAATTTAAAGTTATATGCTGTAGCATGTTTTTAGGATTTCACTTTCAACATGAATTGAAAAGTAAAATTAATATAACAGTTAAGACAAACATCAAGCAATAGCAGCCTCTTTATTAAAAAAATATATATATACAGTGTAAAAGGAGATTTATATGCATAAATTGAGCATATTTACACAAACAAAATTCTTCCTTGTAAACAACATATTTATGCCTTTAGGAAAACAAAGTTAGCATAAGGAAATACATCAGCTACGTAAGGAGTACATCTGTGCCACCGGTTATTTAGAAATATGAATCACTAATGCTTAATAAAATAGCCCCCAGGAGTGACATCAGGACAATGCTCTTGGGTTTTTAGACAAGACCCAGGCTGATTCACAGTCTCTCATCTGATGTACAGCCACAAGTCCATTAAATGAAAATGACTACAAAAATTAAAAAGAAAATACTAATAACATGGTGAGTTCAATTCTTTAAATACTAGGTCTATCACTAAACATGTAAAATAAAAGATGTTGAAAAACAAAAAGAGGATGACAAATAGTAATCCATAGTCTTATTTGCACTGTGGCTTAATTCTAAAATACAAATGCCATCTAAATAAATACGGGATGAGAGAAAACTTATAATGTCCAGCTAGATTTCTAAATTATAGTGCTTTTCAATTTTATGATTTCCCTCCCAATTATTACTTTTCTTTTTTTTTTTTTTTTTTGAGAGAGAGAGAGAGAGAGAGAGAGAGAGAAATTTTTTTTTAATATTAATTTTTAGTTTTTGGCTGAAACATCTTTGTTTGTATGTGGTGTTGAGGATCGAACCCGGGCCACACACATGCCAGGCAGGCGCGCTATACCACTTGAGCCACATCCCCAGCCCCCCTCCAAATTATTTAACATGTCTCAGTGATAACTTGATGCTCAAACACTAAAGTTTTAGATTCTGGCATAACCATACCATTGTAACATTCAGTGATATTCTATATAAACACATATAGAGCAACTTATATCAAAAGAGTCAGTCAATTTATGGCTTAAAAAGAGGCATTTTGAGGGCTGGGGTCGTGGCTCAGTGGTAGAACACGTGCCTAGCATGTGTGAGGCACTGGGCTCGATTCTCAGCACCATATGTAACTAAATAAAATAAAGGTCCATCAACAACTAAAAAAATATTAAAAATTAAAAAAAAGAGGCATTTTGAGCAGGGCACAGTGACACATGTCTGTAATCCCAGTAGCTTGGGAGACTGAGGTGGGAGGATCTCAAGTTCAAAGCCAGTCCCAGCAACTTAACAGGTCCTAAGCAACTTTGAGAGACCTGTCTCACTAATAATAATAATAATAATAATAATAATAATAATAATGATGATGAAGAACTGGGCATGTGCTTCAGTGGTTTAAGTGCCCCTGGGTCAATCCCCAGTACTAAAAACAAAAATAAAAACACAACAAAAGAAGCATTCTGAAGTTTCTTAGTCCAGGTCTTTACACAGTGAGGTGCTAGTATAAAAAGTTGCCCTTATATTCCATAATTGAATAAAAGTCTAAGCATTAATTTTTAAACTTATTCTTGAATTCAAAATCTTGTTAATTTGCACGTATGTGACTCTAGCTATAATATTAAAAAGACAATTACCAGAGGATTAATATACCAATTTCTATACTTGAAGATATTTAAAAATCTAAGTGTTACCTAAGGCAATTACCTTGAAGACCCCTAATATCTTTAGGGAAAAGCCAAAGGGAGAATAATTGACTTTGCTAATTTTACCCTTGGCAATTATAAAACAGCTCTGAATTTCATCTGACTACAGAACTCTTCATCTAATGGTCTGCCCCTGGAGAAGTATGGTTATAAACATATAATACAGAAATTCAGACAAGAATCCAGCAGCACAAGAAAATGGAAAATTGGTAGGATGAATAAGTCATAAAATATTAAAGTTGCTGCAAATATGCCAACTTTAATTACCAAGTTAAATATATACTCTCAAAGAAAAAGCAGGCTGTCACTGTGAAAAAACAGTGACATTATAAACAGAAATTGTCTTAGGTTCTGCCTGCTCCCTCATTGCTGTGATGTCTATTTATGTTGCTTTACTGAAATTTTCTTTCTTATAAAAGAAAACTCAAATATCATTAAATAGAATCAAACTATACCAAGACATTAACCATATGTAGAGATAAGAAAATTTAATACTGCCTAAAGAAATGTTTATTGCTACTTCCTTCTTTAAAACTAAAACCAAAATAAAACTGCAAAACAATTCTAAGATAGTATTATACTTAATCTAATTAAGTTTATGGGAGACTCCTTTAATAAAATAAGTCCTCTTCTGAGATATTACTTAACCTTCCTTAAAAAACCATTCTCATGAAAATACTGTCAAAGTAAATTAAATAAACTGGTTCTGAATATGGGATACTGGAATTATCAAACAGAATTCTTGATTTTCAAGCCTTTTAATCATCCCTTATTATTGCCTCAGTTTGAAATACTCTTCATATGATTTGGATGTCATCTCTTATTATCAAAATAAGATAAACCCTAGATTTTTAGAAAATCAATCATGGACCCTGGACATGGTACTCAGTCTTTCACCAAAAGTGTGCTGATGAAGCACCTTTTAAAATTGACCTTGTAGAGCTTTGATGACCCTTTATAGAAGAAGGTGCAAAAGATCCATGTTTTGGATGATCAGGAGGGATGTAGAGAATAAAGGCTTCAATTTAACATGTATCTATCAATACAGGAACAAAACAAAACCAAACAAAAACCCCACATCACTGCCTAACAAGGAGAAAAAAAAAATCCTCTCCAAAGAAGATTGATAAAATGCAAATCTAAAGGTACAAACCTACACAAAGACCAAGAAGGTACAGCGCTCACTGGAGGGGAGGAGGTGCCTGATTATTCTTATTTCAAGCAGAAGTTTCAAGCTGAATTGTTGTTGGATATGTTAGCCCTGCTCCCCCACAGCCCCCCACCAGCCCCAGCCCCAGCCCCAGCCTTTGTAAATCAAGCAGTGCTACTGAAATCCAGTGCCTAAAGGAGCAGATGGTAGAGGTCTTAGACTCTGGAACATTTATAGTGATGCTTCTGAAATGCAAAACACCAAAAGTGGATTTCACAGACTGTGAATTTGATTTGATTTTGATGGGAGTAAAGCCTCCATTTTCACTGAACTTGAACCACAGGGAAAGAGAGAATGTATGACCAACATGAGGTAGTTAAGGAAAAGGAACACATTAAATATTCTTGTAAAGGGAAGAGGTTCAAACAAGTGCCTATTGGTGTCGTGACTGTGTCTATACATTAAGTCACATCTTAAACACATTTATAAAGGACTTCATCAAAATAGATTGAAGTAAGTTCAAGCTAATGTGAGACAAAATAGAAGAAGTTTGTCTGAAGACAATGAGCCTTAGTTTCTTTCCTGAGCTGGGACCATGCTGAGGCTAAACTTCTAAAACATGGATCATTAAGCAACTGGTCCAGGATAACTCCTCAGGGATGTGTGTCTAATCTATGATAACTGACTAGTTTATATGTCTAGAGCTGCTCACATATAGCTCAAGGTACCAGGAAATGCTACCAGACCCGCACTTTCAAAAAGGCCTCTTCCTTCTTCAGGCAAGGCCCACCCTTACTCACAGACCACAGAAGGTATGCAATAGAGGAAAGATGCCTTACACAGTCAGTGACTCCTAGGGAGAATAAAGCACTCATCCTTCCCTTAATATGGGAATCCAGTGTTTGAGAGAATTAAGTTAGAGCCATCAAAGTACATTATACAAATTTCAGGTGAATGAAATAAAAAGAATGCCCAATGAGAGGGAGATCTGAGATTCTGTTTTGGGATAATTTATTCTGCTTCATATGACAAGTTCATTTCTTTAGCTTTTTTCCCACATGGATATAAACTACATATTAAAGGTATTATTTTATTCTTTCAAATCAATAGGTATATCTAAAAAATATGTGCTAGCCCCAAATGTGCAAATATGACGGAAATGTAGGGAAGAATGCTATGTGTCTATTCTCAGTGTCTTCCAGAGTTTTGGCTGGAAACATGGCCATGTCGTTAAATTATGGCCAGTGAAATGTAAGCAGAAGGATCTTGTAAAACTTCTGAGAAATGTCCTTGAAGTGTAGATATTATAATTTAGAAGTACCATATAACTAAAATTTTAGACTTTTTAAAAGATGTATTTATTAACTAATAATCAAGTTTGTTATTTTGGTAAACTCAACTAGTTCTATTTAAAAACTATTTTTAAAAATGAAATTTCACGGCTGGGGCTGTAGCTCAGTGGTGGAGCACTTGCCTAGCATGCCTGAGGCACTGGGTTTGATCCTCAGCACCACATGGAAATAAACAAATAAAATAAAGGCCTGCTGTCCGTATACAACTACAAAAAATTTTTTAAAAAAATAAAATTTCAAAAAATTAACACACACACACACATATATATATATTTGATTTTTTTAGTTGTTGATAGACCTTTATTTTATTTATTTATATGCAGTGCTGAGAACCGAACCCAGTGCCTCACACATGCCAGGCAAGTATGCTACCATTGAGACACAGCCCCAACCCCTAACATTCATATATTAAGATAGGAAAAACTGCTGGGCACAGGGGCACAAGCCTGTGATCCCAGCTACTCAGAAGGTTAAGGGCAGGAGGATCACAAGTTCCAGGCCAGCCTTGGCAACTTAGTGAGATCCTGTTTCAAAATTAAAAGAAAGAAAATTTAAAAAAAGAATTGGGGATAATGTTCAGGTTCTGGAATCAATTTCAAGTAGGACAAAATAAATAAATAAGGAAAACTTTTTCTTCTTCTTTATCCTTTTTTTTTTTTTTTTTTTTTGGTACCAGAGATTGAACCCAGAGGCGCTTAACCATTGACTATGTCCTCATTTTTTTTTTTAAATAATTTACTTAGAAACAGGGTCTTGCTGAGTTGTTCAATGTCTCGCTAGATTGCAGATGCAGGCTTTGAACTTGTGATCCTCCTGCATCAGCCTCCTGAGCTGCAGAGATTACAGGCATGCGCCATAGAGCCTGGCAAAAACTTCTTCACAATACTGATTAACTGAATATTAAAAAATAATAAGTAAAAGTGGAATAATTATTCTTAGGTGTATATACATATACATTAGTTAATTTCTTAGCCAAATCTGTCTCTAATGTTTTATTACTAGTATTTTCCTAAAGAATATATTTTTTAAAAGTATTATATTCAAAAATAAAACTGCCAGTAACATTCCTCACAGTTGCATTTTTTTTTTACAGTTGCATTTTTTATGGTTAATTAATTTGAAATTACTGATATCTTCAATTGATTCTTTTTGGTAGACTATAATATTTTAAGTTGAGAAAATGTTCTTTCTCTAGATTCTGAGTTACCTGCCAAACTCAGTGCAAATTTGTTAAATAGAGGACATAATTCCAATTTTTAAAATATTGAACAATGTAAATATTTCAGCCCAAATATTTTCATAGGCACAAGTCCTTTTGCCTCTGTCATTGTATTTTTCTTTGACAATTTTTTTTTTTGTTGTTTTTAAGGAAACATTCTCACTACATTATCCAGTCTGGTCTTGAACTGCTGAACTCAAACAATCCTCCTGCTTCACCCTTCCAAGTAGCTGGGACTACAGGCTTATGCCACTGAACCTGGCTATGAATACTTTTATAAGACAAAATTTGTTGAATAAATTATTTCCATATTTTTGAATGTTTTGCCAAATTTCCAAGCTGCAAAATCTAGGCTTTCACAATTTCATTTTATTCATGTACGTGTACAATTTATTAAATTGTACAGGAGTACCACCAAAAGATTTTTCCTACAAGGTGAGACACTTCCTATCAAAACTACAGAAATGAAAATTTTAATATTGTATGTTATTTGAATTGTTATCATTTTGTTCAGCCCCTTCCTTGCTTGTGTAGGGAAAAATATCAATGGAAACTTTTTTCTCTAAAAGCCTTATTTGCTGTCCCATTTGTTGAATACTTTAGATTTCCAGTTTATTTTGAACAAAATGCTACCACACATTTAATGACTTATTTGTTTATTTATTTGTACTAAGGATGGAACCCAGGGTTGCTTAACCATAAGCCACATCCTCAGCCCTTTTTAATATTTTAATTAGAGACAGGGTTTCGATGAGCTGCTAAGTGCCTCTAAGTTTCTGAGGCTGGTTTCAAACTCACAATCCTCCTGTCTCAGCCTCCTGAGCTCCTGGGATTATAGGCTTGTGCCACCGAGCCCAGTGAGATATATTTTTATACTCCAGGTCAGCTATCTTCCAAATCCTATAGTTCAGAAACTCTAACAATAGAGATATTTGTGAATTTTGATGTAGCAATAGATTTTATTTCAATTAGAGGAATGTTGATGCATGTTTGGATGAAACTATGAATTATATGTATGCCATAACCAATTCCAGCTACTCCATAGGTTTCTTAATGTAGTAAGAACATCGATTTTACCACAAATACTATGCTTCTTCAAATTTTGTACTTGTACTGTTATTATAAACTCATAATTTTATCAACACTGAACTTTAAAAAATATTTTTGTTTTAATTAGTTATACATGACAGAAGAATGCACTTTGATACATCATATATAATGGAGCATAATTTCTCATTCTTCTGATTTTACATGATGTAGAATCCCACTGGTTTTACAGTTATATATGTACACAGGGTAATAATGTCTAATTAATTCCACTATTTTTCCTATACTCATATCCCTTCCCCTTCCTTCACTTCCATCTGCCTAATCCAAAGTAACTCTATTCTTCCCTAGCCCCTACCACTTATTGTAAATTAGCATCTGTATATCAGAGAAAACACTTGGCTTTTGGTTTTTTGGGATTGGCTTTTTTTTTCTTAGCATGATATTCTCTAGCTCCATCCATTTACCAGCAAATGCCATCATTTCATTCTTCTTTAAGGATGAGTAATATTTCACATTTTTTATCCACTCATCTGTTGAAGGGCATCTAGGTTGGTTCCATAGTTTAGCTATTGTGAATTGAACTGCTATTAACATTGATGTGGCTACTTCACTGTAATATGCTAATTTTAAGTCCTTTGGGTATAAACTGAGAAGTGGTATACCTGGGTCAAATGGTAGTTCCATTCTAAATTTTCTGAGGAATCTCCATACGGATTCTTTCCATAATGGTTGCACAAATTTGCATTCCCACCAGCAATGTATGAATGTACTTTTCCCCCCATATCTTCACCAACATTTATTGTTGTTTGTATTCTTGATAATACAAACATTCTTGCCATTCTGACTAAGGTGAGATGAAATCTTAAAGTAGTTTTGATTTGCATTTCCCTAATTGCTAAAGATCTTGAATATTTTTTCATATGTTTGTTGATCGATTGTTATTTTTTCTTTTGTGAAGTATCTATCTGTTCAGTTCTTTAGCCCATTTATTGATTGGGTTATTTGGGGTTTTTTTTGGTGTTATGATTTTTTAGTAACCTGGAGATTAATGCTGTACCTGAGGAACGTGTGGTAAAGATTTTCTCCCATTCTGCAGGCTCTCTCTTCATGTTATTGTTTCCTTTGTTGAAAAGAAAGTTTTAGTTTGAACCCACTCCATTTATTGATTCTTAATTTTATTTCTTGCACTTTAGGAGTCTTGTTAAGAAAGTCAGATCCTAAGCTGACATGGTGAAGATTTGGACCTACTTTTTCTTCTATTAGGCACAGGGTCTCTGGTCTGGTGCCTAAGTTTTTGATCCACTTTGAGTTGAGTTTCATACAGGATGAGAGATAAGGGCTTAATTTCATTTTGTTACATGTGGAGTTTCAATTTTCCCAGCACCATTTATTGAATAGGCTATCTTTTCTCTAGTGAATGTTTTCGGTGCCTTTGTCACTCACGAAGGGTTTATCTTTGGCAGATTATACTCATAAAAATTTTACTTTGATCCCATGAATGGACAGAAAGAAAAAAAATCCAAATCATTTTTAAAATTAACTTAAATGATTTAACAATGGGAGCACCTGACAACACTGAACTAAAACTGAAATTATTTAACTATTTACTAAGTTCTTCTGCCAATGCTTCCCTTTTCCAATGTGCACATAAAACCATATAGTTGAAAATGAATGACATTAACTTAGAAGAGTAGTTATTTATCTACACAAATTATGTCTCTTAGAGTGGCATGTATATATACCTTCTGTGCTGCATGTGTTAGATCATCATCTTTAGGCAGTGATCTTAAATTAACTACCAGCTTCCACAGATTCTGATACTTCTCCAGCAAATTTGATTCTCATTTTCATGTGGTTAGTGATATCACTATGGCCTCTAAAGTGGATAGTAAATGTCAACAAACATTTTGTGCAAGTTACATGTTTCTTATCAAATTTCTCAAAACAAAAAAATGCAGTACTTTAAAAAAAATGAAACATATATTTTTAGTTTTTTTCAGCTCATTCCTGCTAAAAGGACTTATAAAAACAAAGTGCTGTAAAAAAACATAAAATAGTTACCAGATTTCCACTATACAAGCAAGCATGCTCAGCCTACCCTACTTTTTACTTGCTGTACAACACAAGTGACCAGCTCTGACTTCTCACATATATTTTATAGACATCAAACCTATGTTTCCCACTGAGCTTACACAGTGGTACCTGGCAGCTTTTTTTTTTTTTTTTTGTACCAGGGATTGAACTCAGGGGCACTTGACCACTGAGGAACATCCCCAGCCCTATTTTGTATTTTATGTAGAGACAGAGTCTCACTGAGTTGCTTAGCACCTCGCTTTTGCTGAGGCTGGCTTTGAATTCATGATCCTCCTGTCTCAGCCTCCTGAGCCACTGGGATTATAGGCATGCGCCACCACGCCTGACTACCTGGCAGCTTTGTGACTTGTAGTCCATGCATGGATCATGGTACAATTGGTTGATAACACCAAGTAGCTAACTAGGGCAGCAGTGGCAAATAACTTCTCTCATCACTTAATACAGAAAGGAGTTATCTCAGTCTAGACATTTGTATTTAAGTGTATTTTGTGGGATCAGCAATTGCCCTGTAATGAGGAGGTGTTAATTACACTGTGTCTAAAAGGGCTGTGAAAAAGAGATGAGTTACTTACTGCTGGTTGTCTTTCAGATTTAATAACACCTTAAAATGAGAACTCTGTCCACTGTGTAAGGGTTTCACAGTACAATTAGTTTATATTAGACAAAAATTAAGCAGAAGCTAGAAGTACAATGTGGAATCTATCAAACCCGTTGCGTCTTATTCTAATGTAATAATTAGATAATAAATCCTTGTTAAAAAATGGAAAATTCAGAACAAAAGCCAAACAAGATGGGATTTGGGGAAAGCTGTCCTACATTGAGACTGTTCTTAGCAAACCAGATGTACGCTCAGGTGACCTTCAAGGAAAGGAGAACTGTCCATTTTTGTCTTTCTTCCTCTTTCCTTCCTAGTGACTGGAGTGAGGCATGATGGCAACTGTCTTAGACCATGAAGTGGTAATATAAGGAAGGCAGAACAGTAAGATAGAAGGAGCCTGGGTCCTTGACTTTGCAGAATCACTATACCAACTTCTGGATGTTTTTACATGAGAGAAATAATAAAGAACCCCCTCCCACACATACATAGGCCAATGTTCTCTTGTTGTCAAACATAAACCTGATATGTAAAGAATGTTTCTCCTTTACAGAAAGCAGTGTGACAATATGTATCAAGAATACTGAAAATGTTTAAACCCTTTCAATTCATCTTAAAGAAATAATCTGGAGGGGCTAGGGTTGTGGCTCAGTAGTACAGTGCTTGCCTAGCACATGGGAGGCCCTGGGTTCGATCCTTAGCACCACATAAAAATAAATGAAATAAAGGTATTGTGTCCAACTACAACTAAAAAATAAATATTAAAAAAGAAATAATCTATAATGGAAAATCAGGAATGAGAAAATTGATGTGAAAAGATATTTACTGCAGGTCAATTTGTGATAAATAGGAAGCAGACTAAATGTTGAACACTAAAGAATTTGTTAAATAAATGATATAATATCTAAATGAAAGAATATTATGCAATTATTTAAAATGTATGAAAAATGTTTTTTTTTTAAATGTTAACAGAATGGGAAAATACCCACATTATAATATGAGGTGCAAAGCAGTAACAGGATTAAAAAACCTTATATACAAACACATTCTTGTATATTATAAAAATGATCCCTATATATAAAAGTATAAATGAATAGCCAACAAATGACTACAAAGAAATACATGAAAATATTAACTAGATACTGGGATTATAGATAATATTTATTTATATATTCTTTATTTAGAATAATTTTTAATAATTTAATTTTAATAATTTAAAATTTGTTAAAAATAAATTTAACTTATTAATATATTCTTTATTTGGAATAATAATTAATGAATTTTACCTGTAATCACAAAAAAATAAAAATTACTTTCAAAACTGACTTATAGCATTTACCAGTTTTCCCTGGTGTTGACCCCGCCATCATCATCTTCAACAACGTTTTACTGAACATCTACATGGGGGAGTTGGGCACAGAGCACAGAGACCTCTATGGCTCCATCTCCCAACCAAGAACCACCTGAAGGCCATCCAGGTATAAGCAAACTCTTACAATTTTTACCTTGGTGTTCTGTAGCAGGGCTAGTCCATTGCAGGCATTTGCTAGAAGGAAGTCTCCACTTAGGATAGCTATTTTATTTCCGAATTGCATGTCTTTCAGTGGTCCATCAGAAGACTGCAATTCATTTAAATTTACTATCCCACGATGTACAAGGAGAGCAGTATGGATAAGTTCTGTGATCTCTGCCAAACTTCTTTGACTAAAACATGAAGATAAAATCTGTTTGAGTATCAAGAATATAATTTTTATTACTAATGTCAGGCGTCAAGTTTTCAACAATAAAACATTTACTAGATTATTCTTTGAAGGGGGTATTCCCTTTTAATTAAAAATTTATAATAGAGGCCTTGCCATTGAGTACTTTGGGATCTATAAGTAGATCTTGACAACGTCTTTCTCTATAATGCTCCTACACTCTATCTCACAATTCACTGGGATCCCCAGAGAGAAGCCACCCTCCACAGTTCCATTTAGATATTTTGCTCTCAGGATACTTTTCTCATTCTCATAACTTTAAGATTTCTAAGAATCCTTGGTAGTATCAACAGAACAACAATTTAAGTGGGAATATACCTATGCCAGATATTAGGCTAAGTATTTAATGTGCATTATCATCCTAAATACAAAGTTATGAAATTTACCGAGTTGAGTTCTCCTCCTTCAGGGACTTTACCTTTCAGGATGAGAAAGGTGTACATACACATACACACACACACACACACACACACACACACACACACACACACACACCCTTACAATGGCAAATAAGACAGAAAAGGCCCCGAGGAGCTACTGGTATAGTGTTGTATTAGATGGAATTTCAGGAGATGTTTGCTTTCTTTTAAATAATTTTCTACAGTTTGTATATTTTGCACAATGACAAAAGTATTACTCTCATAACTGCACAAAAAACAAGTAGTTATTAGAGGGTGGGGATTGGTTCAGTGGTAGAGCTCTTGCCTAGCATGCATGAAGCTTTGGGTTCGATCCCCAGTATAAAAATAAATAAATAAGTAGTTACTTAAAATTAAAATATCATAACAATCCTATTATAGATATTATTTACCCCTTTATGGCATAAAAAAATTGTTGCACACAAGTGAAATGACTTCCCAAGGATACAAAGTAATGTAAACTGGAAATCTGTTGGACTTTAACCATTACAAATGGCTCCATGTGAACTATATCTCTTGGTCCATGGTCCTGTGCAGTCTTTACCACATTAACCCTGGGCTTGGCCATGTACTTGCTTGGTCACTAGGACTCAACAAACATGATGCAAGCAAAGCCTAATGAATGTTCACGTAACTGACAAGCTTAGGTTTATCTAAGGCAGTCACAGGAATCACATACCCTAGATAGAAGAACCACCCTGTCAACTTAATAGAATGGTAAGAAATAAAAATGGTTGTTTTAAATCACTAAAATATAGAATGGTTTGCTATGCAACAATAGATATGCAACACAGAAACTGGTATATCTAATAGTGAGGTGTTGCTGTAATCAAAACTTAAACTACATATCAATGGCTTTGAGTGTTAGAAGTGAAGGGTAAAAAAATGGCAAACCTTTGTATGGGCTGAAAAGACATTGAAGAAATTACTCCTAGAGGACTGAGAAGGGACATACCGTGCTATAAGGTAGAAAACAAGTGGGAAAACCATTTTGTACACGGAGTACCTTATGGCATGGCCATAAGACCCTTTGTAAAGACCCAAAAAAACTAAAAGTGGTGACTGGGAGAACTCTCAGACAAAAGAGCATCTATGAATTTTAAGGGTTCTGTTCCACTGCAGCCTCATTGTCAGCTCAAAGTGGAGAGTCTGTCTCAACAATGAATTATGAATATGGCTTTTAGGGTACAGAATGGCCAATCAGAATCTCAAAAAAAATTTAAAGAAGTTATGAGTTTGGGTTAAAAGTAACAGTTAAAAGATGAGGGGGAAAAGCAGTTTCTGGATCTCCAGCTTTTTGGACAAAAAGCAGGTTGATAGCTAGTCAGCTATAGATAGGAGCCAGTTCTTACCAAAAAGGGAAGATAGCTCAGAAAACAGAGTCAAGAGCCATAAATAGGTGGATTAGGAAACAAATTCTAGGGAGTAGGACTGGGCCCTAATCATGAAGCATTCCTTGCTCACTGCCCAGCTGAATTTCAGCATTGCTCTGGACCAATGATTACTGTGTACCTCTCATTACTCCTTTTTTTTTTTTTTTTAAATGATGCTGGGGATTGAACCCAGGGCCTGTGTATGCAAGGCAAGCACTCTACCAACTGAACTATATCTCCAACCCTCATTACTCCTTTTTAAAAAACAGAAGTGGGGTCTGGGTTGTGGCTCAGCGGTAGAGCGCTTGCCTAGTATGTGTAACGTACTGGGTTTGAGACTCAGAACCACATAAAAATAAAATAAAGATATTCTGCCCACCTATAACTAAAAAATCAATATTAAAAAATGAAGTGACTATTGTGACTATTGGTTTTTAATTTGTTTTTGCCTCAATATTGTATACTGGATATGAGGTGGCAGTGGTGGGGTGGACTACTTGTTCTTTTAGTTTCTAGATTCCTGAGTTAAGAGGAGTTGTATCCAGGGAGCCACATCCACATCTAGACCTAGTGCAAATGATGAGATAATGGACTTTGAACTTGATGCCATGAAATAGGTGAGTCTTAGGGATCTTAGGAGGCAGCACATTATGCCCATGGAAAGAATATGAATCACTGCAGCCAGGGGCAGACAGCTTACCAATAATAAACCATCTCTTAGGGTTTCCATGCCATATGTAGTCTCCTCTTTGATTGACTCTAAGTTTGATAAATATGATTTGTCTGGCCAAGGGGACATCAGCAGGCATGGGTCAAACAGGCTTGGTAAGTGTTTTGCATTGGGACTTGCCTTCTTGGAATGCTGCACTGAGACTACATGTTAAGAAAACTAATACAGCCTCCCAGAGGATGAAAAACAACATGGAGAGAAGTATAGTCATCGGAGCCCAGCTAAACCTCTGGCTGTTTTACCCAGGCCACAAAAATATACCCAGGAGAAACCAGCAGAGGAACAGTTTACTCAACCTGCAGAATTATGAGAAAAAATGGTTGTTTTAAACTACTAAGGTTTGAGTCAGTTTGTTATGCAAAAATGGAAAAGAGACCCTAAAATCCCATCTATTTCTACTACCTAGGCTGCCTCCCAAATATACCTCAAAGAACCTAATGAGAGCTAGGCTTTGAAAGATAAAGTAGGATTTCCATAGCTGGAGAGAAAGAGCAGAGACAACAGCAGGCATTAGGAACCCATAAATAAGGAAGACTAGGAATTAAGGCCTAGGGAAGGCAAGGCTAGAAAATGTGGTGAGGATGAGGAGGTTAGTTTGGTTAGAATACAAAGCATGAGGGTTAAGTGAGAAATTGGATTCTGGAGGTAGGTTAGAGCAGGTTAAAGGGTTTGTATTTTATTACAAAGGCAATGCTTTAGAGAAGAGGGATGATATATATGCTTTAATAATTTAGGAAGAATATCCCGAAGGTGGTAATGTGGAAAAAAAATCTGAAAAAGTGGATAGTAAGAATAGAGAGATATTACAAAGGTCCAAGGCAAATGTGACAAAAGGGCTTGACCTCAGACCTCCTTTGGACATGGAGAAGAATAAATACATCAAATAACAAACACTTGCCCCCCTTTTCTCAAATATAGTACTTATTGAGCAACTACTAAATAATAATTACATAAAAATATAATTAAAAACAAAGGAGTCAAACAACTTGGTAATATCAAAAAACATATCTCTAGTTCATTTCCTTTATTTAAAAAATTATAGAGAATGTGTAAAGATGACCCAGTAGACATATAGCACTTGATTACAAACTGCAGGAATATGGAAAGGAGATGAACCAGTGAGTGAAACAGTTTCTAAGAAAAAAGTAAATTCATGGTTAGATTAAAATCTCATTACATCCCCAAGAAAATCATTAAGGATAGATGCTTATAAGACTATTGAGAAGTTAACAGAAAACATTTTTTTTAAGAGCAGAGCTAACATTTAAAATCATCCTTTAGGGTCTGGGGATGTGGCTCAAGTGGTAGCGTGCTTGCTTGGCATGCACGCGGTCCGAGTTCGATCCTCAGCACCACATACAAAGATGTTGTGTCCACCGAAAACTAAAAAATAAATATTAAAATTCTCTCTCTCTCTCTTTAAAAACAATGAGGTATCACATTCATGTCCTCATTTTAAAAAAATAAATAAAATAATCCTTTAAAAAAACAACTAAAAGAAAGGAATAAAAGTACATCTTATTACTATCTTGAAAATGCTTTCTAGTTTACAAAACCATTCACTGAAAAAAAAATCCATATTGTCACATTTCAAAAATAAAATCACACAATTAAATTATGGACAAGCATAAAACTCAAAAGGGTTAAGCATTTGGATAAATCTCTCATGAGGCTTAGCTTGGGAAAGAAAAGTAATCATCAGGCAAGCAAGAAGCTGTAGGTGTTTTGAATTACCCTGAGGAAGAAAAAAAGTAATTGTGAGCTTTTAATAAAGACATCTATAAACATAAAAGAGCATTCATTAAATTAATAGCAACTTTTAAATGCAACAGTCAGTAGTAACAAAAACAATGATAATACTAAAAGTGAAAACCCATCAGATTGTATAGGGCCCAACATTTACAAAAAGAACTCATTTATATTATCTACTTGTGATTCTAATGATAGCAGGTCTGGGGAGGTTAAATACTTGATTGAGAACATGGAGTTTGAAAAGGAAAAAGCTGGAACTCAGTCACTTTGTCATAGTGACCAATGATAATTTCAAGTGTCTATTTACCTCCCAAATAGTAAATGAAGGAGAGGGGAAATAAGCCAAAGTTACCAATGTTACCAATGTTCATCAAAAATCTGTCCAGTTTTCACCCCCAGTTTTTAAGTACCACGGAAAGAAACTTTACTAGGAGAAAGTATATTAAGAACAAGTTTGGCTCTTTCATTGTGCAGAATAACTGAATAAAGTAATCAAGTTGTTTCTAAATTATTTGCTCAGAACCAAATCAACTGATTTAGCCCAGTCAGGAATCTCTATGACTTTTCTACTTCTGCCTATTACATGAGATAGCTAGGGGCAAACTCCTTAAATAATCAGGCCCTTGGTCTTCTTATCACTGAAAAGAAGAGTGCTAGATAAACAAATTCCTTCCTGCTCCCTAATTCTAAGATTCATCAATTAAAACAAACAAATAAACAACAACAACAACAAAACCGCCAGAGTAGCAGCTAATTGTTAAAAAAGACACAAAACTACTGCTATTATTGGTACTTATTTTTCTGTAAAAAATAGAAATAAAGTGGCTGGTCATCTAAAATATGTTTTATAATTCCATTATCTAGTATTGTTAGGGGACAGACAGATGTGAAATGGCAGGAACACAAAGTTAAAAAAATTATTTTATAAAATGGGCCCACTGTGTTGATCCCCACATGCTTTCTTTTCCAAGAAGCAATTTACCTGCAGCCTTGCCTGACCTAAGTGGACAGGATATGCCAGATTCCTTAGCAAACTACCTGTTAACTGCAGGAGAAATGCAGAAATGTTGATAAGAGAAACCCAGGGGACTTTTGTTACCAGATCCTGAAATTCTGGGAAACAAGGATAGTTCCTTTTAACCATAAAATCTGTTAAGAATGTAAGGTCAGCATAGGCCAAGATGACTTAAGAGTTTCCATGACAGTGGGGACTTGAAAGTCTGATGTCATCTTGCTGCCAGTCAAAAGTCAAGAGGTAGACCTGGGCGGGACTCTGGAAACTTCTCTGGGATCCCCAATAAAGCTGGGGTGCAGGAAAGGGACATTGTTCTTCTCCTCTCTGACAGGACACATTTTCTCCCTTGAGCATTTCCCTCTCCCTTTTCCTGTCCCTTCAATAAATTCATTTCTGGGCAAGGGTTGTGGCTCAATGGTAGAGCACTTGCCTAGCACCTGTGAGGCACTGGGTTCAATCCTCAGCACCACATAAAATATAAAAAAAATTAAAAAATAAGTTATAAAAAAGTCTTCTTTAAAAAAAAAACAAATAAAAAATAAACTTATTCCTCTTATTCTGAATGACATTGTCTAAAATCTGATTTGGTTGCAAAAATCAGGTTTGAAGGGGGAGTTCTTTGTGCTGCCTCAGTTTCTTGGAAGGCCCCAGCTCTGTAACAGTATTATATTCTCAACTTCTCAGATTTTGTTATCAGATAAATAATCTTGATCACATTATCCAAGAATCCTATTTAGTATACAGCAGAGAAGCAGTGAAAGTATGAAAAAATCTGGGAGAATTTTTTTTTCTCATTATCTTATTACTATTTTAAGGTACCTTAAGCAATCTAATGAACTTTCAATACACTGGATTAAAAAATCATATTAAATAAACATCATCATACCATTTTATCTATCTATCTATCTTATTCCTCTTTGGTATATCTCATGCTAAGTGATTTGGAAAAACGCTACAAATAAATATCATTTGTGTTAAGCAATTTGAGTAAAAAGATAATTACTGGGCTGGGGTTGTGGCTCAGGGGTAGAGCGCTCGCCCAGCATGGATGAGGCACTGGGTTCAATCCTCAGCACTATATACAAATAAATTAATAAAAATGAAGGCATTGTCCACCTACAACTAAAATATATTTAAAAAAAATAAAGAATAAAAAAGAAATAATGACCACATTAAAAGAACTCAAAATTGGGGCTGTGGTTGTAGCTCAGTGGTAGAGTGCTTGACTAGTACATTCGAGGCCCTAGGTTCAACCCTCAACACCACATAAAAATAAATAAATAAATAATAAAGGTATTGTGTTCAACTACAACTTAAATTTTTAAAAAAAGAACTTAAAATTAATCAATGTTTTTAAAAGAACAACCAGCAAATCACTTTCAATTATATGTTAAACAACTTCATCTGCTTTTGATTTATTCATTTTCCTCTAACATTTCTGCAAATTTTTTAGCATGATAAACTTCTGAAATAAGAATGGCAGACATTGCCAGTTACCTACCCATTCTTCCCTTCCTCACCACCAACATACTTCTGATTATCTTTGGAGTGGCAATGCACTCACTTAAAAAAACCTCCCCAAATCTGCACCTAGATGTGACAAATTCTTGCCAATCAAACTGAACAGAAGTCCACTAGGTGGGGTTTCTGAGAAGCCTACTAAGTTACTGATACAAAGAGACAGATTCAGCTGGTGTGTACCTTTGGCATTTTGGGCACGCTCTTTCTTCTTGTCTAGAATATGGCCCAACTGCTTAGAGGCCCAGTAGAGACTCAAGGATCCTAAAGATAGCCCCAAGCTAAGGATGGTAGAGCAGGAAGAAAAGAGAGATGGCAGAACAGGAAGAAAGAAGAAACTTAAGCCCTCAAGGACTCCTTTGAGGGCTGTACCTGCTGATAAGCCCACCTCCAGATTTCTTGTTTCTTTTCTTTCTCTTTTTGCTGGGGAGTGAACCTAGGACTTTGTGCATGCTAAGCAAATGCTCTTCCACTGAGCTACCCACCCCCCAGCTTTCTGTTTTCTGAGATAAACAATTTTCAGCTACTCTTTGAAATTACTGTTTGTTAGAATCCTGTAATATGTAGCCAAATAAATTCCTGAAAGATACAGTCAATAAAAATTGTACCACAACTACGGTGCAGATATTTTAGGTCATATCCCTGCACTCTGGTTTTATTCACCTAATATTACCTCTCAGAGAGTTCCATGTTTTTTACAAGTAAAAAACTTCCTTTTTCTATTTTATATTTCTACAGAGGTCCACAGTATGAAGGTCATACAACCTTTTGCTGCTATAGAGTAAGTAACCAATATATTTTTGTATAAAGAAGTTTTAAGAATCAGCTCATGTGTCATTTCTTTTGCGAAGCTTTCCTTCACTTCTCCAGAATTAACTTCTGTGCTTAAAGGCCTCTGAATACAGCTCAGTCATTAATCATATTTTACTGTAATTATTTCTCTAGCCATCCATCTCCCTAACCCCTCTTCTCACACTACACTGTACATTATACTATCTACTTTCCTAGCCTATAAATATTTGTTAAATATCTTTTTACGTAGAAATCATTTTTATAAAGGCTACAGGGGACTGCTATCATATTTTCAAAAGAAAAGGAATGGTATAAACTAAAGTCAGGTTTATAGCATCATAATTGGAAGTGACCTAGAGGTCAGTTAGCTTCCAATCAGCCCCTTCCAGGTGTGAGTGATAACTACCTTATAGGAGCCATGTCTGCTGATGAATAGTTTTAATTATTAAAAATTGTTTCTATGGGCTGTGGCTGTGGCTCAGCAGTAGCACACTTGCCTGGCATGTGTAAGGCACTGGGTTTGATTTTCAGCACCACATATGAAAAAAATAAAGGTCTATAACAACTAAAAATATATTTGAAAATTGTTTCTTATAATAACTTATAATAATGCAAGTGTTTTACATTAAAGTTGCTGTTAAAATAGTAGACGGGTCAATTGTTTTACCACATACACAAAAGAAGTTAAAAAGAAAACAAAAACAGAACCTCTTTCTCTATTTTTTTCCCTTTCTTCTTTCTGAGGGGTTTAAAAAATACAGATAAGTATAGACAATAATATTTACATAGTATTCTACTTAGAAATAAAAAAAATGTTTACACCTTGTTATTTTCAACAGCTTCTAAAGATGCTTTTATTTTTTTTTTTTTTAATTTTGAGACTTTTCAAACATACATGAATAAAAATAATAGATTCTCTATGGACCGACACTGGCTTCAAGAATTACTAACTTAAGGCTAACCCTGTTTAAGTTACACCCACATTCCCCCTTCAGATTATTTTGAAGTAAATGCCAGATATCATGTCATTTCATCTGAAAATACTTTAAATACCCTATTTTTTAAAATGCCTAGTGGTGATTATAGCTACTACTTAATAAATTAATCAGTTTAAGCCAATTAAGTACTATATACTAGGTGTTGAGTGAAATATATTTGGAAGAATTAACTCAATTAACTTATTAATAAGTCAAATAATGTAAAATCAGAACTCTTTGAGATAAGCAATATCACCAGTGCACAGAAGGGAGCAAGGCTGACACGCTAAATAACTAGCTCAAGTTCACATAGCTAGTAAACAGCAGAACTGGATTCACGCCCAAGGCTCTTGGGTTCTAATGCATGGGCTCATTGCATATCATTTGAAAACTCATCAAAATCCCAAACACAACATGTACAAAAATTTAGTCTTTCTAAAAGTATTAAAATGGCAGGCAAGAATCATTTATTTAAAGTAATTTTCTTTCTTTCTTTCTTGGTACTGGGGATTGAATTCAGGGGCGCTCAATCACTGAGCCACATCCCCAGCCCTATTTTGTATTTTATGTAGAGACAGGGTCTCACTGAGTTGCTTAGTGCCTCGCTTTTGCTGAGGCTGGCTTTGAACTTGTAATCCTACTGTCTCAGCCTCCTGAGCCACTGGGATTATAGGCTTGTGCCACCAGGCCTGGGATACAGTAATTTTCTTTGAATCCTAAAATTTTTTTTAAAGCAGAAAACTAATTTTTTAAAAAAATATTTTTTGAGTTGTAGATGAACACAATATCTTTATTTATTTGGATTGACCCCAGTGCCTCACATGTGTGAGACAAGTGTTCTACCACTAAGATACTGCCCCAGCCCCTAAACCAGAAAACTAATTTTTTTGTTTACATCAGAGGAATAAATTTTAAAATTAAAAAGAAATTTTTGGGAAAATATACGACCTGCTATTTTAGATTCTAAACTTCTTATGAAGCTATTGTAGGAAGTAAAGTGTTTGCAACATACACAAAAGATTTATATTAAAAATGTGTGAAATTTGTCCAAATTGGACAAAATTAATAAGAAAAGATAAACAGCTTAATAGCGAAATAGGAAAGGAGACAAAAAGGTAATTCCAAAGGGAACATGAATGTCCAAAATCCATATAAAATGATGCCCAAACTCACAAATAATTTAGGAAAGAAGTATTATAATAGTAGTGAAGTAATATTTTTAATTTGTTAGCTTTGAAGAAATGAAAAAGATTAAGAAGATACCATTTCAGTGAGTGTGGGTATAGGGTCTTGGTGATGCTCCAAGACAAATGAAGTCCACAGGCATACTCTTTGGCAATTAATATTAAAAAAAAAAAAACAGAATCTGGAAGCCTTTGGAACTATGCTCATCATTTCATCAGTTTCTACCATTTCTAAAACCACTTGAACAGCCTGACCCTTGAAGGCAACCACTAATAGGGAAAATTTCCTCTGATCCACTGTTGGATTTTAAATTGCTACAATTCCTGATAACTGAAAATATGATATCTGATAAAATAAAAATGTGGATACCCTTGATTTATGATATCTCATTGAAGTAACAGCAAAATTTTATAAACACATAAACATGTTTGTTTTTACTAACATATATTATATAGCTTGGTTAGCAGCCAAAAATTGGAAACAATCTAAATGTTCACTAATGCAATACTAAGTAGCAATTAAAAAGAATGTGGCAGATCTACATCTACTGACTTAGAAAGTTGTCCGTGGTATGTTGCTAAGTATATAAAACAAATTGAAGCATGTAAACTCCATGAAGGCTATGATTTTTTTTTCCATTACTGTATCTCAAGTATGTATACCAGTACCTAGTACAGAGTGTTTGTTATTTGTTGAATGAATAAATGGATGAATGAAGAGCATGAGTTAATTTTTGGAGAATAAAAGGAAGGACAAGGAGAAGAAAGGAAAGAAAACAGATGGGAAGCAGCAAAGGTAGATGCTGAGATTATAAACTTTTAAACAGCAATTTTTGTTTTTTTTTTAATATTTAAGCTTTTTAAAGGTTACAAACACTGAACAAGCAAAGATTGAGATTTGTAGGTAAGAATGGGATGTTTGCTAGACAATGGCAGGTTAGCCCTTCTAAAGGAGAGGAACAGAGGTGAAACTACTGTTGTGAATGGAAGAGGGCCTTGAATATAGCAAGGAATTCAAGTTTTTCTAAATTCTAGTGTGGAACCATTGAAGAGCTCAGCATGAAGACTCAGATGAAATTTATATTTCAAGAAATGGAATATGCCAGCATAATCCAGGATGTACAGAATGTTGAAAAGATGGGGATAGTACAGCATGACTTCAGAGAACTCTAGTTCAAGCTCCCACTCAGCAAATCACTCAACCTGTATGAATATTTCAGTCACAAGGAGCTGATGACTATATAAGGAAACTTATTCTGTTTAAATAGTTCTGTAAGAAATTTATCCCTGGTTTTACATGACATTTTGCCAACCCATAATGTCACAAAGTTGTTTCTACCTTACTAGTAATTTAGGAGTTTCATGATTAGAATGTGTACTCGAAAGTGACAACATGAACAGAGTGACATTAGATACTTTGATGGAAGAATTGGATATCACCCTTATCCTTGCGAGATATGTTCTAAGACCCTCAGTGGATACCTGAAGTCATGGATACTATCAAACCCTATAAATACATACATACCCATGATACATTTAATTTATAAATTAGGCACAGTAAGAGATTAACAATAATTAATAAAATAGAATAATTATAATAACATACTATAATAATAAGTATGGGAATGCAGTTTCTCTCAAAATATCCCATTGTACTATACTCACCCTTCTTCTTCTTAATGTGAGATGATATTTAGAAGTAGACCTTTATAGCTTCTTTTTGGTCTATTGAAATTGCCAGCATCATTACTCTTACACTTTGGGCCAATATTAAGTAAAATAAGGGTTAATTGAATAATGCTTAATAATAATAAGGGCTACTTGTAATATTGTGACAGTTGATCTGATAACTAAGATGGCTACTAAGTGACTACCAGGTAGGTAACATATAAAGTGTGTATACATGGACAAAGTGATGGCTCACATCGTGGTTATTTCAAAGTGGGACAGCAGAAGATTTCATCACACTACTCAGAATGGCTTGCAACTGAAAACATAAGAATTATTTATTTCTGAAAATGTTCATTGAGTAATTTTAGACCACAGTTGACTTTGGCTGACTGAAATCTTAGAAAGCAAAACTGTGGATAAGGGGGTGGAGACCACTACTGCTGTGTGATTGAATATGGAGGATGAATAGAATTTCCTTTTTTTTTTTTTTTTTTTTAAATCACAAGAGTTCTCCAGAGACACAGACCAGTAGAATGATAAATTCACAGATAAATATAAAGAGCTGTATTTCAAGGAACTGGCTCATGTGATTCTGTGGACTGACAATCCTTAACTCCACAGGGAAGACTAGTAGATCAGCAGGCCGGAAACCTTGGGCAGCAGTTGATGCTTCAGTTAGAAGACACTTTTTAGATGTGAAACTGAAGTGACTGGTAAAATGCTAGCATAAGTGAGACAAGCAGGAAAGTGAAGAAACCATCAAGTTCATTGCTCCTTTGCTCAAAACCCTCCTCAAAAACCCTCCCCATCTCACTCACCGGCAAAAGTTTCTATAATGAACTCCAAGGTCCAATATAACTAATCTGCCGCAGCATCTCTATCCTTTACCTCACTGACTTCATTCCCTCCAAATCCACTCCCCCTTCTCTCTTACACCAGTTTCCTTGTTATTCCTTAAATATGCCAAGCCTGTTCTTGCCTCAGGGTCTTTACCCTTTTCTCTGTCTGCGCTGTACTTCTCTTATATATCTGTAAAGTTTTGTCATTCATCCCGTTCAGGTCTCTGCAAAAGTGGACCTCTCATAAGTAAGGACTTTCCAAACAACTCCATTGACAAGAGCAACCCACTGGCCCCTGAAGCTATTCCTCATCACTGTCTCCTGCTTTTTTCCTTCTACAGACTTATCGCCATCTGACATGCTACCTACTGTGCTTTGCTTTTCCACCCATGGTCTCACTGAATGAAAGTTCCATAAGGGTAAAGACCGGAGGTGGGGGGCAGGGGCTAGGAGCACATAAGAACAAAAGAATTCCAGAAACACACTTCAAAAATATCAAGCTTTAGAATACTTGTCTAACATGTGTGAGGCCCTGGGTTAGATTTCTAGCACAGCAACATAAAAAAAAAAAAAAAAAAAGTCACTATAAATAAAAAGGAAAAGCATATACTTTTGCAAATTCATGCCAGGGAAAAATCTTTCATGGTGATGATCACTTTCAACTAATTGTTGAGTACTGACATTAATATTTTATAAGTAAACTAGACTCAAAGTCCCAAGAGATTCATTCAATTTAAATTGCAATAATCTAAAGAAACAGAAGGATCTTTCCATTTGCCTTTTATTCATGTTGATAACCTAGGTTAAGATGGAAGTTTGAATCTGAAGTTTGCTGTGATCACAGCATTCAAAATAAATCTTATTTCACTTTGGAATTTGGAAATGAGAATTCTGACTTTAAAAACAACATAATGAAGTTAAAAAACTCAGTCTTTAAAGGCAAAATGACAGAGCTGCAGACAGTAGTAAAGGGGAACCCCATGTAGTGATCAAGTCACAGGTTCAAAGGCTGAAAAGAACAACCAGCTCTGGCCACGTTAGCACTCACTTCGGGCACTGAAGGCTTAGTGTCTCTTTTAGGAAAGCTCACCCAACACGCTGTCATATAAAAAGTCTCTGCACTGATCTCATTTCTAAGAGATTAGACACTTGAGACCGTTAGAATCTTGCCATTCCATGAAAACACAAGATCTAGAAGTGGGGAAAACAACATTGAAAAAGACAAAAACATCTTAAGTAGAACTTCAACAAAAACCTTTAAAACAAAATTCTCCCATGTAAAGAATTTAAATGCTATAATTTAAAACTGCTGGCAGTTTTCCAGAATATAATTTTTAAATAATCAAAGTTTCACACAGTTTATTTTTTCCTCCCCTGCCCTCATTTGTTTCCAAAAGAAAAAGTTTTGACAAAAAAAAAAAAAAAGTTTCCAAAAGAAAAAGAAAAAGTATTGACGTGTTATGTAACTAATTCCCTCCATACCTACCATACAGAGGTGAGTTACCTTAGGTGGTGATAGTCATGCTTGCAAGAGCAGAGGAATGTTGAGACCCAGCAAGAAGTCACCATATTTACCTCCAGAAATTAGCCAACCAAAATGAAATTTGTATTACGTAATAAAGTTCAGTTTAGTGATCAATGAACATATCTATGAAATTACTTTAACAAAGCATAACCAACCCAGGCAAACTGCTACTTTTAGGAACATTTAAAAGACCCTGTGAATAACTCAGCCAAACTTGACACTGTCAACATATAATTATCCTGTGGGTCAATCAGAAGCCTATTATGAAGAGGAGAAAGGTAGTTAACTAATAGTATCTGGTTTCTGGAAATAGCTACACTGAGATCTTCTCTTTAGAGAAACAGAAAGTCTGGCTAGGCATCCTTATTCAGGTCTTAAGAGTACTTTTGGGTTTGGGTATCACAAAAGGGGTTAAAAATACTTGAGAGCAGAAAAAGAAAAGAAAAAAAAAAAGGCCTAACAAGACATCTGGGTGCTACGGCTGTCACTGTCAGGGCAGCCCTTGGAGGGAATGCCCATATCAATTCGGTTTATCAGATGGACAGCTGATCAACATTAAACAGACTTGCTCTGGGCAGAATGAGCTGGGCTTCCTGACATGAATTCCAATGAGAGCCCTCTGCACTCTACTACCGAGCTCTGCCATTTTTTACTGTTGCAGTTCCCTGGACATATGGGAATCCCTAGTGATGAGCACATAAAGCTGCCTCTAACTCAAGTGACGGCTCATTTCCCCCGGCTGAAGGCAGACATTAATATCCTGAGGAGATCAGAACCGCCTCTCTGACCCCCATCTACCGAAGCAAAACCACTGTCCTATTTCTTCATTTAATAAGCTTTTAATGAAGGAAACCAAAACCCCTTTCTGACTGTAGCACCGTTCTACATGAAAAGGTTATACAAATATATCAGATTCTGTGTCAAAGTTTTCCAAAATATCTGTCCCCTGCCCCACTGGAGAATAGATTCTGTCACTTGCCCTCCCAGAGAGCTTATTCTTTCTGCCCTGGTACAGGAGGTTCAGTTCTCTGCTCTGATAATTACGAATCGTCTCCACGGTATGGCAGGTGGAGAATTAAAGAGCTGATTACAAAGAGCATGCTGGTGTTTCCATTTTCATTACAAACCCCTTTCTTGGAGGGTTCCTCATTTAGCTATGAAACTGCTTCAGGCTGGAGAAATGACAATCCAGTGACAACACAGATAGTATACCAGAAAATGCTGCTGAGCTAAATTAGAATATGAGAAAGCTAAAAATATTTGGTGAATTGGAGTTGGCATAAATACCTTGGTTTTAGAAGGGATAGAGGGAAAGATGTGTGACAGTGAATGAAGAAGACAAGCAGATTTTTATCTGGGAATATTAGAGAATGATTCAGAAACAAGGGAGATCTGAATCATTACTGAAGTTTAGTGCTGGCCCCAGTGTGTAGTGCCAGGGCTCTCTGTGTTCAGAATTGCTTCATGAGAGGCTGGGGTTTGAGTTTTTCCTCCTTTAGAAAGTAAGAAGGGGTTAGGAGAGATGTGAGGGTTGCATGTTAAATGGGCCACAGTAAGCACTGCAGGAGGGAAATGTCATTCTGCAAAACCTCTCCAGCTGCATAACAACAGGCAGTGACGGACAGAAGAGGGAACCTTGGCAGGCTCTATTTAGACAGCAAAATATGTAGGAAGCTGGGAGATGTGAAAGGAAAGTGGGAATAAAGAGGCAAGGATCTATTGCCTATGAAAAGATTGTCAGGATAGGCTACACAATGATATGCTTTAAGTTAGATTTCTTATGCTGCTTCCTAACAATCAAGATATCCAGAGACAAAAAGACGAATCCTGAATACCTCCCAGAATGTTTTACCAGGTCTTTTCATGTACAAAAGTAGACTGGCTCCCTAGCATGTTTAAACCACAGGCAGCAGAAGCCATAGACAAGTACTCATTGTACAGGCTAATGCACAATTCATAACTATTTGATTTTTAATAAACATCTAATTTAATCTTCACCAAATTTAGTTAGTAACCCTGTTATATAGATGAGAATATGGAAGCTCAGATATGCTAACTGTTTTGCCCAGGATCTTATGACTAGTAAGCAATGGGGCTAAATTTTGATTAAAATATATTTTATATCTATATCTATATATCTACATCTATCTATTTATTTATTTTTGCTGAGGTAAAACACACTTCACTTGCTATCTCTCAAACCCACTGCCTCCCTAAAGAAACAATTTTCTTTGTCTAACAGAATAATTATGGTATCATCTACAGACAGTCACTAGACACATGGATTCTCTTCTTTTTTGGTGGTGGAGGGGGGAGCTGGAATTGAACTCAGGGGCAAAGGGCCACCAAGCCCCATCCCAGCCATATTTTGTATTTTATTTAGAGACAGGGTCTCACTGAGCTGCTAAGCATCTTGCTGTTGCTGAGGCTGGCTTTGAACTCTTGATCCTCCTGCCTCAGCCTCCCCAGCTACTGGGATTACAGGCATGTGCCAGCACATCCAGCTGACAGCCGACTTCTCAACAAACATGATGGCACATTTACCGTTCCAAAGCAAATTACAAATTATAGGGAATCTCTATTGAGAATAAACTTCAGAATGTGAGAGAATGGCAAGAAATGAAAAAAAAAAACCACGTAAATGTAAGCACATATGCACGTGCACACACACACACACACACACACACACACACACACACAATTGGCAACATTTGGGTAGAAGACCTTGAAATCCAAGACCTAAATCTATTCATCCAAAGAGGTAACCCACTCTCCTATATGATCTGAATTGCAGCAAGAAGGAATGGATATGCTTCTATGGCAACGAAGTAACAAGCAATGTGTACCAAAATCTGGCTATAAAAGTGGGGGAAAATGTAAAACAAAACAAAACAAAACCTCACAGAACTTTTTTTCAGCTCTGCATCCAAATTCAAGTTATGACTTAAACACAAACTGTTTTAGTTAGTTGTTTGTTTGTTTTTTGTCACTGTGACCAAAAGACCTGACACAATGAGAGGAGGAAAAGTTTATTTGGCTTATGGTTTCATAGGTCTCAGTCCATAGATGGCCATCTCCATTGCTCTGGGCCCAAGGTGAGGCAGAACATCATGGTGAAAGGGTATGGTAGAGAAAAGTAGTTCAGAACATGGCAAGCAGGAAGCAGAGAGAGAGTTCTGCTCACCAGGGACAAAGTATATACCCCAGTGACTTACCTACTTCCTCTGGCCATACCTACCTGCCTATAGTTACCACCCAGTTAATCTATTCAAGATGATCCATGCACTGATTAGGTTAACACTCTCATAACCCAATCATTTTACCTCTAAAATTTCTTATATTGTCTCATACATGAGCACTTCATACGTAAACTGCAATACAAACACACACCAAATCACTTAAAGATGAGCATTATCATATTCAAATAGAGAACCACAGTGGTCTTTACAGGGAATGCAGTGGTGCGTGCCTGTAATGGCAGTGACTAAGACTAAGGCAGGAAGATCACAAGTTTGAGACCAGCTCTATGCAACCTGGAGAGATCCTGTGTCAAAAGAAAAATAGGAAGGGCTGGGATGTAGCTGACTGGGAAAGTGTTCCTGAATTCAGCCCCCAGTATGGGGGGTGGGGAGACCCAGATATAAATATCTAGTCCTGGCATCTCACTATCCTTACCTTGCTAGGTATTCAGAATAGTAAAAAAAAAAAATTTTCAAGAAAAGTATATACTCTGATTTCCAGTGAATATATACACACAATGGATATTCTTGAATATACACACATACACACGTTTATAATTATTATCCACAGCAGGAAAAAAATAAGGGAGTCTATAGGAAATATTATCCAGGAGAGGGAAAGATATATAATCTGAATATTAAGATTTAAAATGAAATATCTTTTAAAAAAATTTAAGCAATCAGATTCTATAGAATACTCCTGTTAACCATGTATGAAATTATTTTCAAAATAAAGATCTGGTTACAAAAAAATTATGAACAGAGTCACCTTTTTAGGCTATTTTTTCTTTTTAAAATAGCTTTATTGAGAAAAAAATTATATGTCATCAGTTTCACCCATTTTTAAGCATATAATTCAATGAATTTTAATACACTGACAGAGTTGTGCAACCATTACTACAGTCTAATTTTACAATATCCTTCACACTAAAAGAAAAAAAGAAAAAACTTCAAGCCCATGTAAAGTCACTCTCTAGTCAGGCTATTTTTCTCTTCTTTCCTTTTTTTATTTTTGGTACTAGAAATTGAACCCAGAGGTACTTTATCACTGGGCTACTCCCCTAGCCACTCCCTCCTTTTAAAACAGTAAATTTTATTGGTTTCTTACACAGCAAATGCGAATTGATATCTAATCACTAGAACTCTGTATGTCTTTAAAATGATATGTAGGGGAGGAAGTCAAATTACATGTCAAATGTAATCAACAGAACTCCACAACCACAGGTAGAAGTTTTGAAAACCACAAAGAATACTATTACTATGTACTTCCATAAAGTTGCTGACATTGAGAGGCCAAGTAGATTATAAAAAACAATTGTTAGCACAATAATAACCTTATGTCTTCAGTTTTCTTAAGTTATAAAAAGTGTTTACTTAAGAAACATAAAATATAAAAGGTTCTGTAACATACGGATGCAATACTATCTTCTATTTACATTGTTTTCTTTCCACCTTTTTTACTGGTACACTATAGTCATACATAATGATGAGATTAGTTGTTAAATATATGCACACAATATAACAATATAATTTAATTCTCAATTCTTTTTTTAAAATTTTGAGACAGGGTCTCATTAAGTTACTGAGGTCCTTGCTAAGGTGCTGAGGCTGGCCTAGAACTTGCTATCTTCCTGCTTCAGCCACTCAAGTTGCTGAGATTAAAGATGTGTGCCACTGCACCCAGCTGAGGCTATTTTTCTTGATTTTCATTTTTGTTTTTCAAGTGTTTGGAATTGTTCATGAAATTAATTATAAATAGTAACAATATAAAATAGAAATGTCAACATACGCCTAATGAAAAAATATTATGATATGTGACAAATAGTAAACTGTCTCCAAAGCTAAATATAAAGGACACATTTTTAAAATTTATATATGACAGTGGAATGCATTACAATTCTTATTACATATATAGAGCAAAATTTTTCATATCTCTGGTTGTATACATAGTATATTCAAGCCAATTCATGACTTCATACCTGTACTTTGGATAATAATGATCATCATATTCCACCATCATTAATTACTCCATGCCCCCTTCCTTCCCTTCCCACCCCTCTGACCTATCTAGAGTTTGTCTATTCCTCCCATGCTCCCTCTCCCCAAATCAGCCTTCTCATATCAAAGGAAACATTCGGCATTTGGGTTTTTGGGATTAGCATTATCTTCTCTAATTCCATCCATGTACCTGCAAATGCCATGATTTTATTCTCTTTTATTGCTGAGTAATATTCCATTGTGTAAAATGCCACATTATTTTATCCATTCATCTATTAAAGGGCATCTAGGTTGGTTCCACAGTTTAGCTATTGTGAATTCTGCTGCTATAAACATTGATGTGGCTGTGTCCCTGTAGTATGCTGTTTTTAAGTCCTTTGGGTACAGACCAAGGAGTGGGTTAGCTGGATCAAATGGTGGTGGTTGCATTCCCAATTTTCCAAGAAATCTCCATATGGCTTTCCATACTGGCTGCAAGAATTTGCAGTCCCACCAGCAATGTATGAGTGTAGCTTTTCCCCCGCATCCTCACCAACACTTATTATTGTTTGTATTATAATAGCTGCCATTCTGACTGAAGTAAGATGAAATCTTAGAGTGGTTTTGATTTGCATTTCTCTAATTGCTAGTAATGATGAATATTTTTTCATGTATTTATTGATTGATTGTACATCATCTTCGGAGAAGTGTCTTTTCAGGTCCTTGGCCCATTTATTGATTGGGTTATTTGTTTTTTTGATGTTTAGCTTTTTGAGTTTTTTATATACCCTAGAGATTAGTGCTCTATCTGATGTGTGAGGGGTAAAGATTTGCTCCCAAGATGTAGGCTCTCTATTCACCTCACAGATTATTTCTTTCGCTGAGAAGAAACTTTTTAGTTTGAGTCCATCCCATTTATTGATTATTGATTTTAATTTTTGTGCTATAGGAGTCTTCTTAAGGAAGTCATGGCCTAATCTGACATGATGGAGATTTGGGTCTACCTTTTCTTTTGATAGGTGCAGTGTCTCTGGCTTAATTCCTAGGTTCTTGATCCACTTTGAGTTTTGTGCATGGTGAAAGATAGGGGTTTAATTTTATTTTGTTATATATGGATTTCCAGTTTTCCGGGCACCATTTGTCAAAGAGGCTATCTTTCTCCAATGTATGTTTCTGGCAACTTTGTCTAATATAACTAATTTTGAATGGTTAGTCTCTGTGTCCTCTATTCTGTATTATTGGTCTACCAGTCTATTTTGGTACCAATACAATGCTGTTTTTGTTACTATTGCTCTGTAGTATAGTTTAACATCTAGTATAGTGATGAAACCTGCTTCACTTTTCTTGCTCAGGATTGCTTTAGCTATTCTGGGTCTCTTATTTTTCCAGATGAATTTCATGACTGCTTTTTCTATTTCTATGGGGACTGTCATTGGAATTTTGATCAGAATTGCATTAAATCTGTATATAGTGCTTTTGGAAGTATGGTCATTTTGATAATATTAATTCTGCCTATCCAAGAACATGGTAGATCTTTCCATCTTCTAAGGTCTTCTTTATTTCTTTCTTTAGGGTTCTGTAATTTTCATTATATAGATCTTTCACCTCTTCCATTAAGTTGATTTCCAAGTATCTTTTTTTTTTTTAAAGCTATTGAGAATGGGGTAGTTTTCCTCATTTTCCTTTCTGAGGATTTGTCACTGATATATAGAAATGCCTTTGATTTATGGGTGTTGATTTTATATCCTGCTACTTTGATGAATTCATTTACTAGTTCTAGAAGTTTTCTGGTGGAACTTTTAGGGTGTTCCAGGAATAGAATCATATCAACAGCAAAGAGTGCCAATTTGAGTTCTTCTTTTTCTATATGTATCCCTTTAATTTTTTTCATCTAATTGCTCTGGCCAGTGTTTCAAGAACTATGTTAAAAGAAGTGGTGAAAGAGGGCATCCCTGTCTTGTTCCAGTTTTTAGAGGGAATGCCTTCAATTGTTCTCCATTTAGAATGATGTTGGCCTGGGGCTTAGCATGGATCACCTTTATGATGTTGAGATATATTCCTGTTATCCCTAGTTTTTCTAGTGTTTCGAATATAAAGGGGTATTGTATTTTCTCAAATGCTTTTTCTGCTTCTATTGAGATGATCAAATGATTCTTATCTTTAAAGTCTATTGATGTAATGCATTACATTTATTGATTTCTGTATGTTGAACCAACCTTGCATCCCTGGGTTGAATCCCACTTGATCATGGTGCACTATCTTTTTGATGTTTTTGTATTCGATTTGCCATAATTTTATTGAGAATTCTTGCATCTATGTTCATTAGAGATATTGGTGTGAAGTTTTCTTTTTTGAAAAATTTTTTTTTAGTTGTAGATGGACACAATATCTATTTATTTCTATGTGGTGCTGAGGATCGAACCCAGGGCCTCACACATGCTAGGCAGGTGCTCTATCACTGAGCTACAGCCCCAGCCCCAAGTTTTCTTTTTTTGATGTGTCTTTGCCTGGTTTTGGAATCAGAGTGATACTGGCCTCATAGAATGAGTTTGGAAGTGCTGCTTCTTTTTCCATTTCCTGAAGTAAACTGGAGAGTATTGGTATTAGTTCTACTTTAAAGGTCTTGTAGAACTCGCTGTGTCTGTCCAGTCCTGGGCTTTTCTTGGTTAGTAGCCGTTTGATGGTGTCTGCTATTTTGTCACTTGAAATTGATCTGTTTAAATTGTGTATATCATCCTGATTCAATTTGGGCAAATTATATGACTCTAGAAATTTGTCAATGCCTTTGATATTTTCTATTTTACTGGAGTACAGGTTTTCAAAATAATTTCTAATTATCTTCTGTACTTCTGTAGTTTCTGTTGTGATATTTCTAAAGGACACATTTTTTAGGTGCCTGAAAGTAATACTTTTTTTCTTCACAAACTAACTATAAGGTATTTAAAAAAATACATGCAGAAAGTGTTTTCAGCACTTGGGGTGTATATTTACTGTCGCAGTCTGGCTGGGCACAAAATCACGAGCCACTCACAGCCTTGTAGATTCAAACAGCAATTCTTTATTCCCGAACTCACACCGG
Source organism: Ictidomys tridecemlineatus (assembly GCF_052094955.1). Classification (NCBI taxonomy): domain Eukaryota; kingdom Metazoa; phylum Chordata; class Mammalia; order Rodentia; family Sciuridae; genus Ictidomys; species Ictidomys tridecemlineatus. Next base: position 55,850,694 of record NC_135484.1, on the reverse strand, counting down.
CATTCTACAAGCATGTTCTGGGCAAAATCCACACTTCCACCAGGCTCTGCATCCCAAAATACTCTCTGAATCCCGCGAGAACTCAACGGGAACTCAAGGAGCGGGCGCCTGGAGGCAGCAGGATACGCCCTATTCCCAGCAGAATACACCTTAAACCTGGAACCGCCCTAAACCCAAGGAGCGCCCTAAACTCTGATCTGCCCTAAACCTGGATGGGCCCTGGTCCTTGAGCAAGGTCACCTTTCATGCAATGTCACTGCAAATGACCTGGGTCATGCCATGCATCATTCTTACTTAGCTATGGCTCTCAGCAATTTACAACTTCTAAGCAAATCATTTTGAAAAGCAAATAAATGCATATAGTTCATTTATTCATCCAAATTACCTTATTACGCAGAATCACAGTGCATACATCAAAAAATCATTAAATTCACGTCTTTTATTTTTTTTTTCCCAGCTGTCTTTTTGGTCTGGATCCGCAGAAGCAACAAAAATGTTCAAAAGGTTGCCACAGTCATATAAGGAAATAATACATATGTATCAAATAATGAAAAAAATCTATGAACCATAATTTACATGTTATAAAGAGCAATCTTCATTCATTCATTAAAATCATATCACTTCATTCTAATATGGACTGGATATGTGTTCACTGTAATGAAAATCCATAAATGCTTATTTCAAGAGAAAGAAGTATCTCCAACTTTTTTCTTTTTCCTACAAAAGTGATGCAGGAAGATTATAAGGTGAAATTAAAACTCACCTTTTAAAAAAAATCACTACTATTGAATGGCCTTTAAAAAAGATATTACACAAGTCAGATGAGAGCATACTCTAGAGTAAAAATTATAAAACTATATAGAGTTAAGCTGTCTAATATGATAGTAAGGTAGCTCTTAAACACTTAAAATATCACAGCTGGTCAAAATTCAGATATTCTTTTTTTTTTTTTTTGGTAACAGAGATTGAACTCAGGGACACTCAACCACTGAGCCACATCCCCAGCCCTATTTTGTATTTTTTACTTAGAGACAGGGTCTCACTGAGTTATTTAGTGCCTTGCTTTTTTGCTGAGACTGGCTTTGAATTTGAAATCCTCCTGCCTCAGCCTCCCAAGACATTGGGGATTATAGGTATGTGCCACCACACCCAGCTCAGATATTCTTTAGTGTAAAATAACTTAAAATATCTCAATAATAAGTGCTTTACATTGACTGCATGTAAAGATAATATTTTCAACATATTAGTTTAAATATTAAAATTATTGCACTTGTTTCTTTTTGTATTTTTAGTGTGGCCACTAGCAAATTTAAAATTATATTTCTTTGGATACAGATATAGTGCCACTTCTTTTGGGACCCTACAAGATTCCTATTTCTTTCCCCAGAAGTTCTCTTATAGTTTAGCATCTTTTCTTTCAGACTTTTATTACATGTTTTTAACATATGTTTATAAACATATAGCAAATGGTATGCATTTTCCCATAAAAATGTGTTCATACTCTACATATGGCACTGTAATTTGCTTTATTCACTTAATATAGTTAAAGATATTTGTGTCACTACATATTGAACTACCTCACTCTTTTTTTCTTTTTTCTTCTTTTTGTGATACTGAAAATTGAACTCAGGGGTACTTGACCACTGAGTTATATCCCTGGCCTCTTTTTAATTTTTTAGAAGAGCTCCACTAAATTGCCCAGGCTACTCTAAAACTTATGATCCTCTTACCTCAGCTTCCTGAGTTTCTGGGATTATAGTCATGTGCCACCATACCTGGCTATCTCACACTTTTTAATGATTTTTTTTAAAAATTTTTTTGTTGTTTTAGATGGACACAATACCTTTCTTTCCTTCTATCTATCTAATGTGATGCTGAGGAAAGAATCCAGGGCCTCACACATGCCAGGCAAGTGCTCTGCCACTGAGCCACAACCCCAGCCCCTAATGATGGGGTTTTATCCATAGTATGGATGTACCATAATTTTCTTCAGACTCCAGTAATAAATGTTTAGGTTATTTCTTACTCTGTAGTATCATAAATAATACTGGAGTGAACATCCTTCTACATATATCTTTGTGTATATGTAGGAGCACTTCTGAGGATATAGCCGTAGAAGTGAAATTACAGGATCACCCCCCCAAAAAATGACATTTAAAACTGTGTTAGTTTTTTTTTTTTTTGAGAATTTTTCAATGTTTATTTTTCAGTTCTCGGTGGACACAACATCTTTGTTTGTATGTGGTGCTGAGGATCGAACCCGGGCCGTACACATGCCAGGTGAGCGCGCTACTGCTTGAGCCACATCCCCAGCCCCAAAACTGTGTTAGTTTTAATGTACCCTTTCCATCTTAGAGAAGATAAATTTGTAAAATAAGTTTATAAAATTTGGCTTCACACCCCAAATAGTGATAAGCATAAAATTCTGATTTTTCATAAAGACCTCTAATTGCTAAATTGCCTATTCTATTTTTGTTTAAAAAAGTAGATCAGGGGCTGGGTTTGTGACTCAGCGGTAGTGCTCTTGCCTAGCACATGTGAGGCCCTGGGTTTGATTCTTAGCACCACATAAAAAATAAATTTTAAAAATAAAGGTATTGTGTCCAACTACAACTAAAAAACATTTAAAAAAAAAAAAGAGTATAGATTCTGGAGCCAGACCATCTAATTCATATACCAGTTCTGCAACTTATCAGACCTTGAGCAATTTGCTCAGTTCTCTAATGGCCCAATCTTTTTTATCTCTAAAATGGCAATAACAGCAGACAGAGTGATGTTGGGGGTGTGTGTGTGTGTGTGTGTATATATAAATTTATATACAAATATATTTCTTAGAAAGATAACTTTACATTGTAAATGCTTACTTTTACTGCTTTTAAATCAACTCATATTCTTATTTAAGTAAATCTTTAGAGAAAACTTTACAACCCAACTAATAAATATAAGTCAGAAGTGACTCACTCACAGAGCACATGAACTATGGCAAGAGGGAATTTTGGACTCTTGGTCATAGGCGATCCTTTCCTGCCACTCCAGTCTGTCCTTACCTCCCACCCTGACCACTTCTGAAATCTTTTTGGACAAATGGGTCTAGTATTATGGCTTTTTTATTCATTCAAGAAATGTTTATTAAATACCTCTTACAAGTAAGGCACTACCCCAGAGATTCTTAAGTACTTTGTCCAAGGTCACACAGGTAGCTAGCTATCCAAAGAGGCTAACTACCTTGTTCAAGGGAAGACTGGTAACTAGAAATATGATCCTTATCTTCTAATCTTTTTTACAGATTATGCTGTCCCAAGAAGCTGATAAAACAATTAAGAAGAAGTTTCTCAAAATATTTCTGTTTAATGACAAAAAAAAAATCAGGTAGCACAAAATAACCAAATTCTCTTACTATAATGAAATGTATATATTCCAGGAATTATAATTTATTGATAGTCCTTCAGATACAGAATAAAGATATATCACTATATAAAGATTTTTTTTAAAGAAAAGTTGAACTAGTATTTGATAAGTAATGTTAAAAATCAATTAACAGTGCTTACCTGGCATTAAAATACAAAATAGTCAAAGAAATTTTATAAATAAATTAGTGAAATTTGTTTTATTCTGCATAATAAACAGATGCATCTAAAAATGTACCCTTTCCATCTTAGAGAAGATAAATTTGTAAAATAAGTTTACAAATTTTGACTTCACACCCCAAACAGTGATAAGCATAAGGATCTGATTTTTCATAAAGACCTCTAAGACCACATTACTTTTGGTTGCACCTTCTTCTTCTCCCTGAGTATCTTTCTATTTTTCTGTGTCTGACCATGACTTCTCATTCTGGTCTTCTGTATCTTCAGTGCTAATCTCCACTTTTGAGAAAGGCAGGTAATATTGCTTATTAAAATGTGTATGTGTGTGTGTGTATGTATGTATATTATTTATATATATATATAAATTATGTATATATATAAATTATGTATATATATATATATTTTTTTTGGTGGTGCTGGAGATTGAACTTGGGCCTTGCACATGCTAGGCAAGTGCTCTACCACCAGTCTTGAGAACCTACATTTTTAACTTAACTATATGAAAATGTACCTGAGTATGGCCAAATGTGCTCACAGTTCTGCCAATCTCATTTTGTGAGTGCTCAGAATGTACTTGGTGATGACTTTACACCATGTACATATTTAAGTCCTACTCATGAGGAGTGTAAAGAATGGTAAGGATTAAAAAATAATAAACAGAGGCAAAGGTGTGTGAAAATGCTTCCCATGCATGAATGTTGCAAATGAATAAAACTACACATTCAATCAGCAAGCATTCTACTCAAAGTTTTACCTAGTATATCAGGCAGCAGCTTTAAAAGTTTGCATTCAAACAATTAAATGGAGAACTTAGAGATCATCTGATACACTTCTAACTCATAGAGGGGAAACTTCTGCTTTATAAGACTTTGTAAACGGGCAGCTGGGAGAGTGGTTGTCTGCATTACTACGTATATTTTGAGTAAACTTTGTAATGTCTCTATAATTTTCCAAGCAGCCTAACCCTTTTCCATTTTTTGAGGGTTTTATATTGTCTTTCATGTCTTTATATATTTCCACATTTAAACACCATGGCACTCTACCATTATTGTTTTTCCTATTCATTAGTTAATTCTTGTGTCCAATAATTAATTAAAGGAAATTAGTTTCTTCTCACCACACTGCATTCTTGGACTTACATCCTATCAAATTCACTTGCTTAAAGAGTAATTACAGCTTACAATAATTATTTTTAAAATATTAATGACTCCTGTCTTTATAAATGAGTGTGTTTATAAGTAATCTTTAAAAAAGTAAGGCTGGGGCTGGGGCTGGGGTTGTGGCTCAATAGTACAGTGCTCACCTAGCACATGCAAGGACCTGGGTTTGATCCTCAGCACCACATAAAAATAAATAAGTAAAATAAAGGTATTGTGTCCAACTACAACTAAAAAGTAAATATATATAAA